>NC_049906.1:23538207-23898687 GCF_001411555.2 Juglans regia
AAACCACACTTCTTCTTCTTCTTCTTCTCAATTTCTTCCTCTTTCGTCTTTCTCTTAAGGGAGCCTTAAGCCTTTTGTTTGCTTTTATGTCAAAGGTTCTTCACGTCTACTTGGTATCAGATTCCATGTAGTGGTAAGTGGTTTGAAATTTAATTGCTTTAGATTTTCTAACGATATACTTGAAACGCCTGGGTATGTAGGTCTCTCTCAACGGTCATATCTCTTTGAAATCAGTTTACAACATGAAATTACTGGAATGCCCTTTAAGAAGTGGGTTATAGCTGGACGTACGTTTTTGTCTTTGTCCACCTTTTGAAAAACGAGGTTCTGGAAGATTTAAGATAAATGAAGGTTCGGGCGGTCGGCTATCAATGGGCATTGGTTCCCCAGCGACATCAGGGATCTTATGGCTGAGAGTGTGCATGAACCCGGGGGCATGTGTTATGAAATTATTAGGTATAATTCATTCTTAAAAATTAATTTACAAAAAAAAGATATTTAAGACTTTATAAACTATCAACTAATCTCATATTTAATCGATCTAAGATCGTAACAACTACCACGCTCTTAGGGATCTCGGTTAAGTCTCTAAACACTATATTCTCTATGCCAATGGTAGTGTGGTGGTGACCGAAATCTTGTTTCTCTCTTACTTGGTTCTCAATCAATGGTGGTCACAATGACCAATATGGTAAGGTGAGGTTAAGTGTTTAGGCTAGAATGGTTATATGGAGTAGTGGAAATGGTTGGAAAAGTGTATGGTTTCTTTGGTGAAAAGTGGTGCACGGCAATGGTGTGAGTATGGTTGGCGCCACTTGAGATTAGGGTTAGGGTTGTGTTTAGGGTTTTGGGAATTTGGATAAGGTGTGGTCGGTTAGGGTTGGCCGAACAAGGCTAGGGAGTGATTTTAGGAAGTTGTTCCTAGAATCTAGAAACTCAATTTGGAAAGAGTTGGCCGACTATGGGAGTGAGACTTGGTCAATTAAGGTTCCTAAATTATAGGAATCTTAATTAGACAAGAGGAGTGTTCAGCTTGGACTATTCAAATTTCGGCAGGCAAGGAGTGTCGAAATTTGAATTCAAATTCAAATGGATGGAGGGTTCGGCTAGGGCAACAAAGATGAAGCACACAACTTATGGAAAGTTGACTAACACAAGTGTTGGTCGACTTCTAAGGTTAAATGGATTTGGAAGAGCAAAATGTATAAAGAACCTCAAGAACAATGATGAACACTCAAGAATAAAAGTAAAACACTTATGAACTTGAATGAACAAAAGTATAAACAATATCAATCCAATATTTGATTCACGAATTGCACAAGAATTGAATAAACCTCATATATTGATAAACACAACTTGGATTCACGAATTGCACCAAGTTGCAAAGAAACAAGATAAATGAATTACACATATTCAATGAATTGCAAGGTGTAATCCTTTCTTTGGGATTCACAAATTTCACCCAAAAAGCTCAAGTGCAAATGCACCGTTGGTGATCTCTCAAACAATAGTTCTCTCTCTAAGAGTTTTGCCAAAAGATCCTGAAGCAAGTGAATGAAGTCCTATTTATAAGCAATACAATTTGAAAACCCTCAATAGGTTCCTTGAAAATAAATAAATTAAATAATAAAATAAATAAACATGATAGTGGCATGGACCAAACTTGGTTGTGGCATGCATGGCCCCATGGTGGGCTAGGTTGGTGCATGGTGGTCTTCGAGCTGGTCTATGGCTAGGTGGTGCGGCATGGCTTGCTGATGGTGAGCCATGTGGGTGCACTGCATGGCCCAGATTGGTGGCCTAGGCGCTGTCTGTAAGGCATGGGCTAGAGCCATGCGCTGGATGGCATGCCTGGTGGGCATGCCACTGGCCTGCTCTGCAAGGCACAGGCTGGAGCCATGCGCTGGATGGCATGCCGTAAGGCAAGCCACTAACCTCGCTGGTGTGCGGCAGGATGGTGGGCATGGGCGTGCACTAGCGTGCGCTGGCTGGGCTGGCCGTGCGGCACATGGATGTGCGCATGGCCTTGAGGCACATGGGCGTGCACAGGGCCACGAGGCCCATTAGCATGCACATGGGCCTGCGCACTGGAATGTGCGTGGGCGTGCGGCGCGCAATGCCATGCGCATGGGTTGTGCTGGGCGCATTGCCTCGCATGGGCGTGTGGCGCTTGGCTGTGCGCCTGGGCAGATCCCCACTAAGCTCGCTAGCCCGCATGCTGGGTGCCCCGTGAGTGCCAACGCGCGAGTCAAGGCATGCATGCATGCTGGGCGCCCCGTGCGTGACCCCCCACAAGCCAAGGCATAGTTGTGGGCTAGCCAATGTGTATGTTCCCACCATGACTAGGGTATGTGCAGCATCTCTAGAGGCAGCTCGACGTGGGGGTCTAACAATTCCGCAGTCGACGTCCATGGTGGTCCAGGCACTCACATGGGTTGGCTGTGCGCTAGGTCTTTCTTAACTCTGGACGAACATTGCCATGTCGGCATCACCTCCCGTGCCGCACAATTGTAACTGTGCCAACATGGACTGCATACGTAAAGTGGCTCTGATACCATTTATTATGAACTCACTAGGTACAACTCACGATTGAAAACCGACTTACAAGGAAATGGTACTTAGGGGCTTATAAACCACCAACCAATCTCATACTTAGTTGATGTGGGATCGTAACACCATGTTAAGAGTGTGTTTGGATAGTGAGGAAAGTTGAGAAGAGTCATGAATAATAGTGAGTAGAGATTAAATGAGTTTATGGGTCCCATTAACATGAGTTTGAGATGTTTTGATGTATCTAAGTATGTTGAGTTATGTTTAATTTTTAATAGGAACTTTAAAAAATTATAGGTTCAATCAATGATTGATTTTATTAATAATAATGGTGAAATAATAATTTTATTTATATGTTGTAGTAATAAACGCAATTATTATGAGAGAATTCTCTCAACACCTTTAAAAATGAATTTTGCACATTATTTTTTTGAGCTAAATTTATTTAATTCAAAATTGATAAAAAAAATATTAAATAGCTAGCAATTATTCCTACAATATTCTCGTGCCCCCATTTTATTCCAAACTTTGGGTATATATTATGATGACAACACTTAGGTTGAGTTAAAATTCAATTTGAACTTTTTAATTTTTCATGTCGATACTTATTTAATTCAAAATTTTCAATTTATAATAAATATTTTCAATTCTAAAAACAAGTTTGCTCATTTAAAATTTTTCAAAAATGGAAATTATTTAATTTGAAATTTGTAAAAAAACTTCATCAATTATTATCAATTATGAAGACGGTATTTTCATGCTCCCCCATTATCAATTTTTGTACACCTAGTATTTTCATAAAAGTCCTAACAGTCAATATTGGATCTTCTATATCTATTTTCATCCAATTTCAACATCAGTTATATTTTCTATTTAACAAGCTTAATAATAAAAAATATTTATATTTAACGACTTAAGCCTTCAATTTCATAAACATGTTCCACGCTTATAAAAATGATCATAAAATACTATAAAAAATATTACAAGGGTCGTGGTGTCAGGCTTCCTAATATGTGTTGTACTCACCCCCCAACGCTGGTGGAGGTGCAATGCTATGATTGAATGATGGTGATGATTCTATCTCAACGAGACATGACGTGACCCTAGCGATTAATAATGTCAATGTAATCCCAATGGGCTGGAATCTATGACACTAAATGGCAAAGACGAAGCATGCCACGCCGAGGAACTTGCTCTTGAACATTTTGACGAATCATGCCTAGCTAAGGAGCTCATACTCGGACTGAGGCATGGAGAAAGTCTAGGGGTGGGCAGTGGGGCCCCACACCCCTCTGCCTCACCCCCGTCCCCTCAACTCCCGCATGGGTGAGACGGGCATCCATGCCACAGATGCAGGGGGCGGGGGGAGGAGGGCAGGGGGCCCAGTCCGCATTTGAGGCCTCCGACAGAGGCGGAGGCCCAAGGGAGTCCATCCTTGCTACATGTCTCTCTCGCCCCGCTTATATATATTAATATATATATATAAGTTATTACATATGTATTTATATATATATATATATATAAAGCCCCTAGGCATGAAACAACGTCGTTTCATGCCTGAGGTTTTTTTAACTTAATAACAAATGACCAAATGACGTCATTTTGTTTGGCCATCTATTAAGACCCCCCCTCCCCTGCGACTCCCCCTCTCTGAGTCTCTCTCACTCTCTCATCTTCGTCTCCATACAACCGTAACTATCGTTGTTCCCACTACGTTGTCGACATCCGTCTAAATCTCTGTCATCGAAGGTAAGAATTTGCTCTCGTCTTCGAATTCATATTTTTTTTTGTTTTGAGTTGTGGAATGGAGATTTGAGGAACGATGTGGTTTAATCGAAGATGGAGGATGAGATTGTGTTTGTGAATTGTGTGCTGTAGAGATTCGATTATGCATATGTTTTGATGATTGATGTGTGTTAATTTTTGTGGGTGTGTGAATCTGTGATAGTGATTTTTGTGAGTTTGTGATGTGTTTTTATGATTGAATACGTGATACTGTGTCTGTGATGGTGATTTTGTGGGTTTCAAAATTTAGATTGAAACCCTAAATTAATATAGGGTTTCAAAATTTGGTGCATCTTGCTAGGGGTGCTACCCGCCCCATACGGGGCGGGGTAGCCCCCACCCCGCCCCCCGCACTCCGGGGGCGGGGGGCGGATGTGGGCAGGGGGTGAATAGACTCATCCGCCCCCCGCCCCCGGAGTGCGGGGGCGGGGGACCCCGTCCGGTTGACGGGGTGCGGGTGGAGGGGGTCCTCCGTCCGCACCCCCGCAGCAGTACTGGGCCTAAGGCCCAGAAGCGGTTTCTGGGCCTTTTTTGGCCCAGAAAACGCTGTAATGGGCCGAAAATGGCCCAAAAAAATATATTTTGCATTTTTTTAAAAAGAAGAGTTAAAAAAAAAACACAATTTTATATAATTAAGACTAATGAAATACTACTATAGAGTATAGACTACAAGTTTACTACCTAATAAACTAATAAATAATAATAATAACTAAGCTATTACAAAAATAAAATGAAAAGTCTAACTGTCTAAGCAATTACAAATAAAAGTGTCCAATGGACATTGTATCAACATTATAAAATTACAAATAAAATATATAATACATACATCTGATAGACTAATTCAAAATTCAAAAATCTACGAAATTAATAATCAAAAAAAAGATGCGAGCGGTTTGGGTCTTTGACTGTGACATTTGGGGCGGCCGGATGGGTAGTCTTGAGGCTTGAGGCTTGAGGCTTGAGCACATGTTCATATAGCAGTGGAGGTAGACATCGTCTGAGTCGTCTCATGTGTTGCTACAACAATCAATACTAAAATTAATACTGATGAAATTGAAATGAATATAAATAAATACTGATGAAATTGAAATGAATATAAATAAATCAAAATAATAAAATAAAAACAATAATTACCAGATGGTCCAGATCCAGACTGATCACCACCCTCTTCGTCAGTCTCTTTAAAATCTAACACATCCGGAACATAAATATCCTTTCCCATCGTCCAACTCTGTGTGCATATCAATGCCTCCACAGTTGTAGGAGACAATGAACTACGGAAAGGATCTAATATGCGCCCTCCGGTACTAAAGGCAGACTCCGAGGCAACGGTGCTAATAGGGATGGCCAATATACAACGGGCAATTTCAGAAAGAATGGGATATTTCTTTGATGCTACCTTCCACCATCCTAAAATGTCAAAATCATCATCATCTTGAATAAGATCCGTTGACAAATAACTGTCTAACTCTGAAACCACCTCCGTAGATTGATGGACTAGTGTGGGATTATGTGCGAGGGTTTTCGTCCATGCCAATCTACGCTTCTTTGTTGCCCCGGTGTCTGGAGGAGGTGTTGGGATATGTGTAGGTGTAGTAGATGTAGTACCACCCTTAATTGCATTAAACTCATCATAAAATCTATGAAGGGTATCGCGGGCCATCTCACCAATAAGATCAGTCCAAGCCTGATCATACGCAAGTCCCAAACCATATAACATGCCAGAAATTTTTAGACGGGGATCAAGAATAGTAGCCACATATAACAAAATATTGAGTCTAGTCAAATCTCCCCAATACTTGTCAAATTTGACCCTCATGGTCAATGCCATCCCCCTCATCCTTAGATTGGAACCCCTACACATGTCGTCTAATTCTTCTTTCACCCTACATATTTGTTGACAAAATTCATAGCATGTAGGGTGCAAAGAAGCAGATAACTTCAACGTGACTTCATAAAACAAAATCAACAAATGTAGCAACTACCTCCCAATCATCATCATTAGGCAATCCTAAACTCCCGTGCTCATCAAAGTATTTGACATATTGAATGTCTTCATCACCCAATAATTGAAAGGCTTTTTTATATTCTTGGGCCGCCTCCAACATCAAGAAGGTTGAGTTCCATCTGGTGGGAACATCAGTACAAAGACCCCTCTTTGATGTTATGCCCACACTCTTCGCAGCAATTTTGAATTTCTCCAATCTAGAAGGAGAAGACCTCACAAATTTCACAGCCAATCTAACTCGTGCAACCGAGTTATCAACATCTTTTAACCCCTCAGTCACAATTAGATTCAAGATATGTGCAGAACATCTAACATGCAAATATTCACCACCCAAGAATGTCTTATTTGCCTCTTTAAGATAAGTCTTCAGATATCCCAAGGCGACATCATTAGACGAGGCATTGTCAACCGAAACTGTCAAAACCCTACTCAACCCCCACTCCTTGATTGAGGCCTCTAAGGCCTTCCCAATTGTCTCACCCTTGTGATCAGTTATTTGACAAAACTTGATAATCTTTTTATGGAGAATCCAGTCAGAATCAATGAAATGGACAGTCAAAGACATATAATTAAAATTTTGGACTGAAGTCCAAGTATCGGTAGTGAGACAAACTACCAAACCCGCCAATTGGCCCCTCAAAACATCTTTATCTTTCCAGTACATCTTTTTAATATCCTTTGCCACAGTGTGGCGAGAAGGAAGCATAAATCTATGTTCCAATTCTTGGACAAATTCTTGGAACCCTCTCCATCCACAAACTGAAAAGGTAGCTCGTCTATGACAACCATACGAGCTAACTTCCTTCTACACTCATCAACATTATACTTTGTGAACCCCTTCAATGTTGAACCCCCACTACTCCCATCCGCCATTTTTTTTAGTCCAATTTCTAGTCTTGATTGACCCTTCTCCACTAAGGATCTTAATATTGGACTCTTCTTGCATTGTTCCTCTAAATGGGCTTTTAACTGGGATGTACCATGTTTCCTATAGTGACATCCATATATTTTCCCACAATAATTACATTTAGCTTGTGGGTTATTGGGGTCACCACCCTCTAGTTTGGTAAAATGAGACCAAACTACGGAAACAGGTTTCTTACTTTGTGTGGGCTTAGGGGCGGGGCAAGGTGTATTCCCACTCCCAGGGGTTGGAGTAGGGTTAGGTTGTGGGTCAGGGGTACTGGTAGGGGCAGGGGTACTGGTAGGGGTGGGAGAGCTATCAGTGAACTCTCTTTGAGAAGACATTCCTGATTCCACAACACAACAAAAAATAAAAAAATCAATCAACATACGACATAATTCCAAACATGCACTTATCAATCACGTACGACATAATTCCAAACATAAACCCCTAAATTGAGTTAGGGGTTTCAATTGAAACCCCTTAATTTTCAATTTTGGGGTTTCGGATTGAAACCCCCTCAATTGAGTTAGGGGTTTCAATTCAAACCCCTAAATTGAGTTAGGGGTTTCAATTGAAACCCCAAACTGAAATTGGGGTTTCGGATTGAAACCCCCTCAATTTTAGGGGTTCAATCCGAAACCCCTCAACTTGAGGGGGTTTCAAATCAAACCCCTAAATTGAGTTAGGGGTTTCAAACCCCCTCAATTTTAGGGGTTTCAATTGAAACCCCTAAATTGAGTTAGGGGTTTCAATTGAAACCCCAAACTGATTTGGGGTTTCGGATTGAAACCCCCTCAATTGAGTTAGGGGTTTCAATTGAAACCCCTAAATTGAGTTTGGGGTTTCAATTGAAACCCCAAACTGATTTGGGGTTTCGGATTGAAACCCCCTCAATTTTAGGGGTTCAATCAGAAACCCCTAAGGCCTAAACTTGAGGGGGGTTTCAATTGAAACCCCTAAATTGAGGGGGTTTCAATTTGAGTTAGGGGTTTCAATTGAAACCCCAAAATTGAAAATTAAGGAGTTTCAATTGAAACCCCTAAATCAGTTTAGGGTTTCGGATTGGAACCCCTAAATCAATTTAGGGTTTCGGATTGAACCCCTAAATCAATTTAGGGGTTCAATCCGAAACCCTAAAATTTAGGGGTTTCGATTGAAACCCCTAAATTTGAAGCACAAATTTCGGATTGGAACCCTAAATTGATTTAGGGTTCCAATCTACAAACAAAAACAAACACACAAGTACAAAGAAACAGACGAATCAAACACACAAACAAAATTCTCCACAGCACACAAATTCCCAAATTTCCCATCCTCCATCTCCGATTCAACCCAACCTTCCTCCAATCTCCAATCCAAAACAAAAAAAAAAAAAAGAATGGGTTTCGGATTTCTTACCTTTGAGTGGCGACGAAATCCCAGTGAGAGACGGAGACAGAGAAGTGGCAGCGGTGGTGCTGCTCGTGCGAGACGGAGATTCGACTGAGAGAGAGAGAGGCTTGTGGATGCGAGTGCGAGACTGAGTCAGAGAGAGTGAGTGTGAGAGATCGGCGAGAGACTCAGAGACAGAGAGTGAGAACGGAGAGTGAGAGAGGAGAGAGTTCGAGAAGGAGAATGCAGAAATGAGAAATGGGAAGCAGATGCGGGGAAGGGGGGGACCTTAACTAATAGTGAAACGGCGCCGTTTCACTATTAGTTGAGGGGCGGCACTTACCAGATGGACCTAAGTGAAACGGCACCGTTTTGTCTATAACAAAACGGCGCCGTTTCACTCTACTTATTTGTTTTTTTTTTTTTTTATATATATATAATTTTAATTATATTTTATATATATATATTGCCGGGCTAGAAAGCGTATGGCCTCATCCTCAAGATCTATATGTAGTGCTGATGGGCCCCACAAGACCGCTTAGAAAGCTGAATCCACATGTGTATAAGCATATGGTCGGGCTGGGAACAGGCCTCACGTTTACACTCTTTAATTTCCTACATAAACATCATTTAAACACAAAATACTTTGCAATTTCAAATCTTCAACTTTTTCATTTATCATTACCTAATTATTAAAATTTTTCAAACGTCCAAAAAAAAAAAAAAAAAAAAAACTATTTTATAAATTTCAAAACAAAAATAATATTAAATGACCTTTTTATTTCATTTCCTAAAATCCAATAAAACATCTTAACTCAAAGCATTTCACTAGTATTCACAGAAATTCTAAGTCTGTGTTTGGTTGTTGGAGTGAGCTCAACTCATCCCAAACTAATCATTGATGAGACCCCCTACTTTTTCTACTTCCTATAAAAAAGGTAAATTCATCTCAATGTATTTCATACATTCAAACACATATTTCAACCTATTTACATTTAAACACATCTCAATGGGACCTACAAAATACTACTATTCATAGATCAATTTAGATCACCTTAGCATCCAAATGCAGCCTAAGTATCCAAATGAGCCCTTAGACCGATTTGGTTCACTACTAGTACGTCCAAAATGGACCAAATTGATTACACCCCAAATATTTAGGCATTTTTTTGAAATTTTGTAGGATGATGCTTGTAGTCTCGATCTATTGCCCTCCGACCTCCACCAGCCACCACACACCTACTCTATCCATTCCCCTCGCCGTATGAATTCCAATGACCCTTGCCCCATCCTCAAAGGATGAACGTGTGATCCACAAACGTGGATCTCAAAGGCGGTGTGCATGGATCACACACGCCATCATTTCCTCCTGTCAAAATCCACAAGCCACCACCCCCCTTCAGCCTCGAGCACGTGGCGCCCAACCGCTGTGTCTCTTCGTTGCCTTGCCAACCAACCACCCACTGCCCACTGCCCACTGCCCCCTACCCACCCACACGTGCTGTCACCTGAAACTCTCTAGATTAACCGCTTGCAGCCACCTGTTCTTCCAAACACAGAGTCTCACTTGGGCATCTGATTTGGGTTGTCTTTTGTTCCTATTTTGTTTTAGGGAAATTTGGTCAGTTTTCCTGGGTGCTTTGCCCTGTTTCAGATTTGCCCCATGTACAAAATTTTGAAGATAACACCTTGCCCTATGACAAACTTGAAATATGGTCCCTCTGCCTCAAATTCCACTGACTTCATGGAAAGTTCTAATTTTTTTTAAATATACCGATATTATTTAATTTTTAATTTTAATAGATTTAAATAAAAAAGGAAAAATTATACAATTATAAAATTATAAAAAAAACAACTAGAGGACTGGTAGGGAAGGGAACCCCTCCCCACCAGCCACCATAGGGGGCTGAATTTGGCCTCCCCATGCTGTCACAGGCCTCGATGGCACGATGGGAGGCTAGATTCAGCCACCCCTGGTGGCCCAGGTCTTGACCATCCAGTGGGTGGAGGGTGGCCAAACCACATGGCTTGGCAGGGCAAGGGAGATCCCCTCCCCATCTGCCTCTTTTTTTTTTTTTTTTTAAATTATTATATTTAAATTCAAAATTGTTTTTAAAAAAATTTACCCTTTGTTTAAAAAAAGAGATTTCCATCTCGAAGTCTTGCATGCTGCCATGTAAGAGGGGGGGCGGGGGGGACCAAATTTCTAGTCTATCCTAGCACATGGGGTAATTCGTCAAAATAAATTCTATGGGGGTGAATCTCAAAAGTGGCAAGCACAAGTGGTCAATGGTCAAATTTCCCTTTATTTTGTCGCTTTTTTTGGAAGCTTGATCTACCATCACTTAAAAAAATAAAATAAAAAGGCTCAATATACCAAGATCTTCAAAGTGTTTAGCTTCTCCTTCACTTTGCGAGACATGTGTTTTCTTTTGGTGGGAAGTGGCTTTTGTCCACCTACTCTATCCGGGACTACACAGATGTGGGATTGGCAATCTTAAACTATTGTATCGATCTAGTCGAAGTCAGTTCTCACCCTCCTATTGCAAGAAGCACCTGCAATAGATTATTTAAAGCAGTCCAACCAACGGATTGCTTCAACAATTACCATAACGGTGACCAACTATGGGACCGAATCAATCATTTGATACCATTTCCTGATTTGTTTTTTACTTGCTTTGTATCTAGTGTTTTGTGGGAATTGTCGGGGAACTTCACCCCTCCTAATGTACATCTCTTTTTGTTAATAATGAAATTATTTTGCTCCAAAATTAAAAGAAGGGGCTGACTTCCCATTGATAGACTTGTGTTATTGAGATCATTGTTTGTTTGGATGTGAGGATGGCAATTATTGTTTGTCTTTTGTTGGATTTTCTGCACTGGTATTTTAAGTTTAGGGAATACTTTGTATGCAGCCCGTGAAGTTATGTTGTTCTTTTCTGTATATTTTACAAGTATAGTTTATTTACTCATCCAAATATCAATAGGGAAGTTATAAATCTTATATGCATTATCTTCAGATTACAAAATGTCAGTCAGACATTTAACATTATTGGTTATATGCTATTTGATTTAAGGGAATTATTTAATGCACTTTGAAATGTTATATGTTGGTGGGAATTATAGTACAACACTTGTGAACTGTGCAATTTGTTCCTTTTTTTTTTAATTAAAAAATGTATCCAGCTCTTTTCTTTCTTCATCTTTCTGATCTTTCTCATTTTATTAGGAAATCATGAAAGAGACAATGGAGAGAGTTCCATTGTTGAAAGAGATTGTCGATTACTATAGTGGACCGGATAGGGTAACTGCAAAGCAACAACAAGAAGAGTTAGAAAGGGTTGCAAAAACTGTTCCTATCAGTGCACCCGATTCTGTAAAGCGGTTTGCTGACCGTGCAGTTATTTCTCTTCAGGTTAGTATTTGGCCTTGGCATCCCGAATCTCTTGTTATTTCTACAATGTGCATGAGTTTCTCTTTGTAGGGTACTTGCACCTCTCCCTTCCCCTCCCCTCCCTCTCCCTCTCCCTCTCTCTCTCTCTCTCTCTCTCTCTCTATATATATATATATATATCCAAGGTCTGTTTTATCTGTCTATTTGAGTCATGTTCCTACAAGCAACACATTTATGTGTATGTTCAGTGTTATCCCACTGTCTGTTGAGGGGCTATAGTCGGTGTCACTTTGGCATCTTTTTACTGACAAGCATATTGTATTCCTGCACGGGCAAAACAGTCTTGAGACCTAGACCATTTTTACTTATTTATTCACCACAATTGATCTCATCTGTTCATTTGTTAAATGAAAGATCTAGTGATTGCTTTTCACTTGACGTAAAGCAAACTCTTTACTTCCATACTCACACAGTATTTACTCTCCAAACTACTGGAAAGTCTCCGGATTCAGATATTGTAAATGGTGAACTTGGACAATCTTTCTCTTTGACAAGCGTCTAACAGTGTTTTAACTACGATGTCATTTATAATAATATAAGGAAAAGGTGTGACAGATCATTCTGTTGGACTTCAAGAGACATCCATAGATGATATGATTACAAATATTCGGACTTATTTTATCCTGCTGCAAAATATAGAGAACATTTTCTTTTGTTTGGCGTGACTCCTCTTATACATCGTATCTGCTAATACTTTTTGCTGGTCCAAATGTCTTGCATCATAAGTAGGCCGTCAGGGGCCGGTTCTAGATGATTTGGGTTGGTGGTTACGGACCACTATTTAGAATTGTTATTCAATTGTAAACGTACATACTAAGATCATAAATGTTGAAAATATCATGACTTTTTAGTGATGTAATTATGTGTGGTTGGAACTTGTCGGTGTCTAAGGCCAGATCCAGATCCAGATCCTTAATTCTGCCTTCACCTGTGTTAGATTCTCCTTGAAATTTGTTCATCATGTGTCATTCAGGTTGTTGGCAATGATTATTAGTCAGAAAAAGTAAAATTTTATTAATTAGGAGCAACAATGTCTTCTCTCATCTTCTTTTTACCCTTGTGCCGACAAGGGTAAAAGGGAAAAAGATATTAATTGAGATGAAAGCTAGAGATTAAGTAGACAAGGTGGGCTCAATACAAAAGTCGGTCCTTAAAATATTAGCATGTCAGGCCCAAATTGATTGGACTTCTCTTATTAATTGTGGTTTTTGTGTCCAACCTATGTTTGCTTGAGTATCAGAAACACGATCAGGGCCATACTTTTTGACATCCGTTTTAGTTGATAAATTATACTGATAATTTCAATCAGCAACTTTTTTTATCTACATTTTTATTGGATAAAGAAATTGTTAATGCTACAGAATGCCTGCCTTGATGTGGTATGGTCACTGACAATCTGGAACAAGGCAAGAATTTAACCAACTTGAACTTACTGCATGTAGCTTGGCAAAGCGTTTAATCTTTTATTGCATATATATTTAATCTAAGACATTTTACTTAATCCATTTTAGACTTTTGTTGGATGGCCATTGTGTTGTTGTTGGAATATGAAATGCATGCAAATGATAGGCTTTCAATAATAATTTGCAGAAACTGTGAGTTTGATGTACTTGCACATGAAATTTTTGTATAGCTGCAAGTGTAGGTTTTTATGGTCATAATTTTTTGCTTTCGCTTTCCAATTTCAAACAAGCTAATAATAGGGAATAGGCAATCCTGAGCTTACTACATAGAGATGTCTATTTGAACTAGATTTATTTGGAATGTGTTGCTTGGATGTTTGACACAAGAAAATTTTGCATGCAGAGCAATCCCGGCTGGGGATTTGACAAGAAATGCCAGTTCATGGATAAGCTTGTGGGGGAGGTTTCTCATCATTACAAATAATCTATGAAAACTCATCTTGCCTTGATATTGAGCTTCTAGTTGATTGGCGCCTAACATACGACATTCTCAGGAATGGTAGGCGTGGTTGATGATACCTGTTATGTAGACTAGATAAACTATTTGGATTATGCTATAGCTATAATTTTTTTAATTCCAGGATTTTGCGCCTTAGCTCTTTTACTGTTTAACAGTTGTCTTTCAAGTTCCTTTTGCAAGGATTACGCCATTCATGAAATAATTTTGCTTGGCATTAGGCATAATGGCATCTGAATGATGTCCTTAGCGTTTTCAAATTCATACTCAAGAAATTGCTAGAACTTGTTGCACTGCTTCAATTGTTCCTATTAAATTGTATCAAACCAACTCCAGAAATGTGGAAAGCCACTTGCATCTTCTTTTCTTTCTTTCTTTCTTTTGTTTTTTGTTTTGATTTGTTTTGTTTTTATATTTATTTTGTTTTTTATTTTTATTTTTTGAGAGAGAATGCTGAATCCTTCTCGCTGAACCTCTTTCAAGTAGTGTTTCTAAACAGGGGCTGATAATCTCAGTCCGACCTTGTTTGGTTACGCAGTTCGGATAATGAGATGTTTTGTTAAAAGTTGAATAAAATATTGTTATAATATTATTTTTATTTTGAAATTTGAAAAAGTTGAATTGTTTATCATATTTTGTGTGGGAGTTTGAGAAAGTTGTAATAATTATATAAGATGAGATGAAATGTTTGAAACACTCAGCTTTGTCTCCTGTGAGCTGAGAAGAGTTTTCTTATGGACCAGAGATTTTCTTGCTATCTTTTTTTTTTTTTTTTTATAAGTGATTATATTCATTAAAAATAGAGTAGTTACATGTAACGCACTATTATCACATTTTCATCCTTCTTTATAAATATGACACTTAATCTTTGAATCATATCTTATTTCTCATCATAGCGGGATAAAAACAGGATAATGATATAGGATGTTAATTTTTCTTTAAAAATATATTGGAATTAAGAACGTATTTTTAAACTTGTTTTCTTAGGATTTTTTTTTATCAGTAAACAAAGAATTTTATAGATGATAGATAGGCATTATGGAAGTACATACAAAAGCGGCTATTGATATTCATTCCATTAAAATCTATAAACAATGTAATAAAGTACTAAAATGTGAGTTCTAATTACCGCTTGTGATCCTCGAAACTTCTTCCATTTTACTTCCTCCAAAGGCACAATCATAGGCAAATTGGGACCATCTTCCATTGAGCATTACCACGGAAGCAAATCCCATTTTAGCAACTAATGAATTTCATAGAATCATGGCAACCTCAAAGTGAAGCAATAATAAGTGATTAATAGTCTTTTCACTCTTTTTGAACCTACAACACCAATGCATTATAATAAGAGAAAAGTTACTTTGCCGCCCTCATTTGACCGCTCAAGTTGATTGTTAGTCTATTTTTTTTTCTTTACTTAGTGATAAAGGAAGTGATTTAAAGTGTATTGGTTTTTTTTTTTTATTTTTTAAAAATATTTAAATGTATTAAAAAATGTGAAAAGAGAAAAAAGTACCGCCAGCAGTAAGAGTGGGGTGGCATAGTAGCCTCACTCGTATAATAATCTAGCATTTAAAGGATTTAAGATATAATTACTCTTTCTTAATTCATCTACAGTGATCTTTCAAGGAGGCTGTTATATAAAGAAAGTACCTTTACCATAGTCTCCCATGGAAATGAGCTTGCATTGTACATGATGAGAGACTTGTAGGGCTAGGCACAAGTTTTAAATATACAAACTTCTTACAAGACTTTTGTAAAAATGTAGATTTTATTAATAAAGAATAAATTTTTTTTACACTTTTTTAATGTGAGATTTACTTTTTTATGAAAGCTTGCGCGATGTTTGTCTATTTCGGATTTGTATAAGTCATCTGTCTTGTAAAAAACGGATTGTAAACTTCCATTTATTTTTAAAAGATTGGACAATCTTATTAGCCTCTCCCACCCTTCAGGATTTGTAAAAATATTGGGTCTAAATATTTATGAGAGGGTTACTTTTCTAATGTTGTTTTGGTATTTGTTACATAAATTGATGAAAATTATTCAGAACGATTTGGTGTATTAAATGTTTGAATTGAGAGTGAGAAATTTTCTACCGTAACTTTTAATCACCAAAACATTAAATAATAAAAAAAAAATAAGAATATTATACTTTGCTATAACTAAGTTTTTCCCTCGTTTATATGAAGGTGTTGGAATACCTTATGGTGGTGCCCCCAATAAGTTGGCGGCCCGGATCTTTAACTTTCCACTTTTCAACAAAACAATCAAGTCATAACCCAATAACTATAGTAGGTAATTGACGCAGGACCAAATTAGAAATATTCTGCCAACTACTTAATCAATAGAGATTATAGAATTTAGATTGAAAATAGACCTAAAAATTAAAAAGAAAACTCTAAGAGAGATTTTATTCATCAAATTTGAAAATCGGATTCTAAATCCCACAAGTCGGGCTCAAACAATTATGAAAATCTTGCTCAAAATGAAAAATCCTAATTATTACAGAAAAATAGATGTGTAAAAAAATAAGAATCTTACAAAAAAATCTGGCCAAAATCGGAATTAATCTCATCTTTAAAAGTTAAAATGAAATATTTCCTTAAAAAGGTAAAAAACATCGTAAGTTCATGGTTTGAAGTTGGCCCACTGGGTAGGCCCCCACATCTGGCCCATCTACCTGACCCCTGCATCTGTCCCATCTGACCCTAATGGAAGGACCGGTGGCATTTTGTTAAACAATTAGAAGTGAGTGTGAGGTGCGGGTGTGTAGCCCCACCCGCCTTCTTGCATAGGCTATATAAGATAAGAAAGCCTTAGGGGTGATACCCGCCGGGATTTTTTTCCCCGGACCCCGCCCCCGCATGGGTGGGGGCGGGGTCCCCCGTCCGCTGCCCGGGGTGCGGGGGTGGACCCCCACCCGTCCGCATCCCCGCACATGGTACTGGGCCTCCGGCTCAATACTTTTTTCTGGGCCCTAAATGGTCCAGAATCAGTTTTTGGGCTCCTTTGGGCCCAGAATTTGTTTTGGGCCCATTATTTAGATTAAAAAAAATATAAATTTAAAAACAGAAAAGAAATAATTTTTTTTTGATAAATAGATATTAAGTTTTAACTATTAAATAATTAAGTAATATTCATCACTAAGGCAGTAAGACACTATGCTAAAATAAATAGTTTACAATTATACAAATTAAGAGAACTAATAAACTATTACACTATTACAAACTCTTCTAAAAAAAATAAATATTACAAACTGTATAATTAACTATTGTAGCAACATTATAATAATTGTAAATTAAGAAAATTAATTTTGGGGTGGAGCCGTAGTTGTGAGTTCACTGAGTTGTGTCGAATGTCGATTGCTGTGAGACTGAAAATCAATAAGTTAAAAATAAAAGTTAATAAGTCAAAAAACCTGAAATATTAATAAGTTAAAAATAAAACAAATTAGAATTAAAAAGTTATAAAAATGAAACAAAGTTTTAAATGTAAAAAACAATTAGGGAAGAAATTATGCAAACCATGGCAATGGTGAGTCCAATACAAAAGTCATACTGCATCGGAGGTAGCCGTAGACGCTGTCTCATGTATCACTATAAGTATTAAATTTGAAATGAAATTAATGAATACCAATTAATTGAAAATAAATAAATGAAAATAAGAAATTAGAATAAATACCAGATCCAGACTGATCATCACCCTCCTCCTCGACGTCGGCCTCCTCATACTCAAGAACATCCGGAACAAGAATTGGAGTTCCTTTGATCCAATTCTGCGTGTAAATCAAAGCCTCCACAGTGGCAGGAGCTAATGAACTCCGAAATGAATCTAATACACGTCCTCCGGTGCTAAAAGCCGACTCTGAGGCTACTGTGCTAACAGGGATGGCCAAAAGTGTGCGGGCTATCTCTCCAAGGATGGGATATTTCACAACATTCACATTCCACCAACTTAATATATCGAAATCTCGTGAAAATGATAGAATCTCTGTTGCTAAGTATCTGTCTATCTCTGACTGAGCCTCTACAGAAGTCCGGAGGAAGGGGGTCTGCTCATACCTCTCACCCCACTCCAATCTATGCCTTTTCCCACTCTCGACTTCAGGAAATTATGAGCCTGAGGCTGAGGGGGTAGATGTAGGTGTCGCAATATTACCACCCCGCAAGGTGGAAAACTCATCAAATAATCTAGTAAGGGTTTCCCGAACCCTTGCTGCAATAAGCTCTGCCCATACTTGCCTGTACGCAAGGCCCAATCCAAATATCATGCCATCTAACTTATACCTCGGGTCAAAGACGACAGCTACATATAACAAAATATTAGCCCTAGTTAAATCTCCCCAATACTTGTCGTACTTTGACCTCATAAACAATGCCATCTCCCGCAGCCTAATGTGACCACCTGCGACCATGTCATATAATTCTTCTTTTACCCTACATATTTGCTGGCATACAACATTGGATGTAGGGTACAAAGTTCCAGATAGTCTCATGATGACATCGTAAAAAAGCCTAAAAAACTCTACAAAAATAGTTACAATTTCCCAATCATCAGCTACGGGTTTCCCCAATCCCCCGTGATCATCAAAATATTTTACATATTGGATGTCTTCATCACCCAATAATGCAAATGCCAACCTATATTCTTGGGCCGCCTCCAACATCAGAAATGTTGAGTTCCATCGTGTAGGCATATCAGTACAAAGGCCCTTCTTAGATGTTAGACCCGCAGATCTCGCAGCAACCTTGAATTTCTCCAACCTTGAAGGAGAAGATCTCACCCATCTCACAACAGTCCTAACTCGAGCAATCGAGTCATGAAGATCTCTCAAACCATCACTGACAATCAAATTCAGAATATGTGCTGCACATCTCATATGCAGACACTCACCACCCATAAGTGTCTTATTTGCCTCTCTAAGATAAGTTTTCAAATGTCCTAATGCAACATCGTTAGACGAGGCATTATCGACTGTGATTGTAACAACTCGGCTCAAACCCCACTCTTTTATTGAAGCCTCCAAGGCCTTCCCAACTGTCTCACCCTTATGATCGGTGATTTTACAAAATTTTATAATTTTCTTGTGTAATGTCCAATGGCAATCAATAAAATGCACAGTCAAAGACATATAATTAAAATTTTGGATCGATGTCCAAGTGTCAGTGGTGAGACAAACAAATTGATCCGCCAATTGACCCCTCAACTTCTCCTTTTCAATGTAAAAATGCTTTTTTACATCCTTTGCCACCGTGTGGCGAGAGGGAATATGAAATCTTGGTTCCAAGTAGTGAGAATACGCTTGGAACCCTTTCCCGTCTACAATTTGAAATGGTAGCTCGTCCATTATGACCATACGAGCTAGATGTCTTCTACACTCATCGGGATCATACTTAGTATACCCCCTCAAACTTGCACCCCCACTAGTCCCATCCGCCATTTTTTTAAGTCCAACTTCTAGCCTAGATTGGCTTTTATCTTGTAATGATCTTAATATTGGACTTTTTTTTACATTGCTCTTCTAAATGCACCTTTAATTGTGAGGTGTCATGTTTCCTATAGTGGCATCCATAAATTTTGCCACAATGGTTACACTTGGCAGCATGTCTCCTCCTCCTCCTCCTCCTATCCCTTCCCCCCCCCCCCCCCCTCCCTTTTTTTTTTTTGCTTCTTCCTTTTCTCTTCTCCTCCTCCACTATTTCTTCTTCAACGTGGTTCTCCATCAGTTACCCACGGAGCCACAACATAGCCATGGTTCTGACCGTCTGAGCAAAGCACTACAGCCAAGACAGATCGTGGGTCGCTGCGCAGACCCATAGCTAGTTGTGGTCGTGCTCTTTTGCTCAAATCAATGGATGTTATTTTTTTGTTGGATCTGTGTATTAGAGATCTGATATGTGGATTTAATGGATGGATCTATGAATTTGGTGAACAGATTTGTGGATTTGGGTTCTTTGGTGGATTTCGGACGAGTTGTAAGGCCATCCATCCATTTGGCAGCTAGGCGAGGTCACTCACCCAGGGGGACGAGGAAGGGTGCTGGGTTCCATAGCATTAAGACCATGATGTGCGTGTCGAAGTTATGCCCAAAATATGAACATGTGCACAATATTAACTAATTTCGAGGAATTTTTGTCATTTCTGGCTGTAATACCTTCAATCAACAACTAATAGAATACATAAAAACAACATTAAAGTGTACATAATAACTGTATATGTTGAAAGAACCTATAAGTAACTAATAGGGTATTGGTTCCATATTAGATATTAGAAATGAATGTTTACCCCCCAAGTCCCCTCAGGATATAGGAAGAGCATGCGAACTCTTTAGTTACCGTCTGCAACACCAACCACTGAACCTACTTATAGCTAATTCAGTTACTTTGGTTGTAAATAGAACTCGAACTCCTTATTGCGTATTTTGTTATGTTAAGGCTAGAGAATACCATGCATTCAAATAGTACTCCTAATGTGAAAGTGTTTGCATCTCATACCCATGAGTCACTTCGTTTCAGGGGGCACATCCCTCTAAACCCCCTGTTTCATGGAGATCCTCCCCCCAAACCTTGTGCAAAGCTATATATATTAAAGTTAGTCAGGGTCGACTCTTCCATTAGGCAAGTTAGACAATTGCTCAAGGCCCCTAGTGGAAGAAGGCCCAAAAAAAAAAATTAAGTAGAAATGTTTAAACAGAAAAAAAATATTTAATTAAAAAAATTAATTATCAAAAGTATCAAATAGATATGTCATTATTAGTTTTGAAAGTATTCCACATAATAATTATTTCAATTACTCTCATTCTAATAATAGACTTTTTTTTTTGTCATTATTAGTTTAATATATAATGTAAAAATTATAAATGGTAAACTCTAAGTTTTGAGTGTTCATAAATTTTTTTTGTATAATTCTTTGTAGAGGCAAGGGCCCATTTTTCCCGAATGTGTAGGTTATTTATATAACTTTATTGTCAATAATAATTATAATTGCTTCTATGACTTATTTGGATACTAAGAATATATCATAATATTTGTGAATAATAATAAAATAGCTTGTGAATAGTAGTGAAATAGTTTGAGTTAAGGTGTTTTATTAGATTTTGATAAATAAGAGAGAAAAAATAGAATTTGAGAACGTCAATAGCTGAGAACAATTATGTTCCCAAGGGAGAGTCTAAAGCACGTCTTGTAAAATTAGATTTGATAAAATCCTCTCTAAGTCCAAAGTTTTCTAATAAAGATTAAGTCGGTTATTAGTTGAAAAGATGGTATAAAATCTTAATCAATAATTTTACTTTGCAAAACGATAGGAATTATTTTTAAATAAGCATATAATATAAAAATTAAAATTAAAATTAATATATTTATTCTAAAAAAAATTAATATATTTAATTTTACTTTAAAAAAAAAAGTCTCTATCAAAATTTTAGCCTTAGGCCCCCAAACCTATTGAGTTGGCCCTGAAGTTAGTTCAGTATTTGATTATTTATTCTCAAACAATAGTTAAAACTAATATATATTATATTTTGGTTGCCAATTATTATATTAGTTTATGTTATATTTTTGTTGCAAGTATTTCATATTATTAACAAATGGTGTATCTTCTTTTATAAAAATTGATCCAAAGAACTTCACATGGATGAGTAATATTACCGGACCAAGTAAAATATTCGCAATCTTTTTTTTTTTTTTTTTTTTAGAATAAACCTCTGAATCTCATATGACTTTCTTGCATACTTCTATCAAATTCTAAACTATTTACAATAAAATCTAGAACTGTTTCTGTGGCGCCCCCGACTCTCATGTACGGAAACATGAGAATCGAGACACTCGGATGATGACAACACGGTCACGCATCTCAACGATAGTGTCAAGTGTGTGCACATGCAACAGTGTATAATAAACAACGTAGCTGATAATTTGAGTAAGTGAATTAAGTACTAGAATTTTTGATACAAATTAATATAAGTAAAATGATTAAAAAAAATGAGAGTTATACAATTATCTCAAAATAAAATATAATACAAGTCCAAATACAAATACGAGTGATCCCAAATCAATCATCGGGCGGAGCCGAATTCTTAAGCTCATCTGCATCGAAATCTGCATTACCATAAAACGGTATCTCAGTTAAGTATAATCCAAACAACTCATGAGAATAAAAATGCATTAATACAACCAACATGCATGCATATGATGAAGTATGCATTATTCTCAAAATAACATTTTCCGTGGAAATGAATATTTTCCAACACACGCCAAAATTCCATTTTGGCCCAAAAATAATAATCCGTCATTTTCCCAGAGAATGACCCACACAAAATCATTTTATCCAACACACGCTATTTTTCCAGAAAATAGCCCAAATATCTATTTATTCAAAAGAAAAGAAAAATGAAAAAAGAAAAAGTCAGGGAAATAAATGAGGTCCAATCCTCACATATTGGATCACAAAAATGATCCAACGAAAAATATTTCAAAACAGCAAGTCAAATAAAATAATTTAAACGTAGTGATTAAATGAAAATAAAATAATAAAACCCTACAATAAACTAATTTAAAATAAAGAGAAATTTAAATGCATAACAATAATTAATATTAAGAAAGCATATCAAAATAATTTTTACAAATTACAAATTATAAAAATAAACCAACTAAAAATCTGATAAATTTAAAACAAGAGAACCAATATTTAATTTAATAAAATAATCATTCAATTAAAAATACACTAAAATACGGAGTGTTACATCCTCCCCCCCTTAAATAAAATTTCATCCTCGAAATTGACAAGGTCAAACATTAAAGCTAGGACAGGAATAAGATTCGACTAAGAGCAGACTTATGAAACATACTGTTAGGGTCAATCAAACAAATACGGATATTGCTCCCTCATGTCGGCTTCTCTCTCCCAAGAGAAATCTTGAGCCAACGGATCGTCCCATGACACTTTCACCAAAGATATTGTCTTGGACCTTAACCTTTGCTCTTTTCAATTCATGATCTGCATTGGGGCAACTTCATAAATAAGGTTAGGCTGAAGTTGAATGCGTTCAAGGTCAACAAAACGTGGTTCTTGTTGTCCAATACTCTTATTCAATGACGACACATGGAACACATCATGAACTTCTCCAAAATAGTCTGGCAATGCAACTCTATAAGCAACAAGCCCAACTTTCTCTACAATCTGAAAAGGGCCAACATACCTCGGACAAAGCTTTTCCTTCTTACTAAAGCGCTTAGCGCCTTTCATAAGAGAGACTTTGAGATAAACCCAATCACCTACCTCAAAGGATAAGTCTCTTCTCCTGGTATCTGCATAACTCTTTTGGCGACTTTGAGCTTCCGCCATTTTTGTTTTTATAAACCGAACTTGATTTTTCATTTCTTGAATTAACTCAGACCCAATTAATTTACTCTCGCAACTTCATCCTAACACAAAGATGATCTACACTTTCTTCCATACAAAGCTTCATGCGGGCCATCTGATTTGAGGCATGAAAACTGTTATTATAAGCAAACTCTATTAGCAGTAGATGATTTTCCCAACTCTCATGAAATTTCATGGCACAAGCCCACAACACATTCTCAAAAGTCTGAATAGTGCGCTCTGATTGATCTTCTATTTGAGGGTGATATGCAGTACTAAGCTTCAACTTAGTGCCTAAAGCTGCCTGCAAACTTTTTCAAAAATGGGACGTGAACCACGGGTCTCGATCCGACACAATACTCTTGGGTACTCTGTGCAAACGCACTATCTCTTTGACATACAACCAAGTCAACTTACCCAAAGAGTAGGTATTATTGATAGGCAAGAAATGGGCACTCAACCGATCAACAATCAACCAAACTGAGTTCTTTCCACTAGGGGTCCTTGGCAAATTCACAACAAAATCCATATAAATATCATCCCACTTCCACTCAGGAATAGGGAGAGGTTGAAGTTTACCTGCAGGTCTTTGATGCTTAGCCTTAACTTAACGGCATGTGTCACATTTCTCAATAAACATGGCAATATCCATCATACTCGCATTAGCCTCCCAGTGGCACAGCACGCCCAGTATTCCTAGGGTGACTATGTTATCCAAAATCTCATTTTTCCACAAGAACATTAATACAACATCCAATAAATTCCAATGATTAAAATACAATAATCTGTGCTAACCTCAATCGACTCCTATGCTATAACTTCCGAACCTCCATTGAATTCTACCTTTGGTAACCTAATGGACACTTCTAAAGTTAACCATCAATAACATAATTGGTCCAACTGAGTAATTAATCTCCAACTACAAGTATCGTCTCAAAAATTCAAGTCACCACTAATTCCTCAAAATTAGCACAAAATCAGAACTCCTAACTATAACAAAAAATATCACGCTTCTGCTGCGCACTGATAATTTTCCACATGCATAAAATTTGTCCTCATAAAAAAAGACACCATCGAGTACAAGGTGGCTCCATACCTACTAACCAGAAAACTCTTACTACCTTTTGGTAGAAAATACTCTCTTTCCCAAAATCAGGAGTAATCACTCATATTCCTCAATTAACTCCCGTTGCCTTGATCAAAATCAATATTCCACAAAATACATCCATTATCATAGACAGAAACCCAATATCCATCAACCTTAACATCCCAAATTGAAAACAAGTAACATCACCCCAAAATACACTCGTCTCATCTAAAATAAGGAACATACCCTAAAAGGCTCGATTCCAACCCGGTCAACCAATAAGAGTGCCTATAAACTTCTACCTGACAACCTAAACCCAAAAGCTCATCACTTACATTCTGAATAACATCTAATCCAGTGGTGACTAAAATCACTACGAACCACCATTGACTTCACCAAAACATTATCAAAACCTTCTTGGTAACTTGCCCACCTATTTCTACTCCTATAAGTTAGCATTAACACGACTAGTTCTTTCAATAGTATATCACTATTAAACCTCAAGGCAAGTCATACTGCTCAAATCTTCAATCCACCAAAAGCCATTGTAAAGCACCCATGGATCCTAATGGTTTATTAACTCACATACTTGATCGTATTATCCACCGCTGATGCCTAGGCTTCAACTTCCAAGATCTTATCATACACCATACATGACGACCCATTAATCTCTCATCAAGTTAAATAACAATGTCCTTAATTCAACCAACTAGACACTCAATCTCCAAAGGAAAGTATAGCCTCAAAATTTAAATTCCTAGGTAACCTCAAGTCACAATTAATTCATGTAGATAATCACAACAATTATTGCCAACCATCATTCCATTGAGTAACTTGCTTCGACTGCACACTCCAATCAACTCGCAAAAAAAAAAAATTTCAAGTCAAAATCTCTTGAATTTAATACTATTGTATCGACTCCTCTTCAACACATACCAAAGCCACTTCCTCCAAACCAAAATGAGACTAGGATCTATACTCTCCAAAATGCATACACACTCACCATTACTATGCATCGATCTCATGCACCCTTAGCCAAAACCAATAATCCTCCAAACGTGCAAGTGATCCATCACTAACATTTCCATCATCTGGACCTATATCCCTGAAATCAACGAGAATCATTTCCTAAATCCGCACCATCTATTATCCTTAAAATTGATATGGATTAAATCCTTAACCTGTCACTGTAACCCCGAGCTAAAAACAATCATTTTCCGAACTAGATCAACATCTTCAATCCTCAGAAAATACATGAACTAGATCATTACCTTCCATCTCCAAAGAAATTCCCTCCTGAAAAATTCTCATATCAGTAACTCAACTCTGATCATTCCTATTTTAATGGTTACCGACTAATCAATTGCTAGAATAGATCAAGCTAGTGTACCAAGTCTACAAAACTAAGAACTCAAATCTTATTCTAATTCAGCCCTTCAACTCTGCAATTCTAAAACCTTAAACCAGATAAGAATCATTTCCCGAAATCCTCAAGATCGATGACCTTAAATCTAAGCATTCACCTTATAAAGCTTGTAAATTCTAAAGCTCCAAATGTTATCAAACTACTTATCAAACTCGACAAGATCGAAAACTTCTAATCTAAGTAATCCTTCAAATGCTTGTTGAACCTACCACGTTAAATCCAATAAACTTATTTCCCCTAAACTATAGGGCCCTAAACCTTAGATGAACTTCTCATAAATCAAACCTTGAAGTTCGTTGAACTTACAACCTCCTACTCCATAGACTCATTACATAAATTCTATGGAACCTAAGACCTCTATTATCCTAAGCGATTTAAAACTATTCCCCTCCTCAGTTGTGACTTGAGTTCCTACTCCATAGAGTTCACTCAGACCATGTCATTTGAGCCTTGATATTAAAAACAAATCAATCGCCAAGAGTTCAGGCCTACTACACTAAATGTTCAAGCCTAACAATGGCATTCACCGTCGTACCATCTTCCTGCCATATCACAACCCTTAACCCGCCTTTCAACTCCAAACAAAAAAAAAAAATAAAAATAAAAATAAAATAACATACGACAAAATGAATAAACAAATGAAGTAGTACACAATAAAATAGTTAAAACAAATAAAATAACCTACCATATAATAAAAAAAATAAACAAACAAAGTAGTATACAATAAAATAAATAAAACCAATAAAAACAACATACTTTAAATTAAATAATTTCAATTTACAACTTTTAAAATTTCTGGTACCTCACCTAAGGGACATGTGGTTTTACCAAGAGCCAAACTGCTCTGATACCACTTGTGGTGCCCCCGACCCCCATGTACGGGATCACGGGAATCGAGACACCCGGATGATGACAATACGGTCACGCATCCCAACGATAGTGCCAAGTGTGTGCACATGCAACAATGTACAATAAACAATGCAGCGGATAATTTATGTAAGTCAACTAAGTACTAGAATTTTTAATACAAATTAACACAAGTAAAATGATTAAAAAAAAAAGAGTTATACAATTATCTCAAAATAAAATATAATACAAGTCTAAATACAAATACAAGTGATCCCAAATCACTTCTCGGGCGAAGCTAAATCCTCAGGCACACCCTCAGCTTCATCTGCATCGAAATTTGCGTTACCATAAAACTGTACCGCAGGTAAGTATAATCCAAACAACTCATGAGAATAAAAATGCATTAATGCAACCAACATGCATGCATATGATGAAGTATGCATTATTCTCAAAATAACATTTTCCCTGAAAATGAATATTTTCTAACACACGCCAAAATCACATTTTGGCCCAAAAGTAATAATCCGTCATTTTCCCAGAAAATGACTCACACAAAATCCTTTTATCCAACACACGCTATTTTCCCAGAAAATAGCCCAAATATCCATTTATTCAAAACTCATTATTTTTCCAGAAAATGGCCCATTAACCAATTTTACCGTATGCACCGTGATCTCCCCTAGGGACTATCTGCACACCCTGGCTCCCTTCGTCACACCACGGGTAATGACTGTGCATGTGAATTCATAACGAGCGATGCCCAGTTCCGCTCCCAGCGCGTACGTGGCCAACCATCCTTTAGCCCCCGCCAGCAAAGGGGCCACAGAGTCGGCATGAAAGCGTTACCATCCCGTCTGATCCTGTTGTCGCTTAGCAACAACTTAGGGGATATCACTCAGTATATTCCGCTCCCGAGTGACCAGAGGAGCTCCACCGAGATAATGCCCCATCTCGGCTTGGGGTCGTAATACACACACACCCAAAAATATATTTTCACATGAAAACTCAGTTTTCAATAAACACATGAACATGAATGAAATTACACGAAAAACCAGTTTTCATTACAAACATGATCGCGTGCAAATATGCAATGTACATAAAATGTCTCAACATCCAACATCCAACAATTCACAACACAGTCCAAAACACACAAACAACTCCATCCTCTAACTCCTCGGACTCAGTCCAGCATAACCAACCAGTTCATAGTAAAATGAGTTAGTGCAAAAATACATTTAAATCATGAAAGTTCTTTGAAAAAATACTTACAGCGCTTTATTATAATTTTCGAAGGATCATAAAGCTGCATGAAGTGGCAACACAACTACAGAACAATGCAAAATGCATGTGGCTGTGTGTCTCAAAAACCCACTTTTGAACGGGAACAAATCAAGACCCGAGATTGATAGGGAAGAGCTTCGAGATGTCGGTGAAGCTATTGGTGGTGGTGGTTGGCCGTGGGTGGCGGCGTAGAATGCGGTTGAAGGCAAAAATGTTCAAAATGGAAATGTTGATAGTGGGGTTTCACCGGTGGCAGATCGGAGCTGGGGATGGGTGGTTTAGGTTGCTAGGAGGTTGATGATGAAATGATGAAGTGATGGTGGCCAATGGCGGCGCAAACACAAGAGGTGCCGCAGCTTGAAGCCGTGCGTGGGGGCTCATGGCGGTGCGAGAGGGGCTAAGAATGAAGGGGTGAGGTCGCCGGTCGGCGGGGAGATGAATGGGAGGGGCGGTGATGGCAATGGGTGGCGCACGACGACATTGTGGGTGGAGAAGAAAAACGAACGGGGGGAGAGAAGGAAGGTATCACGCACGTGGGGAGAGAAGCAGGGGAGAGAGGAGAAAAAGAAATGGAGGGAAAAAGAAAAGGAGAAGAAAAGAAAAAGAGAAAAAAAAAAGTGAGGGAAAGAAATGAGGTCCAATCCTCACATCTTGGGTCACATAAATGATCCAACGAAAAATATTTCAAAACAGCAAGTCAAATAAAATAATTTAAACGTAGTGATTAAATGAAAATAAAATAATTAAACCCAAAAATAAACTAATTTAAAATAATGAGCAATTTAAATGCATAACAATAATTAATATTAAGAAAGCATATCAAAATAATTTTTACAAATTAAAAATCATAAAAATAAACCAACTAAAAATCTGATAAACTTAAAACAAGAGAACTAATATTTAATTTAATAAAATAATCATTCAATTAAAAATACACTAAAATACGAGGTGTAACAGTTTCTATCCAAACTTTTTCCTCAACTAAGTATAAAGCAACCTTTGCCAAATTGTGTGCAACACTATTCTTTTCTCTGTAATCAAATTGTAAAGACCAGCTCTTCCTATGGAGTAAAATATTCCTAATGTCTTCAATTAAACAACCAAAATAAGAAAAAATTTCTTCATCCCCTTTAACTTCCATTATGACAGCCTTTGCATCTCCCTCAAAAATTGCATTCTGTATGTTGAGATCATTGCACCAATGCAGAGCCTTCCACAGAGCTTGACATTCTGCAACTTCAGGTAACACAACATTCCTCTTGCTATCACACGCTGCAACCAAGACCTCTCCCTCTTCATCTTTAATAATCATCCCCATCCCCATTCTCCTCTCCTTAATGTCCAAAGATGTATCCCAATTCACCTTGACAAAACCTTCTGCAGGTCTAACCCATCTGTTCTTATTCAAAGGGACTGCAACCTGATGTGCCTCATTGATTATTCCTTTGTTTGCTTGTTTAAAAGCCTCTAGTGTCTCATTAGCAGTTAGTAACAACATTCTTGGGCAAGTTAGTCTTTTATCAAAGACAAAAGTGTTTCTTCTCAACCATACCTTCCTGATCTGGAGAGCCATACATGCATATGTGGTTGAGTATTCTCTCTCTCTTTTCTCTTTGAAAAGGTGGAGGTGAGGTGCGTTAGTGTGTGAGTGCGGGCACGAGGTGTCAGAGGGTGGTTATAATGGAAAGGTACGTCAGTAGGGAGAGGAATATTCGTCTGGGAGTGCCTTTTGTGGAGGCAGACAACCGTGCAAGGTGGAAGCTACGGGGAGGCAAGATGGAGAAGTTGAAGGAACTGGAGGAAGAATGGTGTAAGTTTCGGCTCTCAGAAGAGGAGGCTACGGGCATAAGCTTTGATGAAGAAGAGGATGAGGAATTGCGATACAAAGCGGACATAAGCCTAGTAGGGAAGGTTTGTTCATCAAGAGCTATAAGCAAGGAGGTATTGAGCTCAACTATGGGCAAGATATGGAGAATTAGCAAGGCAGCAAAATTCCTGGAGGTAAGTACGAATGTTTTCGTGATTATTTTTGAAACTCATGCTGATAAGGAGAGGGTGTCGGCTGGGACACCATGGTTGTTTGACCATCAGCTACTAGCTCTGAAGAGCTTTGATGGTTTCACTCCCCCACAGAGGATGATTTTTGAGACTGAAAGTTTATGGGTAAGAATGCATAACTTGCCCTTAGCGTGTATGACTAAAGCTCGAGGAGAGCAGATAGGTGCGACAGTGGGACATGTAGAGGAGGTGGATACCTGGGCAGATGGTAGTGGGTGGGGAATATGCTGAGAGTTCATATTAAGATGAATATTAAGCTGCCTTTACCCAGAGGTAGAACAATAAAGGTGAAAGGAGAGAATATATGGATACCATTCAGTTACGAAAAATTGCCCAGGTTTTGTTTCACATGTGGTTGTATAGTGCATGGAGAAACAGGTTGTTTAAGAAAGGAAGGAGATGAAGTAGGGGGACAATATGGGGTATGGCTGAGGGATAACCAAGGAATAAGGAGAAAATACTTCTATATTGATACAAAAACAGGGATGGAAACACAGAAGAAAAATGGAAGGGGGGGGGGGAATGAGAAGGTACCTAATACAAATGGACTGGAGAAGAGATTTGAGATGCAGAGGGATATGGAGGGAAATGGTTTTAAAGAAAATATGATAAGTAACAGAGAAGAGGAGGAACCAATGGCAAGTTTGGAAAAAAGAGATACTGTGATAGTTGACAAGGGGCTTGCTGTTAGTTATGAGGGTGGAGAGGAAGGTCCAATGGGAGAGCAGGGGTTGGTTAATATGATGATGGAGGATAAAAAAAGCAAGATAGAAAATAATTTAGGGAATAAAGGAGCATGGAAGAGAAAAGCTAGAGAAAAGGGAGTGAGGGGGGAAACTGAGGATGTTACTTTGAGTAGTTTAAAAAGACATTATGAGCTGATGGAGGGGAAGCAAAAAAATCAAAGAAGTAAAAAAGCAAGAGGGGAGGAATTGGAGATGGAAGGAGAACTTGTAAATGTTGTGGCGGAGGCTGGAAGCCAGCCCCGCCAAGCCTTATAAAAATCTTAAGTTGGAACTGCCGAGGGTTGGGGAACCCTTGGACAGTTCAAGACCTCTGCAGTATGGCAGAGGTGAAAAAACCTAGTGTTATTTTTATTATGGAAACAAAGAGTGGAAGGGATAGTTTTGAGGGTTTGAAAAGAAGACTTAAGTGTGAGGGTTGTTTTACAGTGAATTCAATAAGGAAAGGGGGAGGTTTGATGCTACTTCGGAATGATAGGATCAATGTGGAAATAAAAAATTACTCAAAAAGGCACATAAATGCTTGGGTTTGGGATGATGAAACAAAAGTTAAGTGGTTATTCACTGGCTTTTATGGGCAGCCTGAGGTGGGGAAAAGGAAGGAAGCTTGGGAATTGTTAGCTTCTCTAAAACCAGAAGGGTCTATGGGGTGGTGTATAGCGGGTGATTTTAATGAAACAGTTTCTAATGATGAAAAGAGGGAGGGAGACCAAGAGCAGAAAAACAGATGGAGGGTTTTAGGGAAGTCTTAGTTAAAAGAAACCTACATGACCTTGGGTGGAAGGGTGAGAAGTTCACATGGAGCAATAGGCATGGGGATGAGTCTTTCACTAAGGAAAGGCTAGATAGGGCAGTTGCAATTTAGCTTGGATTGAAGTTTTTAATGAAGTATGGGTAGAAATACTTGCTGCAAGAACTTCATATCACAAACCTATCTTGATTCATGTGCTTAAAGGAAAGAAAAGGAATTGGGTTAAAAATCAGGGCTTTAAATTTGAAGCAAATTGAGCTTTAGAGTAGGATTGTGAAGAGGTGATGAGACATGTGTTGAACAAGGATGAGGGCTGTGTGGTCCCTCTAGAAAAAGTGGTAACTTCTTTAAATAGAAGCAAGAAGGCTCTACTGTTGTGGAGCAGACAAAGGAGAAGAGGGGGGAGAAAGAGAGATTGAGGAAAAAACAATGGCTCTCCAACAGCTTCAGGCGAACTGATAGCAAAGATACTATTAATGAGATAAAGAAAGTGTCAGATGAGCTCAATTTTTTACTGGAAAAGAAAGACAAGGTGGAGACAAAGAGCTAAGGCTAATTGGTACAAGCTTGGAGATAAAAACACAAAATATTTTCATATTTGTGCCAATCAAAGAAGGAAGAGAAATACAATAAGGGAGGTTATTAATGAGCAGAATAGAAAAGTCGGTGAAAATTTGGAGATTGAAAGAACTTTCAGTCATTATTTTGAGAATCTGTTTAGCACTACTGACCCATCTAGTGAAGATTTAGAAGAATGCTTGAGGTGCATAGAGCCAAGAGTGAAAAGGGAAATGAATGATACATTGTCTAAGAGTTTCACTAGAATTGAAGTTGAGGAGGCTGTGAAACAAACGTCTCCTTTGAAGTCACTTGGACCAGATGGCTTTGGTGCTTGTCTTTACCATAGTCACTGGAATTTGATTGTTGAGGAGGTTTGTGAGGCTGTTTTATTTGCTCTGCTCTTAATGGGAACTTGATGAGGACATCTTTTTATTACTGTTATTTTGGTTATTTTTACTTATGTTTTCTTTATTTTAATGGGCTTGGGCTTGGGCTTTAGCCCATAACCTTTTTAAGGTTTACTTGGGTTTTGTTATTTTCCTATTTAAATACTTGTAATGAAATACTGAATGTTAGTTGTTGAAGAATTAAGAATTGTGCGCTTGTGCAGCCGCCTCCTTCCAATCTCCATTTCTCTTGCTTTCGTCTTCTTCTCTTCTCCTTCTGGTTCTTCTTCTCTTCTCTTTCTGGTTCTTTCTTCTCTATTTGCTATTATTCTACTTCTATTTCTATTCTCATTTCTATCCTACATCATATTTGGTATCAAGAGCCGGTTCTATTGTTTTCTCAAACAATTAATTTCGGTCCCCATCGTTTCATCTTCTTCCTCCGAAACCATTCACCTTCTTCTCAAATCATCCATACCAGATCACGTCGACATCTCGAACTCCCTTCAATCCAAAAAAAAAAAAAAAAAATCGTTTCATCTTCCCCTCTGGTTTTCTCTTTCGGCGTTCTTTTCCCTTGCGTCGAGCACCAAATCTCAAGTCCACGCCGATATGCGGCAAAACAGACCTCGCCGAAACCACCAAACCTGAGACAGACGGTGCCGGAAACACGAAATCTCAGCTCCGATTCTTCTCCCTCTGGAATACGCCTCTCCGTCTCTTGGTTTCTCCTCTTGCACGACGTTCTTTTCTCCCAGTGCAGAAATACCTAGAGACTGTAGGTGCGAAAAAAAAAAGGGTCGAGAACAGGAACTGTAACGTCGGGTGCACCATGTGCTTCTTCTCAATGAACTGAGGGAGTTTACTGCTTCCTATTTCTATTTGGTTTTATACAATCGGTTTATTTTTAAAATTGTATCAATTGTTTTCTCTGTGCTGTGCTACCTATAGTAAATTTTCCAGACCCACTTGATTGGATCCTTTGTTGATTTAGTTTCTGTGGTTAATTTTATTCCCATACTTGCTGCAGCCCAATTTAGTCAACTCTTAGATTTTGTATTCCCATTCTCTCATCTTCATAAGACCATACCTTTGTTCTTCGTCTTTTCATTATTTATTCAAAAAAAAAAAATCCTATGTGATTGGATTTTCTTGATTGGTATTTGGTCTTTGCTTTGTCATTTTAAATATCAGCATTAGTTGATTGCCGTATTTGGATTTACGTAATCCCAAAATAATAATAATAATAATAATAATATTGCTCAGGTTGATATTTTCATTGCTTGCATTTGTTGTTCATTGATCTCCATTGCACTTCATTTAGTGGGTGTTGCATTGCATGCAGTTGCGTAGTGGTCGTCTTGTCACCCCTAGTTCCAGTACATTTACCATGGATCCTTCCCAATTTGATGCCCTCACCCGACAATTAGCTCAATTAGCCACTAACCAGCAGCATTTACGGACTCAATTAGTGGCTGTCCAAATTGAGGTGACTGCTACTCGTGAGGAGAATAGGGACCTAGTTGCTAGGTTGAACAATTTGGAGGAACCCCCTCATTCATCTAACAATTCTGAAGCATCCCATAATAGAGACAATCATCGTCGACGAGGTAGTCGACAACACTCTAGACGTGATCGTGGGGAAAAGGGATTATGATCGTGAGCGAGGACGAGACTATTACCATCAGGGTACTCAGTCTCCTACTTGTCATGAAGAGCGCTTATTTAGAAACATCAAGTTAGATGCCCCTACTTTTGATGGTTGTTTAGATCCTCAAGTTTTTGCTCAATGGATTAAGGATATGGATCGTTTCTTTACTTGGTATGGGGTTCCTGAGGATCGGAGAGTTGAATTCGCCAGCTTGAAATTAACTGGCACAGGCCAACTCTTTTGGGAAAGTGTAGAGGATCTTCTTGAGAGGCGTCATGCGCTTCCTGTTGGGAGTTGGGAAGAAATGAAACGTTGCCTTCAAGAGAAGTACTTTCTCCAATCTTATAGGGGTAATTTATTGGACCAATGGAATGCCCTCACACAGGGCAATCGGCCAGTGACTAAGTACGTTACTCAATTCGATGAGTTACGAATGAGATGTCATGTAGTTGAGGATGAGGCCATGACCTTGAGTAGGTTTAGACAAGGCCTAAAAGATGATCTTAAGCGCGAGCTTGTCCTTCGGGGTGTCACTACTATTGACCACGCTTATTCTTTAGTCCGAGATTATGAGTCGATTACCAGGACTCCGTATGGAAAACGTGGTGACAACCACCCGTCCGTCACCCCAGCATCCACTTTTTCCCCTAAGTCTCTTCTAGGGCCTCCCCCATCTAATGTTCCTCCTATACTGGAAAATAAGGGTAAAGTTCCTGAAATTCCTAGGACTTCCTCTCGCTTGCAGTGCTTCAACTGTAAGGGTTTTGGCCATATTGTCTCCAATTGTCCTAGTCGAGCTTTGGTCATTGAAGAACATGAGGGTGTTGTTGATAAGCCGTTAGAAGATCAAGTCTATGAGCCTAAGCTTGAAGAGTTTGGTGATTTGGGTGATGATGAAGATACCTTCTTAGGTTGCATTCGGACCCTCCCTGTGGGTCTAGGTTCTATGCCCTTTGTTCCCGACACACTCCGGTTAAGTGTTGTTTGTTGTCATTGTCATGCCATTTTCCATACTTATATCAAAATCAATGATAAGGGTTGTAAAATCATTGTGGATAGTGGTAGTTGCATTAATGCGGTTTCTATGGCTACTGTGTCACGTCTTGGGTTGAAGCCAGTTCTTCACCCTCAGCCTTATAGTGTCTCTTGGGTCGATACTTCTTCCATAGCTATAAAAGAGCGTTGTTTGGTGCCCATCCAGTTCCTAGAGTATAAGGATCATATATGGTGTGACGTCATTCCTATGGATGTCGGTCATATCATTCTTGGTCGACCTTGGTTGTTCAACTTGGATGTAACCATCCATGGTCGATCCAATTCATGTTCCTATGTGTTTAATGGGAAGAAGATTCACCTTAATCCGTTACCTCCAAAACCTGTTGGTTCACAACAAGCAAAGAAAATTGTGGAACGAAAAGGGCTAAATATCATTAGCCCTACGGAGTGTGAGCATGCACATGTGGGTAACTCTGTTGTGTTTGTTGTGGTTGTTATGGAGGTCTCGTTGGAGTCTCCAATAGTGGCCCTTGCTCAGACGGGTGGTCAAACTGAAGTTGTTAACTGCAGTCTTGGCAATTTTAGAAGATGTTTGGTCCAGGACAATCTTCGGGATTGGGTTTTGATCCTCCCTACCACTCACTTTGCATGTAACATTTCTGTGAATCGGTCTTTAGGCATGGGTCCCTTTGAAGTCGTTCATGGTTATAAACCTAGGAAGCTTTTAGATCCTATTCTCATGTCCCTACATGCTAGTGTGTCTGCATCAGTTAAGGCATTTGTACAACATTTTCATGATTCACATATTGAGATCAATAAACAACATGAAGCCAATAATGCATCATATAAACTTCAAGTTGATTTGCGTATTGAGGATTATGTTGTGATCCGAATTAGACTGAAATGGCGTCCACCTAGATCTGTTCCAAAATTGCAAGCATGTAGTGCTGGTCCTTTTAAAATTTTAAAGCATGTTGATCCAAATGCCTATGTTGTTGATCTTCCATCACATTTTGGTTGCCACTCTACTTTCAATGTTGAGGACTTAGTTGCTTACAAAGGCCATTTCAATTCCTCCAATGATCTTTTTCTACCTCCATTTGTAAACCTTGACCTTGACCTTGACCCTTTCGTTATTCCTACTCCAATACCATCTATCACAGCACACAAAGATAAAATTGATGCTATTTTAGATTAACAGATGGTATTGACCAATGATGGAGAGGTTCAGCATTTCCTTGTTCGCTGGGTAGATCCCAGAGAGACACTTCAGCAGCTTGATTCAGATTTATTGGAGCTCTATCAGAGTCAGCCAGATCTTCTCCTGCTCGGATCACCGTCCACCCGTTCTGAGAGAGTTGATGGGGATACCAGATTCAGGCCTCCACTCATTCATGTTTATGGATGTCGGAAGAAGCTTGCTCAACCACTTAGCTTATGGTTGGGTGATTGATTGCAGCCTTATTGTGTTTTGTTCACTCGACGGAGTCGAGTTTTTTTTTTTCCACCCCGGGAGAGTTGATGAGGACATCTTTTTATTACTGTTATTTTGGTTATTTTTACTTATGTTTTCTTTATTTTAATGGGCTTGGGCTTGGGCTTTAGCCCATAACCTTTTTAAGGTTTACTTGGGTTTTGTTATTTTCCTATTTAAATACTTGTAATGAAATACTGAATGTTAGTTGTTGAAGAATTAAGAATTGTGTGCTTGTGCAGCCGCCTCCTTCCAATCTCCATTTCTCTTACTTTCGTCTTCTTCTCTTCTCCTTCTGGTTCTTCTTCTCTTCTCTTTCTGGTTCTTTCTTCTCTATTTGCTATGATTCTACTTCTATTTCTATTCTCATTTCTATCCTACATCAGAACTCTTGGGTCTTTTCTCTGAACTACACTTTTTTAGCATTGATACCCAAGATAAAGGAGACTGAGATGGTGAGTGATTATAGACCAATTAGTTTGTGCAATGTCTTGTACAAAATAGTTACAAAAACCATTACCAATAGATTCAAGAAGGTTTTATCTGTGATTATAGCCCCTACAGAGTGCATTCCTACCTGGTAGATTGATTTCGGACAACATCATGGTAGCCTATGAATTGATACATTCGATGAAGACCAAAAAAAAGGGAAAGTTGGGAAGCATGACAGTTAAACTAGACATGTCAAAGGCATATGATCGAATAGAATGGGTTTATTTGGCGGCAGTGATGAAAAAACTAGGTTTCTGTGATAGGTGGGTTACACTCATAATGAAATGTGTATCCATTGTGACCTACTCAGTGCTTGTTAATGGGAAGCCAGGTGAAAAAATCTGCCCAACAAGGGACCTTAGACAGGGAGACCCTTTGTCTCTCTACCTCTTTATTTTGTGTGCTGAGGGGCTGAGCTGCTTGCTTAATCAATCTGAAAGAATGGGAAGCATAAGAGGTTTTCAAGTGGCAAGAGGTGAAATTTCCATAAACCACCTACTTTTTGCAGATGACTGTATTTTGTTTGGGAGAGCAACACTTGAGGAGTGGAACAAGCTACAAATGATTCTAAAGAAGTATGAGAGGGCTGCTGGATAGTTCCTCAATAAGGATAAAACTTCAATTTTCTTCAATAGCAACACTTCATTGGAGGTCAAAAAAAGTATTCTAGAGGCTGGTAACTTAGTAGCATGTGGCAGTTATAAGAAGTATTTAGGTCTACCTACGTTTGTAGGGAGATCTAAATATAACACCTTCAGATTTCTAAAAGAAAAAATATGGAAGAAGATGACTAGCTGGAAGAATAACTTCTTATCACAGGCTAGCAAAGAAGTTTTGATAAAAGCTGTGTTGCAGGCCATACCCACTTACACCATGAGTGTGTTTAAGTTGCCTATGAAGCTATGTTGTGATATCAATAGCATGTTCTCTAAATTTTGGTGGGGGAAACAGGAAAAGGAGAGCGGATCCAATATATGGAGGAAGTGAGATAAAATGGCTGGACACAAAGTGAAGGGTGGGATGGGATTCAGGGATTTGGGTTGTTTTAACTTAGCTCTTCTAGCCAAACAGGGATGGAGATTCATACAATTCCCTAGCTCTCTAGTTGCAAGGGTCTTTAGAGAGAAGTATTTTAAAAATGCTACCTATATGGATGTGAAGCTGGGGTCCAAACCTTCTCTGATATGGAGAAGTACATGGAGTGCAAGAGAACTGATCAAGGAAGGCGTAAGGTGGAGGGTTGGTGATGGTAAAAAGATCCAGATATGGGGCCATAAGTGGTTGAACACGCCATCCTCTTTCTCAGTGTAGTCTCCAATTTCAGTACTTAGAGCAGACTCAAAGGTAGCAGATTTGTTGGTAGAAAATAAAAGAGAGTAGAATGAGGTATTGGTAAATGCCATTTTTGAGAAAGAAGAAGCAAGTCAAATTCTGAGCATACCACTCAGAAGAGGATGGAATGAAGACAAGGCAATATGGGGACTTACAAAGAAGTGCTTACTATTTACAGCTCGATATAAAAAGGAGGTGCAAGGTAGAAACATCAGTAGATCAACAATCTGACAACAGATGGAAGAGCATTTGGAGTTTAGAAGTGCCTAATATGGTAAAGTTATTTCTTTGTAAGGCAGCAACTGAACTCTTACCTACAAAGAAAAATCTGTTTCAGAAAAAGGTTGTTGAGAACCCTTTTTGTCCAATTTGTCTTGAGGAGGAAGAGTCTGTTTTACATGTGCTGTGGAAGTGTCTAGTAGCAAATGATGTATGTGCAGATGATTTGAGTGGTGTTTCAAAATGGAAAAAGGAAGGTGGGGATTTTCTGGAGTTGTGGGATAAAGGGAGCAAGGAAAAGCCCCATTAAATGGTAAAGACAACCCAAAACCTTAGGCAAACAAGCCTTAGGCAAGCTCGGCCCTGGGTGGGCAAAGGTTCAAATAAAGTAAAGATAATGTGAGGAAAGGCTTAGGTAAATAAGCAATACGACATTTCATGTGAGCAATTATGCGGGAAAGTAAAGTTAGATGAATACAATACGGTATGCATGGAGAATGGAATACAACGGGTAGCATGAATGCATTTCAGGCCGAGAAATAGACAAACATAGGTACGAGATTAGTCGGGCACCCAGAGAATTGGAGTGCCCAAGGACAACTTAGGAGTGCTCAAAAAACGATGTTTCAACTAGAAGTCCTAACAATGCCCATTATTCCCATCTAAAAGACATCGCAGCAAAAGAGTCACAAACGACAGATTCACTATTTGTCCGATCACGAGCAGTGACTTTATCACCACGTGGACAACATTCACCCGCAACAATTTGGGAGGACAACTCCGTTAGAAGGATCCTTCCTTTACTGGTTGAGCTTTAGAACTATTGTAGATCTAATCATTTCAGAATTCTGCAACCATTCCAATCTGGCGTACAGTTGGATAGTTGAAGTCTCACCAACAAATGGACTAATCTTGCGTTAGCTACAGAGAACCCTTGAGAGATTTCCTTCCCTTTTTATTCTCCTCACTGGACATCAGCTCAAAAACTATGAACACACACACTTTTTCTCCCTTTCTTTTGTGCCCTAACTTCCTGAAGATTGAAGCCAGAGCATGCGCTTGGAAGTTAAAAGGTCATCATTAGGTCTTCGACAACTCGACGACAACCAAACCTAGGAGAGGTCTACACTAGACATGTAAGTATTTGCCATACCAATACTTACAAAATGGATGAATGATGGTGCACTATGTGAGCCCTACGTGTATATTAAGAACAATCTTCATTACTTAGCAATTCCCCATACCATCTCTTTGATATGCATGCAATCCTACAAATGGGTCATTCATACAAAGATCTTTTTATGCATTTTTTCATAATTTTCTATGAAAGAGATTTTTACTTGGATGGAGCTTCTCTAGTCACTTGGAAGCGTCCAATGATGGAGTGACATTATTCCTTGGATCTACGCTGGTGGAGGCTAAAGAACGCCATGGTCAAGAAACAGAATGCGAAGCGAGACGTTGCTTGTAACGAAGTCCCACACGTGGCCATTACTCACAGTGTGATGAAGAGGGCTAGGGTGTGTGCACAGTAGTATAGGAGAGACTATGGTGCATACGTTAAAAATGAGTGTTTTAATGATGGCTGGGTAAAAGGGCCTAGGGTCCTCAAAAAAGTTTGTGGTTAAATGGAGAACTTGGGGTCCTTGAATTTATGGAATTTTTTTACTTATGACTGAGCACGGGTGCTTGGATGGCTTTATTGTATTAAAACTATATTACTTAAGATTGCTCGAGATTAGATTTTCATGATGGTATTAAATTTGATGTTTGCTTTTCAAGTGTTTTTTTTAACAAGCTTTTCAAGTTGTTAAAGCTTATTAGTTCTGAATAGTATTACTATTTGGTTTCCTCACCTTGTTCGGATTTTTAAAAGTGTACGTCTTAGATTTCTTTCTACTACTTGGGATGCTCGGTTCCCTTCCTCGATAAGTAGATCATATTACCCGAGGTCTCTTGAGTATTATTTTCTAACATTTTATTATCATCTCTTAGTTTATAACTATCAATATGGTCCATACTGAGACATCTTGAAATCTCACCTAGGTAGTTTGATTATGGTTTCACTCTTTTGGAACCGTAGATTTTGTTACAGATGTAGGTGAACAAAACCTGTATGAGTAGGGAGACTTGCTCGGTAGATATGTACCTGTTTAAGTTCTAGACATTTGAAGAACAATTTATGGGATGTAATAGTTTAGGTTACTTGGAGACTTATGATGGGTTTTCATAACATATCGATAATTATTACATCAAGTTTGATGTTTTTAAATTCTCTGGTACTAACATTTATAATTTTATTTCATACCCTTTTCTTTTCACTGTGGAATTTTTATGCTACATGTGCTGAGCATACAAGCACACACAAAAACCTTTATACACAACAAGGGATGTAATTCATGCAGTGCACATTCTAACACCACGACCACCCGCCAAATTACAAGCGGAGACCAAGAATGTCACAACTACTATCCCGGGTGGCATAGTAGTTTGGTAGCATACTGGTAATCAGCCTTAATTGAGTTTAATAATATATATATATATATATTTATATTGTTCTTATTTCAATGGTCTCTCACCACAGGGGTATGCATCTCCCATGAACTACACCTGCCATTAAAAGTATTGTACTGTCCAAAATCAGATGAGAGGACAACCTAGGTCGTAAGGGGTACTACAGGATGCATAACTCACTTGGGAGGGAAACCAAGCGCGCAAGTTATAAGATGCCATGAACAGTAAGCACTAATAAGTGTGAAAATGTGGGATAATGTAATATAAAAATGAAAAATAAGCCTGCTAATAATTGCTATATTTCTTGATATTCTCTTTATGTGATCGTAGTTCATTTATACTAGGGCTGTGCAGAAAAGGTTCAAACGGTTTGAAGTAACTTGCGGGTCGAACCCGCTGAAACCGTCTACACCGTTCTCACTCTGCTTAAATGAAAAGCTTCTCTCTGTTTTATTCTTCTTTGAATATGGATGGGGTTTGTGGGTGGTTCTGAATGCGTATGAGAGACCAAAATCTTTCGCCGTCAAATCATCAAATGCAGAAACAGAATGAGCACAAAGAGTACCTGAAGAAACGGTGGTTATAGGCGTAAAGCAAACGCTGAATCGGAATCAGATTCGGATTCGGGGGTCAAGGTCGAGCCGTTGGTCCACCCGAATGTTCCCGTTTCCACGTTCACACTCGACGGGTCACTCGTTGATCCAACCGGGAGAGAAGTTAGAACACGGAACGATTCACGTTGAGGTTGCCGCTGGAGGTGAGGAAACAAATAATGAACCTGAAACTGAACCAGGCCACGAGTATGGTGCTCTTGCCGAGGGAAGGGAGTTCGAGGCGGGATACAGAGCAGGTGGGGAAGGGAGTAGCAGAGGGAAGAGTCACAAGAGGATGGAGAAATCGGACCAGATGAGTAAATCGGAGCAGTGGGCATTTTTTACAAGAGCATGGTCGATGAAGTCACCGAAGGTGGCGGCTAATAATGATGGAGAGCACACCTCATCTCAACCGGCAGGCGAGGGAACAGCAAGTGACTCGTCGTCATCGAGGTCAAGGGCAAGGGTATTTGTAATTTATCCTTCGCGTGCTTCCAATCTCGGGTCGGGTCGGTCCAGCCCGATTTGATTTGTCTTGGAGCCGGGTCGGGTCGGTTCGGGCCCAAACACACATCGGGTTGGTCGGGTTGCAGCCCTAATTTATACATGTTCAATTTTTCAACATTACTTTGTTAAAAATCTTTCAAAATCGATTGTCTCAATGCAAACAGAAGGAATTTTTTTTCTTCGCAAGAGATCATTTGTCATATTATAAAAAGTATGACCTTGTCCATTACAATAGTCATAAGCATAGTAAGAGAGATATTTACATATTAGAACTAGAGAGGGGAGGGTCTTTCCCACTATGGAAATTTAGTAGACTTTGAGGTATTTTGATCAGTGGAATATTTCCAAACATGTTTATTGAATGTGCCCATTGGGCAATAGAATGCCCGCATCGATTTTATGATCGATGTATTTTTGTTGCTTCCCAGGTTTCAAAGTTTGCAAGGAGGAATCTTGTATCTCTAGTTGTTCCTTCTATGACCCAATCTGAAGCTTTCCGAGGGTTATTTATAACCGAGATAGCCATTGAGGAGTCACCTGCTATTTGTATCCTTCTGATATTCTGTTTATGAGCTTCTTATATTCCAATGAAGGTTGCCTTTGCTTCTCCCTGGTTTGGGTTGGTATTTGTTGAGAAACTTGTTATGACAAATGCAAGGGATCCATCTGGTTTTCTGCAAACTGTTGTTGAGGTATTGCCTATAGGTCTTACAACCACATCAAAAGTTAGAAAGAAATGGTTTTCAAAGGTTGGAGGGTACCTAGAAGTGCAATCCTAAACTTCTTTCTCCTTCCATACTTGGCAATGTTCTTTGTATCTTTTGTTGGTTTTAGAGATGAATTGATCTATGGGAAGAGTCTGGGATTCATGTCTGATTTGGTTTCTTGTATACCATAGAGTAATGATTGCAAAGATTTGGAACTGGTGAGATTCATCTTGAGGGATATTTATGGTGTTAGATGGATTGAGAATCAAGTTTATCCAATTTATGATACCTTGGTCTACTAGTAGAGAGGTGTCCATGGACCAAGGTGACTATCTCTAAAGGATTCTGGAATACTAGCAGTTTAAGAATAAATGGGAGAGAGTTTCTTCCTCCATTTGGTAGATGGGATAGTGTTTCTGGCATCTATGAGGGGAATGCATATGATGAGCAAATTTCTGGTGGGCAAGATGTTATTTACAACCTTCCAAAGGAAAAGTTCTAAATGATCTTGGATTTTCAATAACTACAGTCTTTTTTTTTTTTAAGAAATTAGGAGTTTGTGAGGTGTTAATATCAGCTTGGTTTGAAACAATAGCAGCATAGGCTAACTTAATAGAGAATTTTCTGATTTGGGAATCTTATTTGGGATATGAAACTGGTATTGAGCGAGATGTATTTTTCTATTTCCTGGATTGTTTCCTAATTGAAGAGTGCTTGGATAAGAAGTGTGTTCCACCTTCTCGGTTCCTCTAGAGTTAATTCACAGACCCTCATGGACTGGTCTTTTGGTATATCAGGGAATTGAGGAATTTGTAAAGCTAGACTAAGTGTGGGAATCCAAGGATTAGACTAGACTTTTGTGTTTGTCCCATTGTTGATTTGAAAATAGAAACTAGTGGCAAGAAAGTTTTGTCTGTTGTATTAGTCCTTTCCAGAATCTGGAGTCTGAGGGTTTTGTTGAAGCAGAGAGCGAGTTAGAGTTTTTCAAGTACTTTGCAGAGATGATTGTTTTCCAACAGCTTGTTTCTTTATTAATAAAATTTCAACCTAATTTGCAAAGAAGAGCTTTGTTGAAATTGAAAGCAAGACGAATCCCAAGACCTCCAATTGATTTTGGTTTACAAATGGATTGCCAAGATTTTAGGGTGAAGTTATGAGTTTTGTTGTGATCAAACCCCCACTAGAATCTCATGAGTGCTTTATCAATCTTTTTTGAGAGGGATTTAGGGTTCCATATGGATGACATTGTATAGGAGGGGATTGAATTGGCCACAGATTTTATATGAGTTGTTCTACTAGCCTGTGATAAGAGCTTGGTCTTCCAACTAGCTAATTTGTCTTGAATTTTCTATAGGATCTCTTGGAAGTGAAGCTTAGTGGATAATTCGGAATTGAGAGGTAGACCTAGATATTTTGCTCGTGAATGGGTGAGTTTGAAATTGATGATGGTTTTGACATCCCTAATGGAATTTAGGGGCATGTTGTTATTGAACTGAATGGAAGATTTACCAGGATGAGTTTTTTGGCCAGACCGTTGTGTATATTTCTCTAAACAATCCTTGAAGGCTTGTGATGAGGTCATCAGCAAATAGGAGATGGGTTAGAGGGTAGCCATTTGGGCTTGTTTGATACCAGTGATGTTATTGTTAAGTTCTTCTTTGTTGATGAGGCGAGAAAGAACTTCACTACCCAGAATAAAGAGGAATGTGGATAAGGGGTCTCCTTGCCTCAGACCCCTTGAAGGGTGGAAGAAGCCATGGGGTTTTCTATTAATGACCTTAGAGTAAGAAACAGTTGTGATGCACTACTTGATCCATTTTATCCATGACTGATGGAATCCAAGTAATGAGAGTATGGTTATCAGAAAGTGCCATTCCATAGAGTCAAATGCCTTTTCCAATCAATCTTTATGGTCATAAGTCCCTTTCTTCCTTTCTTTTTCTTTAGAGAATGGAAAATTTCTTGAGCTAGAATAGTGTTTACTTTGATTATTCTGCCAGGGAGAAAGACTGATTGTTGAGGGGAAATGAATTTTGGCATGACCTTTTTGAGACTGATAGACAGAAGCTTAGCAATTATTTTGTAACAAACATTGGAAAGACTGATGGGATGAAATTGGTGAACATTGCCAGGAGATTGTGTTTTAGGGACAAGGACAATATGAGTGTGATTCATTTCTTTCAGTAGTTGACCATTGATGAAGAAGTTTTTTATGGCTTTTATGAGGTCCTCTTTTACTATATCCCAGTATTGTTTGAAAAAGAAACCTGTGAATCCATCAAGTCCTGGGGCTTTGGATGAGAGATTTGTTCGATGGTTGAAAGGATTTCCTCCTTAGTGGGGATACAACAAAGAAATTGTTATCATACTGAGAGATTTTTTCAGGGAATGGCTCCTCAATTTCTTCCCAGGGGTTGCTCAAAGATGATTGGTAACCTGTCTTGAAATGAGCAAGAAATTGATTTTGGATGTTAATAAGATTTGAGTCCAATTGATTGGAGGCATCCTTCAGACAGTATATTTCATTTTTCCTTCTTCTCATAGTGCATGGAAAAATTTGGTGTTTAAGTCCATGGTAGTGAGCCATTGGATTCTAGATTTTCGCCTCAATAAAATCTCTTCTATCTTCAATTGTTTTTTTAAGCAAAGGCTGGTTTTTCCCTCTTGGTTATCAAAAGTGTATGGAACAATTTGTTCTTGAAGAAGTGATAATTGGTCCTTTAATGATTTTATGAAGGATTGGATATGGCCAAAGCTGTTTATGTTCCATGTTTTGAGAGACTTTTTTTACAGCTTTTACTTTTTTTTATTAGAACAAAACTTGGAGTGCCATTAACAGGTTAGTTCCAAGCCTCTTGAATCACTGTGTAGCAAGAAGGATCCCTTGTCCAAAATTCTTCAAATTTGAATGGTTTTGGAGACCTATCCCTTCCAGTAATATTAAGAATGAAGGGGGAGTAATCTGAGGAATGAATTGGGAGTGGGAGACTTTGGCATATGAGAAAAGGGTAGTCCAATGAGAGTTAGAAACCGCTCTATCTAATCTTTCCCTAATTTTTCCTTGAGCTTGCCTTTTATTTGTCCATGTGTACTTGGAACCATTGTAACCTAAATCTGCTAATCTGTTATTATCCATGTAAAGCTGTAGGCCACTAGGTTGGGATGAAGAAGCAAATGGTCTTCCTATAGATTTTTCTGATTGATTTAGAATTGAGTTAAAATCCCCTATGCTGAGCATTGGAACTGAGTAGGCAAGGGTGATCTGTAACACCCCTTCCCGTAGGCTAGGAGTGTCACGTGTTTTTCATAAAATAAACCCAGCAAGATATATCATTTTTAATAACATGAAATTAAAATTTTTTCATAAAAATATTTGTCTAATAAAATGTCTTCAAAAAACTTAAATGAATAAACTGAATAAATTTATGTCATAAAAGAAATTTTATTCTAGAAAGTCTAAAACAAACTAAATCAACAGCTCATTCTAATCCTGGCCTGCCTACTCGTGTTCATCATCCTCACCTGGGTGGTTAAAAAATGAAACAAACTAAAATGAGTCAAAGACTCAGCAAGAAATTCATCACAACATAAACATAATAAACATAAGGTTTTCATAAAAGTTTTCATACTGAGAGCTTAAATTCATAACTGTTCATACTGATGTTTATGCTATGCATGACTAATTTATCTAAATTAATTGACTGATCTGACTTAATTGATTGATCTGACTGGCCAGCACAGTTAACCTCGTGTGCGAGGTTGTGTACTGGCACCACGTCCCGCGGCTGCAAGGGGAGCCGCTGATAGTATTCTTGTGTACTATGGTGAACCACACTTGAGTCCATGACTTGCACATCCACCTTGATCTAAACTGCATTAGTACCATGCATCTAAATGGTCATCTGATTAACTGATATGATATTATCTTGCACTTGAACTTAAGATAGCTTACGTATCTTATGCACATAAGATGGATGACATAATACATACATAATTATAATTTTTGAATCTGAACATGATGCGGAATGACATGATCGTATGCTATGTTGGATGACATGTTTGTATATGACATGAGTGGTACATAAAAATTGTTGTCAAAGAACTGGCGCTAATAATAATCTATATAAGTTGAACTGTGATGATCCTAAGTTGTGATCAAATTACTTACCTCGCTGTGCTTTTTTTTGAATCTCACTTTGTAGCTTGTCACCTATAGGCAATATTAACTATCATTAAATCTTTTTTTTTGTTTTTTGGAAGAGCTGGTAGCCACATAATGGTGATCTCGTCTCAAGTTTGTTAAAAAAACCCTCACTTGTGGCGGAGGAAAATCGTGGCTACAAGCCAAGCATATAGGAGAATACAAGAATCCTCCCAAATACAAAACCAACACAAACCAAAACAGAAATCTAAACAAGCCTAAGTAATAAAGCAACAAAGATCTAAACAAGCCTAATAGACGAGCACCGAGAAATAAAAAGGTCTAAACAAGCCTATTAGAAGAAAAATCTAAACAGGCCTATATGGTAAAACAAAAGAAAAAAAAAATCTAAACAGGCCTAAAAACCAAACACAAAACCGAACAAACTATAAATTCTGAAGCAACATCTCATTTACGAAGGTATGGAATACCCATCTTCTCAACACGAATAATACCTTTTAGACATCTTGGAAGATAAAGATGCCCATCATAAATCTCATTCTTTCCCATTTCTCATTCTCTAACTAGAAAATCAGCCACATTGTTTCCTTCTCGATATTGATGAACCACCACAAAGTTTATTTCCTCGAGCTCCGCCTTTAAATCATCCCAAAAGCCCAAAGGTACCATAAGGTACATCTCACTTTCCGGAACCAGTCTACAACAATACGAGAGTCACTTTCAATAATGACATTAAAAAAGTGAAGTTGCTTACAAAGACGAATACCCTCCACGAACGCCTTTAGCTCGGCCCCGTTGTTAGTCCCGTTCCCAAAGTGAGTTGAGAATACTGCTTTAACCACACCGTTAAAATCATGGATAATTCCACCACCTCCCGAGTTCCCCGGATTTCCACGATAGCTCCCATCACAATTAAGTTTGACCCAACCCGAGGGGGGTTTGGACCAAGTTACTATTTTAACCTCTTTCACCCTAGTACTAGGATCTTCAACCTGAAATTCTTCAAGAATTTTAATGTCTTGCGTAGATAATTCATGGGTAGCTCTAAGATTATCAGCCAATAACTTAATCCAAAACCGAACATCCCTCCAAATTGTCTCGGCATTATCCTAGACGCCTTCCATTCTTGCCTTACACCTTCTTTTCCACAAGCTCCAAGTAACTAGGCAAGGAATTAAGCCAACTAACGTGCCTTTGATGGATGATTTTTTTGTGTAATGAAACCAGATCATAACTTTGGTTTTCCAAGGCAGCTGATTCGTAAACGAAACTCCCATCACAGTACTTGCATGAGACCAAATAGCCAAAGCTACCTCTCCTGAAGATAGAACATGATCAATAGTTTCTGGGGCTTTCCGAGCGCAACAATCGTAAGAAGAAGCCAAATAGATGCCCTTGCTCTGCACTCTATCATCCATGGCTAAACAGTTGGACCAACTTTCCATAAACAAACAGAAATTCATTTCGGCAACACACTGTGCCAGAACCAGTCATGATACAATGTATTCAGACTCTTGCTTCTCACCACCTCTCATGCTGTGCCAGTAGAGAAACTACCATCCGGAGAAGGTTTCCAAATGAAGATGTCCAGTCCACTTTTTCCAGCTGTCACATTTTGTAGAATCTCTTCTGTTAATTCCGAACCAACTAACTCCAATAAATGATCAAAGTTCCAAGAATTATTAAGCCAACAATCCTTAGTGCACAATTTAGAATTTAGCATAGCCTCAACTCTAACTGATAGTGCGCCTAAAGCAAGCCATTTGTCAAACCAGAATGAAGCATTTCCTCCTCTCACCAGCACTTTAATATTCTCCATAACTTCCGAAAGACAAGACATAACCGACTTCCAAAAACGGTACTCAGTAGGCCTCTCAACATAAGATGCAATATGCTCATTTCGGAAGTACTTTGCCTGAAAAAATTCAGACCACAAAGTCGTAGTAGTTAATAGCCGGTAAGCAAACTTCATGTGAAGCGATTTTTGTACATCTTTAAGATCTCTCAAACCCATACCCCTTTCTGAAATAGGCCTACAAACTTTTCCCAAGATCTCCAATGAAACTTTCTTTTACCGTCCGCCTCACCCCAAAGAAAGTTGGCCAAAAGCAATTTTATACAAGACACGGTCACCATGAGAATATTCATCACAGACATTAAGTGAATCGGCATGCTTGACAAAACGTGTCTCAATAAAATTAGTCTTCCTCCATGAGAAAGAAGCTTCATTTTCCAACTTGTGATTTTCTTCCTTATTTTCTCAATAATCGGCTTCATGATCCTAGACGTCAATCTTCTTGATACCAATGGTGCCCCCAGATACGTAACAGGAAATATGCCTTCCTTAAAACCCGTAAGTCTCAACAGACCATGCTTACGAATTAAAGAGATATGCTTCGACATAAACAGAGTAGATTTATCGTTACTAATAATTTGGCCCGACCACTTCTCATAAGTCTCAAGTGTGAGAACAAGGTTTTTCATAGACCTCTTGTTCCCATTCACAAAAATAAGAATATCATCTGCATAGAGTAAATAGATACCAGAGGAGCACCAACCGGATGGTGAAATTTTTGAATACGCCCTCAATTAAATTTTTTTATGAGTAATCTTGTCAGAACTTCCTTCATAATAATGAATAACAAAGGAGAAAGATGGTCCCCTTGGCGCAGACCCCAAGCCAATTGAAAATAACCAGTGAAAGTCTCATTCATCATAATAGAAAACCACGAGGATTCCACACATTGCTGTATTAATTTGCAAAAATTATTAGAGAAACCAAAGGCCCTAAAGACCTCCAAAAGAAAACCCCAATTCAGCCTGTCATAGGCCTTAGCCATGCCAAGTTTTACCATCACATTTCCACCGACATTTTTCTTATGCAAAGAATGAACAATTTCCTGAGCGAGAGTAATATTTTCAAAAATGCTTCGCCCAAGAATGAATGCCCCTTGTTCATGGGAGACTAACTTTTCTACAACCACAGTTAGCCTAGAGACAATAGTCTTAAAAAAAATCTTATAAGCCACGGAACACAAACTAATCAGTCTAAATTTGTCAAAGCTAGAGGGATCAGGCACTTTTGGGATTAAAATAATAAAAGAGGAGGAAGAAAACCTGAAGAAATATCTAGCTACCTCAATGGCATCATGTTTAACAATATCCCAGCAAGACATGTAAAACTCTGATCCGAAACCATCTGGACCCAGGCTGCTTTCTTTGGGAATGGAAAAAACTACTTGTTTTACCTCGTCATTAGAAGGTTTTGTGCAAAGGGATAAATTCTCTTCCTCATATATTTGTCTTTGAATCAAACCCGAGAGGTTGCACTAGTCAACACCCGAGTTCTTAGAGAGAAAATTCTGAAAGAAGTTAGCAGCTTCTTTATGAACAATATCGGGCCCCTCAAGAATTCTTCCATTGTCAAGCACCATCCTTGATATCCGACCTTTTTTCCTCTTTTGATTAATAATTGAATGAAAAAAGCTCGTGTTCTAATCCCCTTCTGTCAGCCATCTCTTTTTAGCTATCTGACCTAAGCGGCTAGCTTCCCTCTTTTCCCACAGTTGAAGTTCGATTTTGGTAAAACTAGGAAATCGGCCTCAACTTCCTCAGAAAAACCACCCTGGAGTTGATTTTCTAGGAATTCCTTACGTTCCTCAAGACCTCTTAAATTATCATCCACTCTCCCAAAAACATTTTTGTTCCAAGCACATAAAGCCACCTTGGTTCGCTTAAATCTGATAGCAAGTTTCAGAAGACCCAGGGCCGAGTCATGTTGATTCCATGCATCTTTAACACATGACAGAAAAGAGTCATGAGTACACCACATGTTGAGAAAACCAAATGGCGAAGGACCATAAGAGGAAAGCGGCACCTCTCAAAGACCACCATCGGACAATGGTCAGATGATTTTCGCATTAAGTATTTAAATTGAGCTGATGCAAATTTCCTCAAGAAATCATCATTTATAAGCACTCTGTCCAGCTTCGCCCAGCTTCTAGACACCCCTTCATGGCCATTACACCATGACATACGTTGGCCAGAAGTTGATAAATCAAATAAACCACAATGATCTAAACAATCATTAAAATCCGACATTGATATAAGAGGTATTGGGTTTCCACCAATCCTTTCCGAATCCATGCGAATCACATTGAAATCGCCCAACACCATCCAAGGTGCGTCAGCCACTTGCTTCACTTCTAACAGGTTCCATAACTCTCTTCTTTCAACATAAGTGCATTTGGCATAAACAAAAGAAATCATAATTCTATGGCCAACCATAACCAACCATCCATAGACCATTTGAGAAGTGCAAGAAATTACCTCAAAATCCTTCAAATCCTGCCAAAATAGCCACAGCTTACCACCTTGTTTTTCATTAGAAACAGCGTAATCATACTGTAAAAAATTCCCCAACATAGACATACGATTCTCGAAAACAAAAGGTTCCAAAATGGCACATGGTTTTACACGGAATTTATTAAGAAGCTTCTTCAGCCTACTTTTAGACTTTCTCAAACCTCTAACATTCCAGAAAAAAATTGTATTAGTCATAGATTTAGGTTTTGTGATCGGGTGTGAACCCTTTGAGATTTCCTCATCAATAGTTCCTCTGCCATTTTTGATTTTCCAGAAATTGAACGATGTTCCACATCTGACTTGTACAGTTTTTCTTTTCCCATTAGCATTGCTGTTTCTCCTTCTTCTCTATCCAATGCACATTCTAGCGCCACAACCCCTTGACATACCCCAATATGTACCTTCTCAACGTCCTCAACTTTTTCATTTTGCATTTGATTTTCATCACACCACACTTCTTCACATTCCTCATCACTACTCTCTGATATATCAGCCCTCACGTTTTGTCTAAGATTCAACTGCGGTTCCATGACAGCTTCCTATGTCTTTTCCTCATTTTCTTGAACTTCCACCACAGGATTTTTCAAAACCATCGGATTATTCACATCATTCATAACCTGCATATTATTTTCCATAACCACTGGACTATTCACTTCATTTATAACCTGTGTTATTAGGACTTGACTTATTATCCACTTTCGTAGCCCGACCATTGAAATCTGTAGATTCTTCTGATAAACCTTTGTTATTTTTAGGCTGCCATACCTTTTTATCTTTTTGTTTACCTTCATCTTTTTTCTTTTGGCCAACCCTGCAAACCACCGATGTATGCCCATGTCGATAACATTTTGAACAATAAAACCCAACTTTTTCATACTTTGCTTCTTGCCTGATACATGTGTTGGGCGCCAAAACAATAGGAAAACCTTCACTGGTTCCATGGTTAGATCATTTTCCATGTAGATACGTGCCCCGAGGCTCTCGTATGATTAAGGATAGCATTGTCTATGCCAAGGTATCGGCCAAAATGGGTCACCAAAATTTGCAGAAAATCTGTTCTATATAGATGCATCAGTAAGCCTGGTAAATAAATCCATTGTGGCGCCAAAGGTGACTCTTTATTCACATCAAAATCTTTAGACCATTTGAAAAGCCGAAAGTTGATCCCTTCCAATGTTTGTCCTTCGCGTGCCCAGTCATGCACAAAGTCACATTCATTTTTCATCTGAATAAGAACATGGTAATCATCCATAAAACTTATCGTTGGTATATCCTGCAGACCCCAAGTTTTAACCACAGACAATCAGATTTTGTCAATGGATGGTCGAACCCTCATGAATTTCATAACCAATGCAAAGCGAAATTCTTTCGCTAGCTTTGTCATCTCACTTTTAGAGAATATAAAGCCCAATTCACCGTTAATCTCAACTGGGAAACGCATAGGTATTTTAAACGATGGAGCCTCCAACTTTTTGTTCACTTCCTGGGCATAAGATTGAACCTCATGACCTGAAGAAACTTCAGGCCCCACCGACGGAGAGGCCATCAGAGGGGAAAAGGGTGCCATCAAAGGCAACCCTAGACACCGAAAGTCCACCAACCTAAACAAAAAAATGGAAAGACTGGAAAAACTAGACGTTCCAAAATAAGAAAAAAATCACCTCCATAATCGCCAAAAACGCTCTCTCTCGCATCTACTAAAAATTTAGACTTGCACCCTAACTATCACTAAATCTGTCTAGGAACAACATGTACTAATATTTTACTTAATTAAATTCATAATCTAGAAAATAGTCAAATAAATCTTTTGTTTAACACCATAATCCATAAATCCTGATGTTTTAAATTACTTAAATGCTAATAACATATTATAATTTAGTAAAATACTTGGACTATTTTAAATAAGTCATCAAAACCTCAATTCTTAAAATATGTTTCTTTTCTTAACATCATTATTCAAAACTCAGAACATATTCCTTAATTTCTATTTAAAATATAACTTAATAAATTATTAAAATCTGACTAAGTAGACAAAAGAGAATATTAACTAAAATAATAGGTTCAAAAGTATACTTTAAAGTACATTTCAAATTCTTTAAATATTTTCTTATAAAAATGAGCCTATGACTAATAAATTTATTTAATTAAAAACTTTGGGTTTAAATTATCAGCCTAGCCTTAACTGAGAAAACAATCCATTTAAAATAACTAGAATAGTTTCTGTAAAAGTGCAACCTAGCCCATATTACTTTTAAAACACAAGTCTATTTGAAATAAACCCAGTATACATAGGGCCTAAGGGCCCATTGTGAGTCAAGGGTTCCTTGGGAAGCCAAAACACATGGGACAAAAACAAGGCCGTGCGAGAGAAATAGAGGGCTCATGAGAGAGAGGCATGCGATACTCAAATAGGAGGAGTTGATGCGAGACGGTTATGGCGGAGTCACGGAGGCACAGCTAGAGGGCCCTTGTGGTGGTGAGACACCGAGAGAGGGAGAGGGTGTGATCTGGCAAGCCAAAAATGAGAGAGAGAAAAGGGTGGTGGATGGCCGTGGCTCACCGGGAAGAAGTGGGTGCAACGAGGTTGAGCTGGTCGGTGGTTTCTGGGCAGCCGGGATAGTGCTCCGACGTCTTCTGTGGTGGCTGGGTTGTGGCTCAATGTGGAGGGTGTAGGTGTTCTATTTCTTGGTGCGAGAACAGAGGACTATCGTGAGGTTGAGGGGGGCTAGGCAGAGTACTAAGCTGAGCGGGAGCGAGTTCTTCCTCTAGGTATATTTTTGTGGTTAAGTCAAAAGAGGTTTGTGAGGTTCTTATAAATGATAGGGAGGATATAGGGTGGTTTTTTCTGATATGAGTTGGTCTCTCATTAGGATTTATTACTAAGGTGATAAGGATGAGGCTTATCGGTGGAGATAGGAAGAAATAAAGCTTAAATTCAAAACAAAACTCTAGTGGCTATTGCAAAATCAGGTCATACATAAAATACTAATAAGAATGATAATAATCCTATTAAAATTAATAAATGTAAAATTTGATAAAATTATAATAATAATAAAACTAAGAGCCCTACCACAGCCACTGAAAAAGTGATCCGAATGAGTCTACCGAATAGTATATTTTACTTTTTTATTTTTTTCATGTATTTTTTTAATCATCATAAACATTTTTTAAAAAAATAAAAAATTCACAACATCAATAAAAAACACTTCCTTACTCACAAGATAAGTATAAATAAATAAATAAATAAATCTCATTCGGGACACAAATTCGAGACCCAAATTCGAGTCTCAAAACATTTCTATTAAACTAATAACAATAGAATATTTAAAGTTATATGAAAAATACATAAAACTTAGCTTATGATCTAATTTTAGGGCTTGTTACAAACTTACATGATCTAATGTAATAGGTTCCATGATTTTATTTTTTCATTGTATTGTGATCGACAATAAATGAAATTGAGAAACTAGGGATTATGATGAGGATCAGATTACACCAAGCAAGCTAGTATATTACAGGAAACATAGATTGGTTCTACATCGACCACTGGTCGCCACAATAACAAAAGTCCACATTTCTTCCCTTGAGATGGAAAAAATATATACATATCAAAACCTAGAGTATTCATAACACTCGGAGTATTAACAACATTCAAAATTTTCTTCGATAAGAAGACAACATCAGGTTGGCGGGTCCTAATGTGAGTCCTCAAACTCCTTTTTGCAGAGGGTCGGGCAATCCCTCTGCAGTTCTAGGAAATTATTCTCGTGACTGATTCTGGGATAGTTTAGGTCCTGCCGCCTCGGCCATTCTATCAACAAGTAGATCTGAAGAGTTGGGGTACTGAGATTCTTTACCCGAGCACGTCGCTATAGCTGTCATTTTGTATGGAGATATTTTGTTTTTGAGAGTCTGCTTCTTTCCTTAAAAGCTTCAATTCCTTCTTGCCTTTCTTATTACTGAAAATGTTTGCTCATAACTGCGTTTGCTCTCCTTTGTGGGAGTTGTGATGCCAGTTTCAATTCCTTCTATATCCAAGAAAGCTAGAGTTTTTTGTGAGATTCGCTTTTTGGGTGGGACATCTCTTTCTTGGTTATCAATCAATTTCTTCTTTGTATTTTTCTGGTTCGGTACAGTGATGTGAGGAGAGGAAGAAGGAGTGGTTTTGGGAGGAGAGGCTTCAAAGATGGGTTCGAGAGTAATTGTGGATGATAGAAGCCTTTTTGGAGAGGATTGTGCTTGTTCTGGATTTGGACGACCTCATCTATGTTGGGCTCTCCTTGTTTTGCCTGATTGTTTGGATCTGTTGGTCTAAGAGCTAAACATGCTCTGCTTGATGGGCTTACTAGGAGAGAAAGTGTGGGTTTTGGGCTAGTGGGATTGGTTGGGCCAGAAAATGGGTTGAATTGGGATATTATTTGTTGGAAGATTGTTGGGTTGGTAAGGCTAATGGGTTGGCCTAGGTAGATTGGAGGGACTTGGGTTTATAAATGAGGTGTGAGTTTGTCTTGCATTGAACGTGGGCTGGGAGGGGACAAGGAGCAGAGTTGATGTTGTTGATGTGGGAAGGACTTTGTTGGCAGGCTCAAGAGGGATTTTGTTGGTGGGCTCAGAAGGGGAAAAGACAGATTGGGGGTTACTGAATATTTCATTTATGGGTTCTGCCAAGTTAGTCCACATGGCAAGAGCATTTCCACGTGTCGTTTGAGGGTAGGCTCTTAGATTGGTAATTTCTGTTTGGCTCTCTGGAAAATATGGTAATATTGGATTTTGCATGGGAGTCAAAAAGCTAGAAATTTGTAGTGTTTTTCCCCATTCACTCTGTGCATGGATTAAAGATACTCTAGATGGTATCATTTTTTCTTTGTATTTATTAGAGTGATAGGGAGCTTGCATATCTCCACGCAAAGGGCTACTAACCTTTTGGTTATTGCTGCTTGCAGAGGGAAGTAGTGGGTGGCTGTTAACTTGATCTTGACGTTGGTTATTATGTTGAACTTCAAACAGGTTTCCTCTTTCAGTGTTGACATTCATTTCTCTCATCCGTGGACCATAACTAGGATTTTCTTGTGGTGTATTGAAAACAGGACATGTTTGTTGTATATGCCCAAGACGACTGCATGCATAGCAAAATTCTGAGAGCCTTTCGTATTTAAAGAAGATTCTCGTTGGGGCTCGGTTTGGCCTCGTTAGATCAAATCCATCAGTTAGTGGCTTGGTGATGTTTATCTCCATTTTTACCTAGAGATATCGTTTCAGAGCAACTCCAAAGATGGACACATAATCAACTTCAATAAGATTTCCCAAGACTTGACCATTTTTTTTGCATTTTGCTTTGTCAGCATTTCCAGCAGCAGACCATGGATTTGAATCCAAAAGATTAAGTAGTTCAACGGGACTTCTTGTATTCTTAAACTTGGAGGCTAGAGACAAAGAACTAGATGAAAACCTTTGAAATTCCAGGGTCTATTTGGGAGAACTCTTTCTGTCTCTTGAAAGGTTGGAAAGGTGAAGAGAAAGGTAATTACATCTATATCTTCTATTGTTAAACCTATCACAAAGCTCCAAATTGCTTTTATGGTTGCATGGAAACTTTGCTTGATTAGAGGTGTTAAAAGAAGAATTGGTAAAAGGTTTCTTATTATTCTCATTGGTCTTTGTAAGAATATATAGACATCCCTATGTGACTTTACATGGAAAGAAAATAAAAACAGTTTTACAAATGAATGAAATTAGTTATATAAGGAAACGTATATTCTATAATGGTGAGATTACTAGAATCATGGGATTGCTGGAATCATGGAATTGCTAGTCTGTAATACTTCCCCTCAAGTTGGCGCATGGAGATCCTTAATGCCCAACTTGCGAGATAAGTGATTAAAAAGATCAGATCCCAAGGCTTTGGTGAAGATATCGGCGATTTGCTTGAAAGATGGAAGATGAGCAGTGATGAAGAGACCAGAACAAAGCTTGTCGCGTACAATGTGGCAGTCAATCTCAATGTGTTTGGTATGCTCATGAAAAACTAGATTTTGAGCAATGTGGAGGGCGGACTGGTTGTCACAATAGTGAATCATAGGAGTTGTATGAGAGAGGCCGAGGTCATGGAGGAGCTGCTGTAACCAAACTAATTCGCCTGTGGTGACAGCCATGGCACGATATTCAACTTCTGTAGAGAAGCGAGCAACTGTAGTTTGTTTCTTAGTGCGCTAGGAAATGGGACTAGAACCAAGTGTGATGAAGAAACTAGTGGTAGAGCGTCGAGTAGTAGGGCAGCTAGCCCAATCAAAATTTGTGTAAGCACTGACATGAAGATCATTAGAAGAGGAAAGAAAATGCCTTGTCATGGAGTGCCTTTAATGTAGCAGAGAACATGAGTGGCAGTTGTGATGTGAGGAATCTAGGGAGCATGCATGAATTGAATGAGAATATTGATTGCAAAGACGATGTCGGGTATGGTAATGGTGAGATAGATGAGTCGTCCAACTAATAGTCGGTAAGGAGTGAGATCAGGAAGAGGGTCACCATTAGCATCGTTGAGCTTCAAATTTTGTTCCATGGGAAATGGAGCAGTGCAAGAGCCAAGTTGACCACTATCGGCAAGAATGTTCAGGGCATATTTTCGCTGATTAAGAAAAATTCCAGAAGGAGAGCGAGCGACTTCAAGTCCAAGGAAATATTTGAGAGGTCTGAGATCCTTGGTTTTAAAGTGAGTTGAAATAACAGATTTGAAAAGGATGACCTAAGAGAGATCATTGCCAGTGACCAAGATGTCGTCCACATATACAAGAATAAGTGTAAGACTAGTAGGAGTATTCAAGGTGAACAGAGAGTGATTTGCCTGAGATTGAACGAAACGTGCATGAAGAAGAACAGAGGTTAGTTTGAAAAACTAGTTGCGGGATGCTTAGTTGAGGCCATAGAGGGGTTTCCGGAGACGGCATAGGCGAGTCTCCCCTTAATACAGTATCCAGGTGGTCGAGTCATGTAAACTTCTTCATCAAGTTTGCCATGTAGGAAGGCATTATGAACGTCCATTTGGTGAATGATTCAATTTTTGGTGGCAACAACGGCGTGTAGACAGCGAAATGTGGTCATTTTGGCTACTGGGGCAAATGTTTCATGGTAGTCTATGCCTTCCACTTGAATGTAGCCTTTGGCCACTAGTCAGGCCTTGTATAGCTCAATAGTACCGTCAGCTCGGAGTTTGGTCTTGAACTCATTTGCAACCGATGAGTCTCTTACCATGGGGAAGAGGTTCAAGTGTCCAAGTGGAGTTTTCTTCAAGGGCATAGAGTTCAGAGGTCATAGCTTCATGCTAGTGAGAGTGGTGATTGGCTTCTGAGTAATAGGTAGGTTCAACAGATGTAGTAAGGGCAGCTAAGAAAGAATAATAAGCAGGTGAAAAATGAGAGTAAGACAAAAAAGCAAATAAAGGATGAGAAGTACCTGAGGACTGTGCAGTGGTCGAAGAAGCAATGGACTCCGTGGGTATGGTGGGGCAAACATAATCAAGAAGATATGCTGGTCGAGTGATGTGAAGACAGGGACGGGAAGGTGGGATAGATGCTGGGGAAATATCAGGATTTATGGCCGGTGATGAGGGAGGTGAGATAGGTTCCGAAATGGGCAAGGGAAGAATGATGGAGTTGGGGGGAGGTGGAGGTGCAATATGTTGGAAAGGAAATTGGTCTTCATGAAAGGTGACATCTCATGAATAGAAAATGGTGTCGGTGTCAAGGTTATATAATTTGTAAGCTTTGTGATTGCTAGGATAACCAATGAAGACACAACGGGATTCTCGGGGTGAGAATTTATCTCGATTGGCTGTGAGAGTTTGAGCATAGCATAGACAACCAAAAACACGTAGGTGGGTGTAAAGTAGGTTGTGTTGAGAAGAAATTAAAAAGGGGCTTTATTTTGGAGAGATTGGTTAGGGGTCCGATTGATGAGGTAGGCAACGGTGAAAATACATTCCCCCAAAATTTAAGGGGTAAATGTGTCTGAAAGCGAGGACTTCATGCCACATTCAAAAGGTGCCTGTGTTTACACTTTGCAACACTATTTTGTTGAAGAGTTTCAACACAGGTATGCTCATGAATGATGCTATGGTTTTGGAAAAAATTTTGGAGATTATGAGACAAAAATTCTTGACCATTGTCCGTGCAAACAAATTTGACAATGGAATTGAATTGAGTTTTAATGAGAGCAAAAAAGTGCATTAAATGACTTAAAATTTCTGATTTAAAATGCATTAAATAAATCTATGTTGTGCGTGAGACATCATCAACGATTGTTAAAAAATAATGAGCGCCAGAAATAGAAGTAGTGGAATATCCACCCCAAATATCACAATAAAGTCGATTAAAAGGAATTAGACTTTTATTATCATTAATTTGAAATAATAAGCAGGTATGTTTAGAACGAGCACAAATCTCACAATAAGAAACAGTACAAGGACTATAAAAAATAGAGGGAAGAATAAAGTTGGAAGGATGACCTAGCGTTGATGCCATAAGGCCTTATTATCAGATTTGTAAGCGGAGAAGGCAACAGATTGTTGGGGACGAAAGATGTAGAGTCCATTGCAAGCTTCACCCACTCCAATCAGCCTCGTCAGTTGAGGGTACTGAAAAAAAATATTAGAGGACGAGAAAGTGACAACTCAAGATAAGTGGCTAGTTATTTGAGGGATAGAAAGGAGATTATAATGAAAGGAAGGGACAAATAAGACATTAGACAAAGTGAGGGTTTCGAATATAGAGATGGAGCCAACGCCTTCAACTGGGATGGTCTCTCCCGTGGGCAAGCGGACCTGCCGAGCCATGGGTGGCTCTTGGAGGTCCAAGAAAAGGGATCGGCAGTGGCTCATGTGATCACTAGCGCCACTATCGATGATCCAGTCCTTCTGAGGATCGAAAATGGGAGGGATTGTGGAGGAGTTACCCACAAAGTTGGCTGGCGAAGGAGCAAGATGCAACAGAGTCATCAATTGATGGTAGCTTCTCGGAGAGAGACCTGGTACTAGGCTTGAAGGAGAAGCAAAGAAATTGACAGCAGCAGGTGGTTTGCCAAGTAGAAAGGGTTGTCGGTTGTGGCATGGTTCACAGCCAAGAGGAAAGCCGATGATGAGCCAACAACAGTTTCGGAGATGGCCTTCTTTCCCACATTCAGTACACTTGAGAGAGGAGTGATTGGGATGGGTGGTCCGAGCAGCAAGGGCAAGTGTTTATGATGGCAAATGAGGAACTTGAAGAAGATGTTGTTGTTCCTCTTGGAAGAGAATGGAGAAGATTTTGTTGAGGGATGGAAGAGGATCGGTAACAAGGATTTGAGTGCGAAGGGCAGCAAACGAATCATTGAGTCCCAGTAGAAACTGAAAAACACTATCGTCTTCGACTCTTTTCTCCAAAGTACTGACATTGGTAAGGGGTTGGAGATTTCCTAACTCATCCCAGAGTTGTTTGATACTATTGTAGTAGTCAGGTATGGACAGTTGATTTTGATGAAGATTAGAGATTTCTTGTTTAAGATGGAAAAGACGAGCATTGTTTCAGTGGCTAAAACAAGATTCTAGATCAAGCCAAACATCTTGAGGGTCATCATGATAGTCCAACGAATTGGCTAGGGAGGGAGTGATGGTGTTGAGAACCCACGTTAGGACCATATCTTTGATCCTACTCCATTGGCATAATCAGGGGATGTTTTGGCTGGGGCTGTGAGAGTGCCATCAACAAAGGATAGCTTGTTTTTGCCATTGAGAGCTCGGTGAAGGGTACATTGTCATTTGGGAAAATCGTTGCCGGTGAGGAGGCCGAAAATAAGAACAAGGTTGGGTGAATCAAAGGGGTGGAGGAGCTATGGGGAAGAAGGAGTAGGAGTATCAGTGGAGGAAGTCATCGGCAAGAAAAAAAGTATATATATATATATTTAGGATCTTAGTTGGGCTGATACCATGTTTAGAGAAGAATTGGTAAAATGTTTCTTATTATTCTCATTGGTCTTTGTAAGAATATATAGACATATGTATGTGACTTTACATGGAAAGAAAATAAAAACAGTTTTACAAATGAATGAAATTAGTTATACAAGGAAACGTATATTCTATAATAGTGAGATTGCTAGAATCATGGGATTGCTGGAATCATGGAATTGCTAGTCTGTAATAAAAGGTTTGGTTGAGACTAGTTTACCTATCAGGGCAAGGTTTGAGAAATGTTTCACTTTTTCCTTCTCAAGTTGAAGAACCAAATCGTTCCAAGAGGGAGCTTTCTTAATATATATGAAAAGAGTAATGCTATTTTAAGGTCTCTACATCTTACAATAAAATTACTCATTTGGAAAATTTGATATGTGATAGTTTGGTGTAGTTTGTCTTAGAATTTAATGAGTAATTAGCTTGAAAGTATCTTCATTGATCCTAAGTTGTAGTACTCAAGTATCTTCCTTAGTAGTTTGTGCGTAAGTTTAGAGGGATCAGAGAGAGTTTTTCGTACCTGAAGATCGATTTTTATACTAAGTTTCAGGTGGGGATAGCCCATCCCTAACTTTGAGGAATCTATGTCCTTTCCACTGTTTATGTTTTAGAATCCTTTAATGTGACGTGGCTTCTGGGGCAGCATTATTAATGCGTCGTGGAGTCTGGGTAGTGGTATCATTAATACGGCATGGCTCATTGACTCACTTTATCCTGCGGGTGTTTCTTGTTAAGCTTCTCCATGCCTCCTATCAGAAGATCGAAGATTGTCCATATTTCTCATCTACCTACCCATGCAGGCTCTAGAGGGTAGAGTGTCATCGGGATGGTGTCAGGGCGACGAGTCTCATCTGCCCCTACCATCTGCTTTCTCTGTGCGTGGACTGCTTCGGGAAAGGGTTTTGCTCGTGAGCCAAGCACTTTGCAGAGGCCCACTGACTCCTTTGGATTGTTGGCCTCGATTGGGCATGGCCTAGCTCTCTGGTATACTTCTCCAATCGTCCCTCGTGGGCTTGCTTTAAGGGCCGTTAGGGGGAAAAAGTCTCCTTACAGTTTCTTATCAGACTAGTCTGATGGGAATTCCTTTTTGTCTTTGTCCTCATGCTATATAACTTTTCATTGTCTCTTTCGTTGAGATCCCCTTCCCTAGAAATGAGAGGTTATTACTCTCCTGACTCTTCTATTTGTAAGGTTCCCGGCTCAAGATTATGCTCATATGGCTTTTTTGTTATTTTAGTGATGTTGGGCGACAGTTATCCACCCGACTTTATTGGCACGTTTTCTGACTGTTGAATTTCGCATTTGATTGCGTTCTTCCAAATCTCTCAGCATTGATGGTGTCAGGTGGCTCTTTCTCCCCACGTCGCGTCGCATGGTACGTATTGTGGGATGCACCCACGTCTTGTCAGCTCTGTTGGGCACGTGCGTTCCCACAACTTTGAGATGCTAACCACCACAGCTGTTTATTTGAATTTTCCCTTTCGTCGTTGCGGCCCTCTTCTTGGCCTTTCTCCTTCCCTCTTTTACATTTTTACCCTTTCTATCCTAACAACTAGACTCCTCAGACTTGTCTCGAGGTGTCTTTTTGTTTCCCACGACGCATCATGTCGTGCATTTCACAGGATCCGAACCCTTTTGTATCTCCCGTTCTGCCACGTGGGTACGAAAGGGCAACCATCATTTTAGCTTTGTGTAAACACGGCCCCACCCTCTTTTTCCCACCTTTTTCACGTCTCTGTCCCTTTCTGTTCTAAACTTCTTGTTCCCTTTACTCGACTCCATTTCCTGTCCATTGCCTTTCTCAACTTCAATCTCTATAGCTCCTAAGAAGACCATTCAACCCAAGATTCCTAGGGAACTGGACCAGCCCAAGGTTCACACCGTGAAGCAATTCTACATTGGACACAACTAGTGATCAAATGTCACCCTTGAGTTCTTATCGTCACTGGCTTCCACCTTTCACGTCATGGAAAATGTGGATTTTAAGGTCCCTAGGCCTCATGAGGAGGCTATCAACGATGAAGGTTATGCTTCGAAGGTCTCCCTCTTCCCCAACATGTTCTCTTGTAGACTGAGGTTACCCTTCCCTTGTCTTGTTCACGACCTACTGGACCACCTCGCATTGGCCCCCTCTCAGCTCCACTCAAATGCTTGGAGGATTTTGATGTGTTGCAGCATCCTCTGGTGGTGAGCTTTGTCGGAGTCAAACCCGGAGCATGCTGACCTTACTGGTCACGAGTTGCTTCTGACTCATAACCTCATAAAGCATGAAGGGAATATTTGCAGTTTCAGGGTGATGCACGCCCTTGTTTCTCTAGAACCGCGTTATCGTAAAGTCAAGGATTTGACTCCCAAGTTTTTTTCGTGTCTGGCCGTGGGTGGGAATTTCTAGTTGGGCAGGTGAATCACTGCGAGTTCCCCATTTAGGCCATATGGGGGGTGGTTCCTGATGACAAAGTGGTACGGTCGAAGGCCTCTTCTGAGGAGTTGCATTGTATTACTCTGGTCAAAGAATGGGTACATAAACACCTAGTCGATGTCCTCTGATGTCCTCTCCAAGGCTCTCCTTGGGGAGGAAAACATAAGGGCCTTCTTACCTCCTCTAGACCACACTGTTTTTGACGACCACACCATTCCCATGTAGCCCAGAGCCTCCCCGACTTGGTAGCGTTCGGCCAGCCCCCCTCCCGCAGGCTAGGGCCGATAGTAGCCTAGTTTCCCCTCCTCGACTTCCTTTTGGGCAATCCCTGGTGTTGATTGAGGTATGATGTCCTCCACCATTTGTGCCTTCCCCACGATCAACCCCATCTATCCATCAATCGAACCCTCCAAGGAGCCAGGTAGGAAAAAGCCCTGCCATCCTGAAGGCACCGACCACTTCTCCTTCTGTAGTCGCCTTGACCACTAAGCCTGTCACGGTCTCGGTCCCCGTGTGCTAGCCGCTTTGACCGGCCACTACTCTCAACACTTTTCTATGGGGCCCTCTTGGAACTAGCTCCTTTTCAGTCAACAATGGTCAGGCCTCCTCTCGAGGTGAACGTGGAGATGATCCCTTCCTCTCCATCTAAGGTGCAGTCTGCCATCGAAGGTCAAGTCTTCGAGGGTGCTACTGAGGACTGCACAGGGGGTTCTAGTCTAGGTTTGGAGAGGATGTCTTCCTTTGAGTCCCTCCATGCCCAGCTGCCACCAGAGGTCCCTACTCCTACCACCATTGCAATTTTGATCCCAATGGCCTCGACCGGGGAGCTTGTCAGGAGAACCTCTAGAGGTGAAGGGGTTGAGCCAAAGTTGGCCATGGTTCTTGACCTTGCCACATAGTAGATGGCCGCTGCTCTCTCTCTCTCTCTCGTGCCTGTCATAAGGTCGAAAGCTGCCAAAATTGAGGTCAACGTGGAGGCAAGGAGCTAGGGAGATAGTTCTTGAAGCTCCAGTGAGAGAGGGGGGCCTCAAAGTCCTGGCGGAGAACTTCCTTCTGCCACCGAGGGCCACCTTCTCTCCCAGCCCTCCATTAGCCCTGCCGAGATTGTCGTGGGTGTCAGTGAAGATGTGGAGGTGACTACTTGGCCATACCCTGAAGAGGGCCCCGTGGGGGCCATTCCTCTCTCAGTTGAATCACAGGGGGGGAGCTTGAGCAGAGTCTATCAAACGGGTGACCAAATCTTTGATGGGCTTATTTTCCAAGATCTTTCACATTGGTTTATTCTTCTCTACTGTTTTATCACTTAGGAATCCTACGCTAACTATTCTTGTTTTTGTTCTTGTTTACGACATGGTGCATCTCGGATGGTCGCCTTCATTGTAGATGGCCAAGAAGCCGTTGAAGGAGAGAACTAGGCTCTCCGCTCGCTGGCGTGACAAGCCCTGCAATGTGCTCGGGGGAAAAGGGAGGAGAAGCAGCGGTTGGAAGTGGAGCTAGTGAAAGCCCATCTTGATGAATTGACTGCGACGGCAGCAGCTCTTGAGGAGTCACTGAGCCAGTTGCAGGGGGAGAATGCTGACTTGAGGGGCAGTCGAGACTCTAAGGCTTAGCGGCTTGAGCATTTGGATAAAGATTGCGAGTCCCTTTCTACAACTTTGAAAGGACGGGAAGCCTCATTGGCAGATGCCCAGGTCACTGTCGACCAAGAGAAGAGTAGGGCCTACCAAGCATCCAAAGATTTAAAGGGAGCTGAGAAGAGGTTAGCCGCCCAAACAGTGGTTATCAAAGATCTGCCCAGTGGCCCGTCTCACGTTCAGGAGGTTGTTCCCCCATTAGAAGGGTAGCTAAGGTCAGTTGTGTTCATCTGCAACAAGGCTTGGTCGTATGGATACATTGCCTCAAGAGATGCAAGACCACATCTTGGAGAACCCCCAGGTAGACTCAGAAGCCCTAAAGGCACACTTAAGAGCCCTTGACCCCCGCGTCCAGACCTCGACATGCTTAAGCATGGCTGCACGCTAGGTAGAGACATGATTCCTGACACCTTCCCCTCCAATTTTGATGCTCCTGCCCCAGATCCAAATGCGCTTGTGCCATACCCCAATGCTCCCGAGCAGGATCCTGCTGCTCCCACTTGCTATGTTTGTAAAGTTAGATAAATTATTTCCTTTTCTTGTAGGAAACTCTGACCGAGTATCTTTAGACGTCCTTGCAACCATTTGCTCACGCCTTGTATATGCTTAACTTGTCAATAAAATTGTCTTTGTTTCTTTGCCATTCGCTTTGTTCCTTCTTCAATCTTATTTTTCCTCTGCTTTTCCTTCTGTCGACTTGGCATGCCTGATGCAAGGGTAAGTCAAATTTGAGGGGACACGATACTTGGCTCCCCGGCCTTCTCACCGATGTTGTAGATCGAGGCAAGGAGTGAGGCAGGTCTGTGGGAACATGGTGCTTGGCTCTCCTGATCTTCTCGTCGGCCTCGTAGACTGAGGCAAGGGTTAGGCAAGTCTGTGGAAACACGGTACTTGGCTTCCCTGGTCTCCTTGTCGGCCTAATAGACTGACGAGTCCTCGGAGACATGGTGACGCCTGGAATCATGGCTATCTGAAGGGTTTGGAGAGAGTGAGAGATCTCGTGCTCCTGAATCCTCGAAGTAACTCGAGGGAACTGAGAGTGTAAGTACTCCCTCCGGACTCGATGGTGCTAGTGTGTGGGGCCTTTATAGGGAAGGAGTTGATGCTAAGTGCACTCTCAGGCAACCCCTCCAGTGCTTACCCCATCAGATGAACATTCCCCTACTTGTATCGATGCATTTATGGGGTTGTGGAGAGAATGGATCCATATTCCACGGGGGGTGTGAGCCACTGCGTAGTTGAGGAGTCGTCTCGCTCCGGCTTCTCATTCTGTGGAGGAGTTCGGTGCGGATTCTAAGGCGTTATTTGTCTGGTGTTTCTTCGTTGGAGATGGTGATGTGTCGGGTAGTTGAAAGACTAAACCCGCTCTCCACCAAGGGAGGGGTCGGGATGTCTGAGGTAAAACCCTCCCCTTTGGCCCCCTGAGGAGGTCATTTGTCGGACGACTAAAAAGGTGGTATGCCTTCCATAGTGAGGAAAGTAGGGGTGTCTAATATACCAATAGAAAAAATAAATTAGTATAATTCCTCCTCGATCTACGAGTAAGAAATTTGCAAAGCCGGTTGTTTTGTTGGAGATGTGAGGCTTTAGTCGCTTGGCATCTCATTTGGTGGAGAAGGAGCGAGGCGGGGATTCTGAGGCGTCACTTGTTTGGCATTATGTTGTTGGAGGTGGCGTAATGTCGGGTAGTCGAAGGACTATACCCGCTCTCATCCGGGGGAAGGGGAGAGATGCCTTGGACTAAGCCTGCCCCTTTGGCCCCTCGAGGAGGTAATTTGTCGGATGGCTGAAAAGCCAGTCCGCTCTTCGTCGTGACGGGAGTGGAGTAAGTTTTCAAGTAGCTAAGAGGCTGGGCCCGCTCTCACCCCTTAAGGCACATCTCGCCCTCTATCCCCCATAGGGAGGTAAGTTGTTGGGTAGTTTGGGACTGGACCCACTCCCACTGTTGACGCTCACAAGGAAGGTAAGTGTTGGGTAGCTGAGGGCTGGCTCGATTTACACCGCGAGAGGGATAAAGCAGCTTTATGCATAACTCATTCTTTTGATATCTCACAGGGAGGTAAATGTCGAAAAACTAAGCAGCCAGTTCGCTCTTTGCCGTGATGGGGGAGGGGTAAGTTGTTCGGGGAGCTAAGAAGCTGGACTCGCTCTCCCCGCGAGGAAGGTTGGGCCGCTTATCCACCCTTTAGCGCTCATGGAAAGGTAATTAGTCGGGCAGTTTAAGACTAAACTCATTCCTGCCTGTTGACATCATGGGGAAAGTAAGTGTTGGGTCAGGCTGGCGCTGATCCCACTCTTCATCATGGCAGACATCGGGGTAAGTTGACGGGCATCCAAGGGCTAGCCCGCTCTCCACCATGAGAGGGATAAAGCAGCCTTAGGCATAACCTATCCATTTGTACCTCCCAGGGAGGTAAGTATCATTGATGGTGATTCCGTTGATGAAGATACGTCGGTGGAGATTACGTTGATGAAGATACGTTGGTGGAGATTCCGTTGATGAAGATACGTTGGTGGAGATATTTTGATGGAGAGTATGTTGATGGAGATTAGCCGATGGAGATTACGTTGGTGGCTACTCTAAGCGTCTCGTCCTCCTTTTGGAGGGTCTCCACCTCAGTAGTTAGGCCCGACATCTTGGGGTTCCTAACCTAGATCCAACGGTGAAGATTAAACATGGAGGAATAAACTAACTAAATAACAAAAAAATCAAATAGAAATGCAATGGAATTAAATTAAAATCATATTTTTATTTATTAATCCCAAAATAATATTTTACATCATAAAATAAAATGATGAGCTTTCATAAATATTTCTTAAGAGAAATAAAAGCATCTAAATAATTAGAGTTTTTAATAAAAAATAAAATAATGAATATTAAATAATATTCCTAAAAAAATAAAATCATTTAAATAAAATGCTTTGCTAAAACTATAATATTTTTGGGGCTCCAAAATATAAAAAGGCTTATTTTAAAAAATTAAGTTTGGTCCAATAATACTAAAAATACCCCATTTAAAATAATTTGGACTTATAAAAATATTTAGAATATTTTAAAAAGCTTGGCTCCATTTAAAAATCATCCGCTAAATTTAAAACATAAATCCAAGATTTACAATATAAAAACGAGATTTGTGACCAATTGAGAAGAAAATGAGCAGTTGGTCACAATGGTGGTAGTGTTGTTGGCCATGGTCTTAGGAAAATACCCTAAGAAATTCATTCTTGATAGCAGCATGATTATTTTCAAAATAAAAATGCAATTTGGTATTACCTAGATCGGTCATTTTGGGATCTACTTCTCTGACACCAATTTACACCAATTTGTAACACATTGCAAAGACTTGAAAGAATAATCATGAGGACTTTGGAAAGAAGAAGAAGATAGGAGAAGAAGTTCACATTTTGATTCAGTTCAAGCAACTCTAACAAACAGTCAATGGGCCTTGGCTTGATTTGAGAATAACATTCAAATAAAAAAAATGGCCACAACCCTAAGGGATTGAGCCCAGCGACTAAACCTTTATTGCTTAAACCCAAGCCCACAATGCGTTGGTCCACTACTGTGATGTACTGAACTGTGACAAGCAATAATTAATCAAGGACAAGGACGACGAACATCAGTTCGACGTAAAAGTTTCCTAGGACAAGGTGTAATGGACCCTGACTAACTATTTCGAGAGAGTCACTCTCCAGAAATATGAGAAGAAGAGAGAATGATAGATGAGAGAAGAAGAAGAATTGAGTTACTGAATGTACTTCTTGGTTGAGGTCTTTTCCCTCCAACCATCTTTATTTATACTGAGTACTCATATGAAACGACAGTGTTTAACAATGGCCCTTACAGTTTTAGTAAGTAAGAAACGACTGTGTTACAATTAATAAGGAGGAAAAGTGCTAAACGACAATGTTCTACTAAAGAAACAACTAACTAATTCTATATAACATGACATCGTTCCATAACTGTTCTTCGAATACAACTAACAACTAACACCTTCCTTTTCTGTCTTCAACACACATAACCACCTTCATCTAGAAGCACCTTGCCCACTGCCATAACCCTTGCACAGACTGGAACCCTTCCACTCCAACACCTTGCCCATAACACACCCTCCCCCTTTAAAGCACCTTGCCCACAAGGTGGGGAAATTGTTGCCGAAGCTTCCAATAAGGTTCCCATGTCGAGTCTTCCACTTTAGCACCTTCCCATTGAATCAAGACCTCCACCATAGCTCTGTTGTCCCTCTTAACACTCTTGCGCTCTAGAATTTTCTCAGGTTGAAGCCTTAACTCACCTTGTAAGTCGACTGGAGTTAGGGAAGAGAAAGGTGTGAGCTGGTCTCCAATCTTTTTCTTTAACACAAAAACATGAAAAACAGGATGCAAGAGTGAATCTGAAGACAAACATAATCGTTATGCCACTTTGCCAATTCTGTGAGTAATCGGAAAGGGCCCAAAATAGCGAGGTGAAAGCTTAAGATTCCTCCTAACAGCCACAGATTGCTGTCTATAGAGTTGAAGTTTAAGATAAACCCAATCCCCCACTGAGAATTCTCTATCAGTCCTGCGCTTGTCATAATAATACTTCATTCTATCTTGAGCAAGAGATAAATTGGACTTAAGTGTGACCAAAATTTGCTCTCGAGTCTGTAACAATTGATCCATTGACTAATTGGCAGTTAAACCAGGAATGTAGGCTTAAAGCCTAATTGGAGGAGTTCCATAAACAACTTCGAAGGGAGTCATCTTTGTGGAAGTATGAAAGGTGGAATTATACCACCACTCAGCCAAAGAAAGTAAATCTACCCATAACTTTGGTTTATCACCAGAAAACGACCTCAGAAAGTGTTCAAGGCACTTGTTTACAGCTTCTGTTTGGTCATCACTTTGAGGATGGTATGCTGAAGAGTAAGAAAGATTAACCCCTTGCAACCTGAAAAGTTCTTTCCAAAATGAACTGGTAAATGTGGAACCACGATCAGAAACAATGGTTTTAGGTAAACCGTGTAGTTTAAAAACATTGTTGAAGAATAGTAAAGCCACCTGAGGAGCTCTGAATGGGTGTTTCAAGGGCATAAAATGAGCATATTTGGAAAACCCGTCCACCATAACCATAATAACAGAATAGCCCTTAGAAATGGGCAAACCCTCAACAAAATCCATTGAGAGGTCAGTTCATATTTGCTCACGAATAGATAAGGGCTATAAAAAGCCAGCTAGAAGGAGATTTTGGATCTTATTTCTTTGGCAAGTTTCACATTCACGAATAAACTGTTTGACATCATGCTTAAGACCAGGCCAATAAAAATCCATTCTAGCTCTATGCAAACATTTGGGAAAACTAGAATGACCAGCAGTAGGACTAGAGTGTATGTAATTCAAAATCTGTTGCTTCAATGGAAGAGAGTCAGTTACATAAATTCTATCTTTCTTAAACTAGATGCCATGTCTTAGTTGGAATGTTGGATTAGAATTAGGATCAAACTGCAATGCAGTTATTAGTTTGTGCACAACCTGATTTGCATCATAAGCTGCTTTCAATTCTGGGAGCCATGTTGGTGTAAGAAATGATAAGGCTGCCAATTCTCCCAGCTCATCAACTAGATCTTTACGAGACAAGGCATCAGCCACCTTGTTCTCCACACCTTGCTTATACTCAATAGTAAACTCATAACCAAGGAGCTTAGAAAGCCACCTTTGCTGAGCAACAGTGCCAATCTTCTGCTCAAGCAAATATTTAAGGCTATGGTAATCTATTTTGATCACAAAAGCACTTCCTAAAAGATATGGTCTCCACTTCTTAACAGATAGCACTAAGGCTAGAAACTCTTTTTCATAAATGGAAAGAGTTAAATTTTTCCCTTTCAAGGCTTGACTGAAAAAGGCTAAGGGCCTTTGGTCTTGCATCAAAACTGCTCCTATGCCAGTTGCACAAGCATCGCACTCAATGACAAATGCTTTGGTGAACTCAAGCAAGGCAAGAACTGGAGTGCTAGTGACAACAACTTTCAAATCATTAAAAGACTTAGTAGTCGAATTTGTCCAAACAAATGCATCTTTTTTTAACAAAGAAGTCAAAGGGGTAGCAATCTGACCATAGCTCCTAATGAATTTTCTATAGTAACCTGTCAAGCCTAAAAAACTCCTCAATGACTTTAGGTTTTTAGGTATTGGCCAAGTAACCATAGAGTCCAACTTTTTAGGTTCTGCCCTCACTCCTTAGAAATCAAATGGCCCAAATATATTTCTTGACATGCAAATTTACACTTCGGCTGTTTAGCATAAAGTTGATGATGCTGTAAAGTTTGCAAAACAGTAGAGAGATGATCCAAATGAGAAGACATGTCCCTGCTGTAAACTAGTATGTCATCAAAGAAAACAATGACAAACTGTCTAAGGAATGGCCTGAAAACTTCATTCATGAGGCCATGAAATGTTGAAGGGGCATCAGTGAGGCCAAAGGGAATTACAAGAAATTCATAATGCCCTTCATGAGCAGAGAATGTAGTCTTATGAACATCCTCATCCCTCATGCGTATATGATGATAACCTACCCTAAAATCCAATTTAGAAAAATTGTAGAACCTGAAAGTTCATCCAAGAGCTCATCCACAACAGGAATGGGGTATTTGTCTTAATAGTGGCTTCATTTAAGGCCCAATAATTGATGCACACTCTTCAAGTGCCATCTGACTTCCTGATTAGCAGAACAGGAGAGGAGAAAGGTGACTGACTTGGCGTAATAACCCCAGAATTTAAGAGCTCCTTAACAATTTTTCAATTTCTGTTTTCTGATAAAATGGATATCTATAAGGCCGAACACTGATAGCAGAAGTTTCCTGTTTCAAATTAATCTTGTGATCATGAGACCTATTGGGTGGCAATCCAGTAGGTTCATTAAAAACTACCTTATACTGCTGTAAAAGTTGATGCACTTGTGCATCGTGTAGTGATGAAGGTTCAATGGACCTGCAAGCAACTATCTGTAGAAAAATTCCCTTACTTCAACAACCAAAAGTCTCAAAGGACTCATCATCATCAATAAGATTTGACTAAGATGCTGTCAAGCCTTTTAAGGAAACTTTCTGACCAGCACACTGAAACTATATACTCATATTGACAAAGTCCCAAAGAATAGGACTCAAAGTGGATAACCATTGAATGCCAAGAACTGCATCACATCCTCCTAAAGGAAGTGTAAAAAAATCAACTATGAAAAGTATGCCTTGAATTGACAAAGGCACAACCACACATTTCACAGTGCTATCAATGAGCTGGCCATTAGCCACTTTAACACTAATAGCATAGCCAAGTTGTACATGTAATTGACATCGAGCAGCAACCTTAGTGTCCACAAAATTATGTGTACTACCAGTGTCAATTAAAACTATCAATTTCTTCTTGCCAATACAAGCAATAAGTCTCATGGTTTTAGGTCCTCCTCCACCTACCATAGACTGTAATGAAATAGAAGCCATCTCAGCTTTAACTTCCACAGGTTCAACAACCAGCTCACCAGTAACATCAATATTTTCTTCACCACTTAACTCACCAAATTCCATACCTTCTAGTAAGAATAGCTTTGGTTTTGCACATTTATGACTCGGTGCTCCTAAAATTGAAGGAGTTTGTCCAGACTTTAACAGACTCGGCTCTGGACTAAACTTACTCGAATTAGTAAGTGAATTTCTCCAAGGTTTCCTTATACTCACCACATATTGTTCTTGGATTTTGGCTAAGCCAAAAGCATCATTCAAGGATGAAGGACTCAGCATCCTAACAGGTAATCTAATCTCATCACGTAGGCCACTCAAAAAGTAGCTCAACTTGTTTTTCTCAGACAAGCCTTTAATACGATTGGAAAGAATCTCAAACTCAGCTTTGTAATCATTAACTGTACTAACCTACTTGAATTGAGTAAGTGACTCCATAGGATCATTGTATGGAGTAGATCCAAAACGGATCTGAACAGCCTTGATGAGTCCTCCCAAGAATGAAAGGTTCCTGCCTCACTGGCATCCGGGAACCAGACCAAAGCTTCATCATCCATGTGGAAAGAAGCAATAAAAATACATTGACCAGGAGGGATCTGATGATATAGAAAGTACTGATTCGCACGATAAATCCATGGTGATGGATTACCACCAAGAAACCTAGGAAAATCTAGTTTAATTCCTCTCACAAAACCTATGTCCACAAGCTCTCTGTGGTGCACTTCCCCTGTGTCATCCTCCAGATCTTCAGTTTTGTGTAGCGTATGGTGATCTTGATTATCTCGATGTCTATTACCAAGATCCTCAGAATCTTGACAAGAAATCTTTGAGATATGTTGTAAAACCTCCTGAAACTTTTTATCTTGTATTTCTCTTTCCAATCGTGCCGCCTTTTGCTGCTTCAACAATAAACAAATCGCATCTTCGATTTGTTTTTGTTGTTGTTCCTGTTGCTGCTGCAAGTGATTCATTGAATCCATTACAGTTTTAGTAAGTAAGAAACGACTGCATTACAATTAATAAGGAGGAAAAGTGCTAAACGACAACTTCTACTAAAGAAACAACTAACTAATTCTATATAACACGACATCGTTCCAGAACTGTTCTTCGAATACAACTAACAATTAACACCTTCATTTTCTGTCTTCAACACACATAACCACCTTCATCCAGAAGCACCTTGCCCACTGCCATAACCCTTGCGCAGACTGGAACCCTTCCACTCTAGCACCTTGCCCATAACACAAGGACGACGCAACTATAGTAGTTTGCCAATTTAACAAAGCTGAACTAGTATGTTGCACCTACTCCATTCATGTAGTAATTAAAATTAAAAATGAAATTAAAGTTTATAATTTTTGAAGTGTTTAAATCAATTTTGTTATCCACCCACGGTCTTGGGCGAATTTTTGGAAGTGAAACTCAAATCTAGAGAGGGTCTTGGGCAAGGCAGCGAGGCTCTGGAAGAGAGGATCTTGTGTTATGTGGTTCAACGTAATTACCATGGGTGATGATGTGGCAATCCTTTATTGGAGTGTGTTTTTGGGACTTTAACGAAGGACCCGGTTAGAAGATATGAAATGAGTTGAATAAAATATTATTATAATATTATTTTTTAACATTATTATTATTTTGAGATTTGAAAAAGTTAAATTATTTATTTTATGTTATAAGAGAATTTGAAAAAGTTGTAATGATGAGATGAGATGAGATGGGTTGAAAAGATTTCTGTATCCAACAGGGCCTTAGGGTTTTTGCTATACATCAACTAGTATTTTTGCTATACATCAACTAGTATTCACCTCCATACCCAACACTTGACAATTTTTTTTTTATAAGGTGTGAGATGTGTACAGTAAATAATACCTGATGAAAAAAATTATTCTTACTTTTATGAGCTTACGTTTAAGTAATTTTTTAATCTTATCTCATTTACGTTGTCTGGGCTTAATTTTCAGAGTTATTCTGGGCATCAGCCCATAGCCGTAGCACACCCGTGCTGTGGTTTTTTTTTTTTTCACCCAATACACTTAGTGTGCAGCGGCTGTTATGCACAGTAGAGTGCTATTTATATTTTCTCTAATTTTCACATGGGCTTGGTTTATTGTACTTCAGGAAATGTTATAATATTTTAAGGAGACTGATTTTTATATGCATTAATTTTGACGTTTAAGTTGAACTCAGTTTTAATCTATGATTAGCCCATAAACTTTATTTTTTTAACCTTATTTTTCTTACAGAAAATATATAGGGATTTAAATTGTATTATTAAGTATTAAATTTTTATAACTAGATTTCAAAGGTAAAATAGTAAGAGTTTAATATTTATTTTAAATGTGATTAAGAGTAGTTATGAAATGAATGCCGTTGTTTATTTCGTCAAATTTGATCAACTTTGTTCTGTTACAGCTATAATTAGAAAATACATAAATATGTTAAAAATATTTACATTATATTAGTATTTATTAGATTTCTTATAGAATCGAGTAATTATGTTAATGTTAAGAAAAATAAGTTGTTTTATGGATTAAGATTTCTGCGACTTATTTTAACAGCTCGTAGAAAGTCTAATTATTCTATTAAATTATAATTTAAAGTGAAAAGATGTTATTAGTATTAATGTATTATATGGTTTTAGTATTCAATGATTTTGTATGAAACATAATATTTATTAAATTATTCTCAATGGTATGTATTAATTAAGCATAATATTACAACACATTTTGTTAGAAATGCTATTAGTGATGATTTGTACTTTGTATAAGTAATGGGCTATGAAGAAAAATTTAGGAAGTAGGGCAATGAGGTAAATAACTTGATCATAAATTGGGATTATTTATTTATTTATTTTTTATGAAAGAACTGATCTCATTAATCAAAGGTGTCAAATACATCAAACTCCAGGAACATAATCGAGTAAAAGAACAACTACATCATTTCTTTTGTGACTATATGTAAGATACACGAGGGGCATGTTTCAAGATCATAGATATCCTTTGAGCAACCAAAAGCAGTTTTTGCTAGATGATGTGCTGCCATATTAGCTTCTCGGTTGGTATGTGTAACTGACCAACAAGCATATGAGTTCAGAATCTCTCTTGCATCTTCTACCAGGCAGCCACCCAAGCTCCAATTCTTTGTGTAATTCTTCAATAAATCCACCACTTGCTTTGAATCACCCTCCAGACAAAAGTGTGTTATGCCAACCTCTTTGCAAAAGACTGTAGCTAGGAGCATACCGTATGCTTCAGCATCAAAAGACGATCCTTTAAGATTTTTGTGAGCCTGTAAACCTCCAATAAAGAAACCATGGTGATCTCTGATGAGGACTCCATTCCAATTTTCCTGTCCTTTTGATTTATAGCAGCATCCCAGTTGACCTTAAATAACCCCTCCTCAGGCTTTGACCACCTTGGAAACCCTGCATTAGTTGTGAGTTTGGCCCCTATGTCCTCTGTGAGAGCTTCCCTATAAGATACCTCTGGACATGTTCTGTGGGGATGTATTGCTGCCCCTCATAGTTGTTGCCACTTCTTCTAGTTCCTCTAAACTGAGTATCTCAACGAGTCTGGACCAGATATAAAAAATCAGATCACTTTGCACGGATAGCTTTTGCACCTTTTTCACTCCCTGACCCCACACATCTTTAGCAGCAATACATCCCCACAGAACATGTCCAGAGGTTTCTGCCTCCTGCTTGCAGGTCAAGCATGAGCTGTGTTCCACCACTTTCCTCCTTCTTAGGTTTGCTAGAGTAGGTAAAGCCTCATTGCATGCTCTCCATAGGAACATCTTGGTAGCAGGGGTTACTCTTAGCTTCCAAATAGTTTTCCAAGCCTGTTTTTCTTTTTCTTTACCTGAGGTCTCCCCTTCCTAAGCACACTCCAACACTTTACTGAGATGGTACCCACTCTTGACAGTGTAAAGCCCATTTGTAGTGAATTGCCACACTAATTTGTCTTCTCTCCCCCTCATGCTAATCGGTATTGATTTAATATCAGTTATTTCTTGCTGGGTGAATAGCTCTTGTAAGAGGGGTTCTTTCCATTGCTGCACTTGGGGGTCAATTAGATCACTAACTTTTTCACACCAATAATCCACCTCTCGGATAGACTGAATCTTATATGGAGGTGAAAAAGGTAGCCATTTAGCGGACCATATGTTAACATGTTGGCCATTCCCCACCCTCCATATGAGACCTTCTTTTAACAAGCTTAGCCCTGCATGAATGCCTCTCCAGGCAAAAGATGGCCATGTCCCCACTTTAGCTTCTAACAACCCCACCTTACTAAAGTACTTCTGCTTAAGGATCCTGCCCACCAGAGAGTTTGGGTTTTGTAAAATTCTCCAACCTTGCTTAGAGAGTAAAGCAAGGTTGAAACTCCTCAGATCTCGAAAACCAAGACCTCCCATTTCTTTGCTATGGCTGAGTTGCTTCCAATTTACCCATTGAATTTTGGAACTATCTTCATTGAAGCCCCACCAGAATTTCCTGAGTAATTGATTTAGCTTACTGGTGATGGAGATTGGTATCATGAACATACCCATAGCATAGGTGGGAATGGCTTGAAGAACTGCTTTGAGGAGGACTTCCTTGCCTGCTACAGAGAGGAATTTGTTTTTCCAGTTGGAAACTCGACTCCAAGTTCTATCAATAAGAGTATGAAAGGATGCCACCTTTGCTCTGCCCACCAAAGCAGGAAGTCCCAAGTATTTTTCAAGAGTGCCACATGATTTAACCCCTGTAAGCTCCAAAATTTGTTGTTGAGCTGCCTGGCCAGTGTTTCTACTAAAGAAAATAGAGGACTTGTCTTTGTTTATCACCTGTCCCGAGGCCTTCTCATATATGTCAAGTATGTTGAGCACATGGCTGAGTTCCTCAGCTTTAGCTTGGCAGAAGAGCAGACTGTCATCTGCAAAAAAGAGATGGTTCACTGATATTGGACTTCTTCCAATAGGGACAGGAGTCAAACCACCACAGGCTTCAGCTTGGTTTAAAAGTGCAGTGAGGGCTTCTGCACATAAGATGAAAAGGTAAGGGGACAAAGGGTCCCCTTGCCTAACGCCCCTTGAAGGCAAAAAGGACTCTTGAGGCTCCCCATTTACAAGTATAGAATAGGATACGGACTGGAGGCAGGTCTGAATTAAAGTAATCCACTGAGGAGGGAACCCCATCTTGATCATAATAGCTTCCACAAATTGCCATTCCACCCTATCATATGCCTTACTCATATCTAGTTTCATAGCCATAAATCCTCTTTTACCTTTCATTCTTGAGTTCATGGAATGTAAGATCTCATAAGCTACCAAAGTGTTATCAGAAATGAGTCTCCCGGGAACAAAGGCACTTTGGTTGAGGGAGATGAGCTTAGGCAGAATAGCCTTCAGCCTGTTGGCAATGGTTTTGGAAACAATTTTGTAAACAACATTACACAAACTAATGGGCCTGAAATCAGTAACTCTCTTGGGGTTTTTAACCTTAGGAATGAGGGTAATGAAGGTATCATTAACCTCCTTCAGTGAACCACCTTGGTTTAGTACTTTGAGTGCAAAATTACACACTTGCTCACCCACCACCTCCCAATGCTTTTGGTAAAACTGAGTTGGGAATCCATCAGGGCCAGGAGACCCTAGTGGATTCATCTGAAAGATAGCTTCTTTTATATGTTCTTTGTTGAAAGGGGTCATTAACCAGGCCTGCATCTCTAAGTCCAGTTTTGATCCCAATGCAAATAGGCAGTTTTCAAAATTAGTGGGGTGTGTAGAGGCAAATAGAGAAGAGAAAAAACCTGTGAATACACCTCCAATCTCTGCTTGCTCAGTTACAATCCTCCCTTGTGAGGCCTCAACCCTTTTAATATAATTGGTCTTTCTTCGCTGACTTGCCTGCATATGAAAGTAATGAGTGTTCCTATCTCCATGTTTGAGCCAGTGTTGTTTTGCCCTTTGGCGCCACTTCAAATCATTTTCTGTCATAGCAGACACCACATCCTCCTGGGCCTTTTCCATGCAAGCAAGATGACTGCCTGAGCTAGATTCTTGTAATTCCCCAATGCTTTGTAGCCCCTGTGTGATGTTCATGTTCTGCTGCTTCTTTGTTTTCTGCTTCCAAGCCAGCAGCTCCTGTTGACAAGTATCGAGTTGTTTTCTCAGGTCACTATCCTCACAACTTGGTCTAGTGTCCCTCCTCCATGCCTCACTGACTACCTTTTGGCATTCTTCCTTTAACTCCCATGCCATCTCATATCTGAAGCACACTCTTCTTTTCCTTCTCCTGTGGCTTGTTCTGCATGTTTCAATGAGGAGTGGTGAATGGTCAGATTTAACTGTTGCAAGAGCAGTGCACGAGCTATGCTTGAAAATATCATTCCATTCCTTATTTCCCAATGCTCTATCAATCTTTTCCTTTGTGAATTCCCTGCCAGCCCTATTATTAGACCATGTAAAGCTTAGTCCCTGAGAGTGAATGTCATTAAGGCCACAAAAGTCAACTGCTTGCTTAAACTCCTCAATTTGTTTATAGGGTCTGCTTGCTCCACCCATTTTATCCTTTTGGTGAAGGATCTCATTGAAGTCTCCAGAGCACAGCCAGGCCATGGGCCTAGGGGGTTTGATCATCTTCAAAAGTTGCCAACTGCCTTTCCTTTTTCCAGTATCTGGGTGACCATAAAAACCAGTAAATTGCCATGTTGGTCCACAGTCATCTTCCTGAATCAGTGCACTGATATGCCATCTAGTGTAATTAATCAATTTGACATTCCATTTATCTTTCCATAAGAGAGCAATACCACCACTTAGTCCCACACAATCAACTGCAAAGCAACCATCCATCATTAGAGTTCTCCTAATCCCTTCCATTCTTTTTGTTCTGCTTTTAGTTCCCACAAGGAAAACTAACAAGGGGCACTTTTCCTTAGATAAATTCCTAAGGACACAAACTGACCGAGGGTTCCCAAGCCCTCGGCAGTTCCACACCAAAATACTCATTGATTTTGGCAGGGCTGGAGACCAGTCTCTGCCTGAACCAGTAAGTCTTCATTTGTGCCAGCAATTCCCTTACTCTTTTTTGAGACCGAGTTGCTATGTGTCTTCCTTCTCTTGCATCCCCTCTGATAGAAAACTCTGGCTAGTCTATTAGGGGTATCAGCCAGAGGGGTATCACCATTGCCTTCCTCATGAATGGCTCTTTCCCGAGCCTTTCTTTTCCACCTTCTGACAGTGCTTACCAAGTCAACCCTACCATGCTTCACATGATCATTTGAACTAGCCAACTTGCATGACTCCATATCTTGTCCCGAAACCTGCTGCCTAGGAACCTACTGCCTAGGAACATCAAACCTCCTAGTAGGAGCCACCCCCTTCCTTTTTGAACCTTCCCACTTCCATGATCAAAGGTGGGGGGCCAATTTCCTTCTTTGCACATAAAGTCCGATGACACATGCACGTGTGTTGACTGCAAGCCTTCAGTGAGTTGATCTTCCATCTGATCTTGTAACTGGTTCCCAAGGTATCCACCCTGGACAGGATCAACTCCTACTGTTGCTTCTTCTGCTGGTGGTTGGGATTGGACCCCTTGCTTCTTTTCTTCCTCATTTTCCGCTAGGGACGTGTCCTGCTTTCCCGCCAAAACTTCCACTTTGAGAGCTTTGCCCTTGCACCTTGGTTCTTCACATTCAAACTGATCCCTGTCTCCTTGTTGTTCATCCTTGCGGTGGTTTCCACCTCCACCACCACCGTACCTACGCCTGTCAAAAATGTTTGTGTTTCTGGGTTGCCCTCGTAACCAGGGGCCAAACTGGTATGAAACTTGTTCATCGCCTTGTTGCTTAGCTCTCTGCCATGTGCAGTTCCTTCCTTTGTGAAATAGCACCCCACACTTGAAACAAAAGCTCTGTAAACGTTCCTATTTAAAGGGAATCCAGTGTTGTTTTTCACCTAGCATCAGCCATTTCCCTCTCAGAAGAGGTTGATGGAGATCCACCGCTACCCTTACTCTGAGGCATCTCCCCCAAGCTCGCCCATCAGCCTCGACTTCAACTCTGATAACATGACCAATTGCTTCTGCAAACTGCTGACCAAACTCTTCTGTCATGGTTGCTAGCGGCAGGTTATGCAACTGCACCCAAAAAGGTTCAAACCGAAACTGTAATGCATGAATGGATATTTTTTCATCCACTTCCATCATAGTTAGAAGGTGTCTATCGAAAAACCATGGACGTCCACTCAAGACTCTCTCTTTATCTGTCAGCTTTTGGAATTCTATCAGAAAACATTGTTCTCCCAACTCCTTGAAAATAACACACCCCTCCAGCTTCCATATTTGAGACATTATGACCCTAAATCCCTTACTGTTAACACTCTTCTCAGTTAAGGCCTTCCCCACCAGACAGTTTTTGCCCCGTGCATCTTCCTCAATATAGGTTTCTGGGTTGACATGAAAGAAAGAGCTTTCCTCCTTGGAAAGATGTAGCTTCTCCCATTGCGATGCTAAATCTTCTGTTTCCATTACGAACTCACAAGCAAAAACCGATACCACAGTGCTCACATGAAGTGAGACGTAGACCTTTGAGATTAAACCCAAGGCACTGGAACCTCACACTTCCTCTCGGAGAAAGGGAGGTACTCACAATAGGTACTCAAAAAAACACCAAAACCCGTGAAACCTCCGATCATAAATTGGGATTAACACAATAGTTAGTCAGATAGATTATTATTAAAGTCAATTCTTGAAAGTCAATATTTATGTATCTTGCATGTCATGATATATACATGCATGTCATTCATCATAACACACGATCATGTTAATTCCACATCATATTCATATTCAGCATTTTACAGTTATTTATATTAATATGTATGTCATGCATCTAACGTCGCATAAGACTCGTAACCTTTCTTAAATTCAAGTGCAAGATAAGATTAAAACCATTTAATCAGATTGTCATTCAGATGCATGGTACTAATATAGTTTCAAGGTGGATGTGCAAGCCATGGACTCAAGTGTGATCCACCATAGTATGCCACAGTATGCTACAATACTGCTCTGTGGCTCTCCCTTACAGCCGCAGGATATGGAACCAGTGCACAACCTTGCACACAAGATTAAGTGTATTGGTCAATCAGATCAATAAGATAAATTAAATCAGTTAGTTAATTCAGATAATTCAAGACAAGTCATTCATAGCATGGGCATTAGCATGATCAACCATGATTTTTAAGCTCTCAGTATGAAAATTTTTATGAAAATCCTTACGTTTATTATGTTTACGTTGTGATGAGTTTCATACTGAGTCTTCGACTTATATTAGTTTTATTTCATATTTTTAACCACACAGATGAGGATGATGATCGGTATAAGCAGACATGATAGGCTTAGATGGATTAGTTGGATTTAATTACATTCTTTTTAGTTAATTTTATGTCAGATATGTTTTCAATTCAAACTTCATTATATTTTCTCAAAACATATTTTAATTAATAATTATTTTTTTTAGGAACTAAATATTTATTTTATTTTTTTACTTAGTTTGATTTATTAAATTATAAAATATCTTGTCTAATATTATTTATGAAAATTAGTGACATTCGGGAAGGGACATTTTCTTTTTCCAAAAATAACACCCTCATCAAACTTATTTATATAATATTCAGCTAGAGCATCCACAGTGTATGCGCATGATGTCGCAGTACTCTCGATCTGTTGCTTTCTTTTACATGCCTTTTTCTTGTTCGGATGATGCATATATATTCCTGTTAAAAAGGTTGAGGTATGTCCAAAAGAACATGATCATATCATTCAGAACAAGCAAAATGATGGGTGCTTGGCCGGTCCACCGCCAGCTTCTATATATAGCTTGGAAAGATGATGTTTAATTAAAGTAACCAAAAATTACTGTTTTTAATATTTTCAAGAGTCGTCTCTCATTTTCTCTCTAGAGGAAAAGAGGTGATGTGGGGTCCACCAAGATTCTAACTGAATTTTGGAGGTGGTGGTACGGTGGAGGATAGCAGAAATACGTTGGCTGGTACAGAAAAAGGAGGTGGTTACTAGAAATCACGTCAGGAAAGAGGATTCCACGGTGGTGATACATAATGGATGATCTGGAAAACAAATGGGAGAAGTTAAGATTATCGGAGGAAGAAGCTCTGAACATTGATTTCGGGGATGATATTGGGGATGAAAACTTGGAAAGATTACACTGTAAGGAAGAACTAAGCTTGGTAGGGAAGATATGGGTAGGAAGAAGCATCAACCAAGCTGTAGTTGAATCAACTATGGCAAAGGTATGGAAAATCAGCAAACGAGCTAAGTTTAAGGGGTTAGGAGACAATGTCTATGTGATGGTTTTCGCTAATCAGGCAGACAAGCAACGTATACTGGAAGGGAGACCTTGGCTGTTTGACAACCAACTGTTTGTGATAATGCAGTATGATGGTTTCACACCCCCTTCAAAAATAAACTTCAAGAGAGAGTGCTTCTGGATCCAGATGCATGAGTTACCACTGATATGTATGAACAAGGTGAGAGGGGAGATTATAGGAGGTACTGTTGGTAGAGTAAAGGAAGTTGACACTCAAGAGGATGGTTGTGGCTGGGGGGAATACTTAAGGGTCTTGATCGAAGTAGATTTGGAGAAGCCATTGGCGAGGGGGAGATCTATTACAGTTAGAGGTAAGCACTTATGGACTCATTTTAAATTTGAGAAGTTACCTCACATTTGTTTTAGTTGTGGGTGTATACTACACAGGGAACAAGGGTGTATAGGGACGGGCGAGGGTGAGGGTCAATATGGTGTTTGGCTGAGAGCAGGGTTCAAAGGTAAAAAAGAGAGAGGGGGGAGTAGCTCTTTCGGGTTTCAAATGATACAGAAGGAGAAAACAGAGGGAGGAGGGAGGGAGAACATATTAAACATTGCTTTAAGGCAAGAGGCTAGGGAGGAACATGGGGAGGCTGAGAAATAAGTGCAGGAGGGTGAGAAAGGTGAGAAAGTGATAGAGAGTGGGAAAGGAAATGAAGATGGTGGGGAAAAAGAATGGATGGAAAAAGAAGAGGGGGGAAACAAAAATGGGGAAAATACAGGGAAGGTTATAGAACTGGAGCAGGTGGATAGTGAGAGATGCTGTGAGGTAGAGACACTGAGTGGAAGGAAACTAAGTGGGGTTTGGAAGAGAAGGGCTAGAGAGAAGGGAAATGGTGGCAGGGTGATAGAAAAGATTTGTTTGGCAAAAATAAATGAAAGAGAGGAGAATGAAGAGGAGAAGTTGGTGGAGTTTTATAAGAAAGCTAGAAGTAACAGAAAAGGTGAGGAGGTTGGGATTAAGTTTATTGAGGTGGAGGCTGCTAAGCAGCCCCACCAATCCTCATGAAAACATTAAGTTGGAACTGCAGAGGGCTTGGGAACCCTCGGACAGTTCAAGACCTTTGCCTAATGGTGAGGGATAAGAGACCCAATGTAGTGTTTCTGATGGAAACAAAAATGAGGAGTGGTAAGAGTGATAGAATTAAAAGAAGATTGAAATGTGAGGGATGTTTTGTGGTTGAACCTGTGGGAAGAAAGGGGGGATTAATGCTGCTTTGGGATTATTCAATGGAGGTTGAAATCCTAAATTATTCCCAAAGGCATATAAGTGCTTGGATCACAAGTGAGGGGGGAAAGAAGGAGAGATGGTTATTAACAGGTTTTTATGGGAATCCAGAGACTAGCATGAGGGAAGAATCTTGGCAACTTTTGGGGTCTTTGAAGCCAATAGCTAGCAGTGGCTGGTGTGTGGTGGGAGATTTCAATGAAATACTAACACAAGATGAGAAATGGGGAGGTAGAGCTAGACCTGAAAAACAAATGTCAAGATTTAGAGAAGTGTTGGAGGAAGGAGGCTTATATGATTTAGGGTGGAGAGGGGACAAATTTACGTGGAGTAATAAGCATGAGGATGAGACATTCACTAAAGAAAGGTTGGATAGAGTAGTGGCAAACTCAGTTTGGAAAGAAATTTTCAAGGAAGGGTGGGTTGAAGTTCTTGTTGATAGAAGTTCAGACCACAGACCTATACTGCTGACTATGAACCAGTTAGAGAATCAAGAGTGGAAGAAGCAGAGGGTTTTTAGATATGAAGCAAAATGGGCTTTAGAAGAGGAATGTGAGGAGGTGATTAAAAAAGTATGGCAAAGGGGCAATATCAAGAGGCTGAATTGCTTGCTGGAAGATAGTAAGGGAGCATTGATGAGTTGGAGTAAACATTTAGACAGGGAAAAGGGGAGGTCTGTAAGAGAAAAATCAGAGAGATTGAAACAATTACAAGAAATGGAAGGAATGCATAATATAGAAGAGATCAAAGGAGTACAAAGAGAGATTGGGGAGGTGCTGGAGAAAGAAGACTTGAAATGGAAACAAAGAGCAAAATTGAATTGGTATCAGCTAGGTGATAGAAATACAAAGTTCTTTCACAATTGTGCTAATCAAAGAAGAAGAAAGAATGCTATAAAAGTTATCTATGATGAGGAGGATAGAAGATTGTCGAGTCCAAATGAAATGGAGGGAGTTTTTAATAGATATTTCCAGAAGCTGTTTACTTCTTCAGAACCTAGTAAGGATGAGATTACAAACTGCTTGAAGAACTTGGTGCCACGAGTTTCTAATGAGATGAATGTAAACTTAACCAGATCTTATACAAGATTGGAGGTTGAGGATGCAATAAACCAGATGGCACCTTTGAAATCACCTGGCCCAGACGGATTTGGGGCTTGCTTCTATCAAAAATATTGGCACATAGTGGGAGATGACGTGTGTAAAACTGTCTTGACATGGCTGAATGGAAACTCCATGGACTCTCAGGTGAATTTCACTTACATTGCTCTTATCCCTAAGGTAAAGGACCCTAAATTAGCTAGTGATTTTAGACCTATAAGCTTATGTAATGTGGCTTACAAGATAATGTCTAAAGTCCTAGCTAATAGATTTAAAAAAGTGCTGGAACATATGGTATCCCCTAACCAGAGTGCTTTTATCTCGGGGAGGTTAATTACTGATAATATAATGGTGGCTTATGAGGTGTTGCATACTATGAAGGCAAGGCAGCATGGTAGAGAAGGGAGTATGGCTATCAAGCTCGATATGTCGAAGGCCTATGATAGAATTGAATGGACTTACTTGGAGGAAGTTATGATTAAATTGGGACTGTGTAAAAAGTGGATAGACTTGGTTATGAGCTGTGTCAAGACAATGAGTTACTCAGTGCTCATCAATGGGAGACTAGGTAAAAGAATATTTCCTCAAAGAGGTTTGAGACAAGGAGACCCACTGTCTCCTTATCTCCTCATCCTCTGTGCTGAAGGTTTAAGTTCTTTGCTCAATAGCTCAGATTCTAAAGGAGAAACAAGGGGAGTAACTGTGGCAAGGGGAGGAACTCGGGTGAACCATTTATTATTTGCTGATGATTGCCTTTTATTTGGAAGGGCAAAAGAGGAGGAATGGGTTAGATTTCAAAAGCTGTTGATGATTTATGAAAGGGCCTCGGGTCAATTTCTGGACAAAGATAAAACAGCAGTATTTTTTAGTTCCAATACGAGAGAGGAGGTAAAAGGGAGGATAAAGGAGCTAGGAGGTGAAGTTATAAGAGGTAGTTGTGAGAAATATCTGGGGCTACCACCTTTAGTTGGGAAGTCCAAGTATAATACATTCAGGAGTATTAAAGAGAGGGTTTGGAAGAAAATCAATAACTGGAAAAACATTTTCCTTTCTGCTTCTGGGAAAGAAATTCTTGTTAAGGCAGTACTCCAAGCTTTGCCTACTTATGCTATGAGTGTTTTCAAATTACCAAAAAGAATTTGTAATGAGCTTAACATGATGCTAGCAAAATTCTGGTGGGGGAATAGACAGAAAACAAACTGTGTTCACTGGTGCAGTTAGGAGAAAATGGGAGATCAGAAAGATAGAGGAGGTCTCGGTTTTAGAGATTTTGAGTGTTTTAATTTGGCTTTACTAGCCAAACAAGGGTGGAGATTTATTCAAAATCCTAGTAGTTTGGTAGCTAAGATTTTTTGAGAGAAATATTTCAGATCATCATCATTCTTAGAAGCTAAATTGGGTTATTGTCCTTCATTGATATGGAGAAGTGTTTGGAAGGCAGCAGATTTACTGAGAAAGGGATTGAGATAGAGGGTGGGCGATGGTAAAAACATCAAGATTTGGGGACAAAAATGGGTACCTTTACCTTCAACTTTCTGTATTCAATCACCTGTTTCCTTATTGGACAAAGAGGCTAAGGTATGTGAACTTATGAAAGGTAATGGAGAGTGGGATGATCTGTTAATCAAAAGAATTTTTAATAAAGAAGAAGCTGAGGTAATTAGTAGCATCCCTCTAAGCAGAATGGTAGTGGAAGATAAAATTGTATGGAGCTATGATGAGAAAGGGCAGTTTTCTGTGAAAAGTGCTTATATTTTGGAGTTTGACAGCAAAAGAGCAAAGAGAGGTGAAACTTCAAGGAGAAGAGAAGTGGATAGAAGGTGGAAAGACATGTGGGATTTAAAGGTTCCTGGGAAGGTAAAGCTATTTATGTGGAAAGCAGGGAATGAAATATTACCTACACGAAGGAACCTGCATATTAGAAAAATGGTTGAGGATTCTATATGTCCAATTTGCAAGGAGATGGAGGAGACTGTCATGCATGTGATATGGCAGTGCCCAGCTGCTAGTGATGTTTGGGCAGAATTTAACAAAATTTTACAGAAATGGAGTCTGAACGAAGATGATCTGCTTTCTTTGTGGGAAAAGTTGGTGGTCAAGGTGGGTAAGGTTGAGATGGGAGAGATAGCTTCTCTTATGAGATGCATATGGCAAAGGAGGAATGAATTCATCTTCGAAGGAATTTTCAAAAGCCCAAGCCAAGTTTTAAAGACTGCAAGGTAAGGACTCTTTGAGTTTCTTTCGGCACAGCAGAAAAGAATTGATAGAGCAGGCAACAATACAGAAATAAGGAATCAAGTTTGGAAGAAACCAAGAGAGAGTTTTGTTAAGGCCAACTGGGATGCTGCAGTGGATCAAAAAGAAAGGAAGATGGGAATTGGGGTTATCATCAGAGATGAAGAAGGGGAAGTTCTGGTTGTAGTTGAGGGCCAACAGAGAAATGTAGATCAACCAGCAGTTGCTGAAAGCTATGCCTTGTGGAAGGCAATGGAAGTATGTAGGGACTTGAATATGGAAAGAGTTATTTTTTAGGGTGATGCCCAATTGATTGTCAAGGCAGTAAACAGCAAGGAAGAAGATAGATCTGTTTATGGGAGTATTGTGGAAGCTAGCAAGAAGTTAATCAGTTCATGGAAGGATTGGAGTGTTGAATTTGTGTACAGAAATGCAAATGAGGCAGCACATACTTTAGCAAAGGAAGCATTACGTTTAGATACTGAATTTGTTTGGATAGAAGAGATACCAAATTGTATTAGAAATATTACTGAGAAAGAGAGAACTTGTACTGAGGGATCTTGTTTATATCAGTAAAGATTACAGAGGTTATTCAAAAAAAAAAATTGTTGTTTTGGTCATGATGGGAATCTTTGACAGAATGGACCGTGGCGAATATTTTACACCTTTATACATACACATGACGATGAGCGCGCAAGAGCTAGGGTAATCAGAAACAATTCTGCTCTGCTATTGGGTACCTGCTGTGGAATCGTCTGACATGGCATTAGCCATGTCACCTTTATATTATTTTAAAAAAAAGGAAGGAAGAAAGACTTGATTTCAGAAACCCATCTCACTTAGGTGCCAAACTCATCCCTAATATTAGGCATCTTAGAACTTGTCTTCATCATCTTCATTTCTTGACCATCTGAGCAACGAGTATCAATTAACCAATCGTCTTCGTTCCTTTGAAACTGCGCCGTTGTGCCGACGTCGAACCCCCATCTGTGTCGGTGGTCGATATCAGCTTAAAGAGAGTGTCGTCGTGTGTATGAACATTCTTTTCTCTATTTTATGTAGGTTTTTTTTTTTTCCTATTTTTCTATATCTTTAGCCACCCATCGGAAGGAATCTAATTTTTTTTGTTTTTACTCCTAGTCTTTAAAGGTCCAAAATGTGATTGAAAGTTCTTGATCTTGCCATTGTCACCAATACCATGTTGGTTGCTTTGATCAGAAGAAAACAAAAACAGTAATCCAAGAGGATTTCTGAAGAACGCAAAGCAATGAAGAGGGTCCCTTCCTTCAATCACTTTACTAAACTCCACCCACTCTGCATGATTGATGTTTTTGTGTTGTAGAATGTATATATAGCATACCCACTTTGATTCGTTAGTTTCTGCACCCACATAATATTTTGACTAGATGTTTAACCCCTCTGAGCTTGTGACCCTCAAGAATTCCAAACGTGCCTTTTTTTAATTGTACATCGAGTACCCACGATTTTGTTTCCTTTAATTTTCATGTAAAGGAGATAAAAGTAAGGAAGAAAGGAAAGTAGAGGTGCTTACTTTATGTAATGACTTTTTGTTGCAATTATGGCAATAGATATCAGATCGATCACAAGCTCCAACTCTTTGGACTAATGCAAAATCCAATTCAAGTGAAATCTTCCTTCTTTTTACCTAAAAAGAAGGGTTCTATGGCCGCACGGTTGGTGCGGTGTCTTGTTCACAATCACACCGATCTTTGGGAAATTTCTCGTGGGAATTCCATCTACCTTTCCTTGGCAATACTTTGATTGAATTGGTACAGTAAAGAAACAGACACTGTAGAGCCATTGTCTTAGCAAAGTGTAACCTTTACAAAATAGCATTACAGAAATCATTAGCTTCTGCAAATATTTTATCCCAGCACGAAAAATTGAAGGCTGCAACCAGTGATGATACTCATCGTCACCGTGGTGATGTCCATCTGGAGGTCCTCCAGGTCCAACCACTTCCAGCTGTGAAACATTAAATGAAATAATTAGGGACACTCCACAATGCCACTGAAACATCTAGGTATTTTTACCGTACAGTGCGACAAAGGCAGCACACGAAAAAAAACTAATTGATTTACTGTACATTATTAATGTACGTACGTTTATACGGCCTACTGAATTATAGTGTTGTTTTTCATTATATCAATGATAAAATTATCAACAACAGCTTCAATCTATGCTTGCTATATCTGTACGAAATTACTTAAGGTGGGTAGGTGGGGTAGGTTTGGGGGGTGAGATGAGAATTTTGTATTTTATTTTAGTGTTTAAAATATTATGTTTTAGTATTATTATTGTATTAGAATTTGAAAAAGTTGAATTGAGATTTGAAAAAGTTGAATTGTTTATTATATTTTATATGGAGATTTGAAAAAAGTGTAATGATGATATGAGAATTTTGTGTCTCATCCCACCCCCAAACCTACCTTAGTACTGCTACTTATTCATCTAAGTAATAAAAAAAAGAGAAATTCTATTTACAGTCCTAAAGTGGAGACTGTATGTGCAGGCACATGCTTAAATGAGAGAAAACATTATTTTATGAGGGATAATTTTGTAATTTTAAAAAATTTTAAAGTTAAAATAGTCTAGGCCTGCACATGCAGTCCCCAAGTGGGGACTGTATCTAGCATTGCTCTAAAAAAAATAGCTTTCCTGACATGTATTAATGATGTTCATAATTATAAAAGTTTGACGACCCATGCATGCACTACAATACTTGAAGTAGCTAGCTAGCTAGAATCCCCTTAGCAAATTTCTTTTTAAGATTATATATTTGTAACGCTCTAAACTTGGGTGGCTTGGAGAATTATTACCTGTCACTCATAAACATGTCTCTCAATACATCCAAAGAAAAAAAAATCTCCAAAGACTTTATAAGTGAAATCAATCTCATATTTTCTAAATAATCTCATTACAACTTCACACAATCTTTAATGCAATAATAAAAAATATCAAAGGATCCACAATCTTCCGGTAATAGTAACATACCAAACTGCTAAAACCATAGGTCCTACTAAACCCGAAAATATAATTAAAACTCAAAGACATTAAAACTAAGAACATCAGAAGTCCTTCTTCTAACCACATCTCCTCGACTTAAACACGTTCACCAATCTAATCCAGGTCCTCATTTGGACTCTCCATATCATCTGAAAAATATTATCATGATAGGGGGTGAGTTATCACAACTCAGTAAGCAGAAATCATATGCTCTCGTGCAAACATGAGCATTTACAAAGAATAGTATGCAGAACAAAATATTTTCCAGAGTTATCATGCAGAACAGAATATATTTTCAAGAGTAACAGAGCGATGGTTTTAAGACAAGTAAAAACCCATAGTGCTTTGGCATAACATAAACTGAGTATCATCATCAGATCAAAACAGAGCATCAAACAGAGCAGAGACCATGTTTCACCCCCGTGGTAGGATTGTGCTAACCCCGGTGGCCAAACCAGGCAGAGACAGAGGTGAAATCTTTCCTTTATTCTTATCGGAGCCCCGAGTGTGCACACAGGAAAAATCACAATAAAACCACTTTGTTTCCAAAGTTGGTGCACTCAGAGACAGAGAAGTTGGTACCAACCCAAACAGAGCATACCAACCCAAACAGAGCAGAGCAGAGCAAAGCAGAGACAGAGTCAGATACGAAAACCAGTACACCATGCCAAAGGTTTTCAGATGTTATATCAAAATAATACAGAGTATCAAAACAGAATCAGACAGTTTACACACATTGAACACAAAAGCCAGAATATCTTTTCAAATAAATGCACAACTTTTTATATTCTCAATATCGCTCATTTTTCAGAAAATCAACCTAAGTCTCAAATAATTCGTGTAAGGCCTAGCATAGGAACCCCGCTTACCTGACTCTTGTAGCGTATTATCTAAGCCTTGAAAATGACCTCTATTAGTCTCGTCACCTATTCATAAAACAAAAGAAATATACATCGAGTATTAAAAGACAAAAGGCATAACCTCATCTAATAATTAAATAAAACCCACAATTTAACACACTAAGTCAACCACTTAATAATATTGAACAGCCCGCACTCCCACTCAAGAACCATGTACTAGTCTTTGCTTTTATCCTAAACACTCTCCAATGGTCGAAAATACCAACCAACAGCACAAAGAAACACAATACCTAGTCAACCCGAGTATTCATTTGCTCTACCGCACCACCTCGACAAAAATCCCAAAATTTATAAATTCTTCTTCAACAACCAAACTATCATATTACAAAGCCCTCAACTCTGATTAAAAACAAAAGAAATCCTTCCCACGCTCCAACAATTAAAGACATAAATTACACCATGAAGAGTATGGTTCACGGCCTCCTTACCCATTCAACAGAGTTCAACGCCAAGCCACAGCAAGGAGATTAAACACAATGCGGACAGAAGTGAAACAAAGTGGACTGCAAGAGAATGAGCGTCAAAGTGCGGTTTCGGAGTGGGGAAGAAAACAACGGCACCACCTGGAACAATTCAAAGTCAGAATTGCATAAAACCAGAGAAATAAGGTACGGGGAAGGCATCAACCTGAGAGCAAAGAGAGAGATTTACCTGAAGACTCACCACGCACAACACCCAGACACACAAACGCAACCCAAACCTCACGGCCAAAACAGAAACTGCAGAAAAAGAGGATAAATCAAACCAAATACTAAGGAGCAGAATCTGCACAGTTTCAGTAAATGAAATCGAAACCTAAAGGGATGAGAAGGAAACACTTACCAGTTGAAAAATGGAGGGATGAGAGGTACTACTCGCTGACTTGCAGAGGAAGAATCGAAACTTAAAAATGGAGAGAAACAGAGATGCAGCAGACGACAAATCACTGGAATAAGATGCAACGCAAGAGAGAAACCGAAACAATGAGGAAGTCTAGGGCATGGGATTCGGAACCTCAAAATAATGCCAACAACTGGAAATAAAGATGAAACCGAAAAGAAAAGAGAGAGACGTGCACGAGAGAGGTGCGGGAGAAACTGAAACTGAAACAGAAAAATGCAGAAAGAAACGGAAGTTGAAGAAGAAAACACTCACCTCAAAAACGATGTCGTTCGGGACTCTCACTAGACACTAAAATGGCTGGGCCATTTTCACTCATAGATCCGGGCCACTTTGATGAAGAGACTGGGCCTTACAATATTAATGCAGGAAGTTGGAGCAATATTAATGCATGCAAATGATGTCGAGTACATGAGTACGTAAATCATTGCTACTACCACTCAAACTGAAGGGAGAAGAAGAAATAAAAAGAAAATGAACAATCAAGAACTAAAAAAAACAGAAAGAGATGTTATGTGGGTTGATCGCATGTTGTGTATGGTTTCTGATAAATGTACAGTAGAAAAGAAAGCGAGATTGTTCATGATCTAAATTAGGTGCAATTTCGAATCTAAATCAAGTGTTATTTCGAATCAGTGAGAGTTTCGAAATCTCCCATTAGGGTTAGGGTTTCCAGAAATTCGAAATCAATCCCATACCGATTCGGTGATTTTGAAAACATCGAAATCGTGGGTTGAAGAAACACTACCAATGGAAATTCAGTTTAGAGCATGCGAACAAGAAGATTAGATCAAGAATATGAGAACAACCTGTGACTCCCTTCGTGTTTCGTCTTCTTGCAAGTTGGCGGGGCAACTTGTTTCAGCAGAAGCTTTTGGCCACCCATCGTACCTCCCTAGGGGAATCATCTTTGTAGCAAGCTTGGGAAGCTTGGAGGTGTGTTCCGTGCGAGGTGAAGATTGGAGTTCATAGCAGTCTTCCGTGCAGCGTGTTAGTGTTTCCATGCGAGGTGAAAATTGGAGGTGAAGAATGATTTGTCTCTGTGGGGGTGGAGTCAAATTTCAGAAGTAAATCAAAAGGTGCAAACGCACCATTTAACTAATGCTGACGTGGAACCCCGGGTACGCGGGGGGTCCCCGTCTCGGGTGAAAGTAGAGTTTTTGAATCAGGATAATGTTAGGGATCCCCCAGCGGGATCCTTCTGGAGCTTCCCGCTCCACTCTTGTTTTTTTAGTTTTTTTCAGTGATTAAGAAAATGTTGTTTAATAATATTGTAAATTTTATTTTTTTTAAAAAAATATTTAAAAGTGTTAAAAAATGTTGTGAAAAAACATAAGATTTTTGTTTTTTTAAGTTTTTTTTCACATCATTTTTTCAACAATTTTAAATATTTTTAAAAAAAGAAAAAATTTCACAATATTATTAAACAATGCATTCTTAACCGCTAAGTAAAAAAAAAAATATATATATATATATATATATATATATATATATTGGAGCAGGAAGTTCCAGTGGGATCCTAAGCATTTTCCTTTGTTACAATATTAATTATTAATTGTAACCAATTAATGATGTTAAGATGTAAAATAAATAAGAATATTATTGATCTATAATATTGTATGTCACTACAAAAAAATTATTTATTTGCTTTCAGTGATTTCCTATTAAAATTAGTCTATTCTTATCATAAATAGTTATTTTCATTATAAATAACTCTTAAAAAATATTCAATTTTCTCATAGTAGTGTGTATGAATCCTAGTGTTCATAAAATGATCCGGTAACGCCCTGACCTCAAAGGTCCGAACAGTTAATTCACATAACCTGAATATCAACTCCAACAATACCAATATATTTCCAAAACTAAGCATATATCCTTCCAAATCTTCAAAACAACGTAAACACTTCAATTAATAAACCATACACACTCATATATCAAATCCTCAATATCACAACCCAAATAAAATATCAATTTTTCTTCATGTCTCAAATAATAAACTAAAAATTGACATAAGTCCTATAAACTATCTAAATCCATTGAAATCAACAATAAAAAAATAATATCCAACAACTGTACTAATATTGCGAGATATTCAATCTATTCACAGCTAATCTTGCCCACAGACTCTAATATTGATTCTCAGTTGAACCATCAATGTCATCTGAAATAATAATGAAGAGTAAGGGGTAAGTTATCAACAACTCAGCAAGCAGAGAGCATATACTAGCATGTAAACATGAACATTTATAACGTTGAAATGTTAAACAAAACATTTTCTTTCAGAATGTAGAAATAACCTATTTTACTTTCGAAGTGCTTAAACTAAAACTTGGTGCAAAACATCATAGCGAAATTTCTAGAAAGACAAACTTATACCTCAAAAAGTAAATCCATTGGCACATCCAAACTGAAACATTATAATCATATCACGTTTTAGCATCATATTGAGACAAATACCATGTTTAACCCCTGTGGTAGGGTTATAAACTACTATTATACCCGTGGTTGGGCCGTATACCATATTTCACCCCCGTGGTAGGGTTATAAACCACCCTTATACCTGTGGCCGGGTCGTATTCCATGTTTCACCCTCGTGGAAGGGTTATAAACCACTATTATACCCGTGGCTAGGTCGTACACTATGTTTCACCCCGTGGTAGGGTTATAAACCACTATTATACCCATGGCTGGGCCTTAGCAGAAAAGATAACATATATAATCGGAATCAGATCACAATCATATACAGAATCAGAACTTCATGCCAAGGTTTTCAGATGACACATCAAATAAAAAAAAAAACATTGAATAGCTTTAGATCACTTCACATGTTCGAAATAAATAGATCAAAATATATTCCTTTATTCATAACCACAACTTTTAGATTTTCATATTCGCTCTTTTGCATAGTTCAGAAACAAGATGTACAAAATTGGCTCATGTCTACACCAGTCATGACAGAAAACTACTCTCTTATATTGAATTTATGCATATGCAGAATAAACATTTGAGGTTGTTATCAGATCATTTCTTTTCAAAAACAAACAAGCCTATTTTCAAAGCCAACCTCATTTCATTTATTTTATACAAAACTAGTATATAAACCCCGCTTACCTGACTTCCGTGTACAAAAATATGCCTTGGATCTGTCCCCTAACTGTATCACAACCTAAAACAATGAATGTATACCACATGATTAATAATCCAAACAGGTATACCACTAAACTCAATTTATAAAACTTAAATCAGTCTCATGTTTGTCTAAAAATTCTCCACAAGGTAAATCCAGACAGCCCACTTCCAGCCGTCAATATTTTCACTTTAGCACCACCAAGTAATTTCCACCCACAGCCACTTAACCCAACCAGACCAGCCTAAAAGTAACCCAAAAATTTACACTAAACAGTCCCAATTGTTAGCCCAAAACAGTCTCACAAAACCGTCCAAATAATGATACTCCTCAATTTCAAAACTTCCAACATAAGCAACCACACCCCAACAGATGAAACACCTAAACACCATAAATTACATAGGTAATAAATTGTCAAAAGCTTGCTGCGGTAGTGCAATTCCAACCAACTCTACAACCATATCAACAACGCTTTACCATAACATCCAAAGCTACCAACAGTTTCAGAAATAACTTACCTAAAATAGTCACCAAAATTCGAACCACTTCGAAAGGGTGTAACCCACTGAAATCTGCGCCCAAAGTTCACAGAGATCTCTAGTGAAAGAGGTAGTGGTCTGCGTAAAGAAGAGTGGAGAGGGGTCAGAGTGTGTGCACGACAAACCAAAACAGAGTGGGTGTGTGTGTGAAAAACAACCAAAGAAAAAAAAATATAATGAAAGAGGGTCTGTGTGTGTGCAATTATAGAGGATAGAACAAAAATTTAGAAGTGAGATCAGTGAATGGGAGGGATGATTACCAAAAAGAAAAACTTCAGCGAGGGAACTCGACAACGGCACAAGATTTCGAGACCTACGAAGTTGCTGCACCGTGCCAAAAACCCAAAGAAAACTCATGAAAACGCCTGTGAAGCAAAGGGAAAACAGAGAGAGAGGGAAAAAGAAAAAGATGGCTCACCTTTGTAGAAACAGCCAGCGGCGACGAGGCTTTGAGGACCCACTGAGAGGAGGCAGTGCCAGCCAAGGATTAGACCAAGAAAATCTGTGTAAAGGAAGTGTTGAGTAGTTCAAAAATGGTGAAGAAAAATTTATGTGAGAGAAACTGAAATTAACTGTAGAAAACGTGGGAAGAGGCACACGAAATGGAGAAGTTTTCGGGAAAACAGAGCAGCTGGGAAGGAAAGAAACCGTCGGGGGAAAAAGAAAACAAGGATGGAAGAAGGAGACTCACCAAAACAACGCCATTTGAGTCTCCCTTCAAGTGCTGACAAGTTGTGGGCCGTGCTTCGTGAAATCAGGTTGGGCTTCAATGGAAACTGGTCTTAGAGCCCGAGTGTTACATCCTCCCCCTTATAAAAATTTCATCCTCGGAATTTATCACAAGTTATCAAGATCACTGACTAACAACTGTGGGTAGTTGACTTGCATTTCTTCTTCCAATTCCCAAAAGGCTTCACTGATAGCATGATTATTCCATATCACTTTAACCAAAGGAATAGTCCAATTCTGTAACACTTGTTCTTTTCTCTCTATAATCCGCATCAGCTCTTCTGTATAAGTCAAATTTTCCTGAAGTTGAAGAGGTTCATAGTCGATAACATAGGTGGGGTCAGGTACATACTTCCTTAACATAGATACATGAAATACATTGTGTACACCTAAGAGTGCTGGTGGTAGGGCTACTCTATAAGCCGCTGGTCCAATCCGATCAAGAATCTCAAAAGGCCTGACATATCTAGGGCTCAACTTGCCCTTCTTTCCAAACCTCATCACCTCTCTCATGGGTGCGATCCTTAAGAATACCTTATTTCCAACCTCAAACTCTAAATGGTGACGACAGTTATCGGCATAGCTTTTCTGTCGACTCTGAGCTGCTTTCATTCTAGCTCGAATGGTCTCAATCTTCTCTATTGTCTTCTGTATGATTTCTGGTCCCAAAATTTGTCTTTCTCCCACCTTGTCCCAATACAAAGGAGATCTACCCCTCCTACCATAAAGTGCTTCATAAGGTGTCATCTCAATGCTAGCCTGGTAACTGTTATTGTAAGCAAATTCAACCAAAGGTAAGTGTTGTATCCAGGTTACCTTGAAATCCAACATACACGTTCTCAACATGTCTTCTAAAATTTGTATGGTCCTTTCTGACTGACCATTTGTCTGTGGATGAAATGCATTGCTAAAATTTAACTTGGTGCCTATGGCCTCTTGTAAGCTTCGCCAAAATTTTGACGTGAAACGAGGATCCCTATCTGACACAATGGACACAAGTACCCCATGCAATCTTACTATTTCCTATATATACAGCTCGGCTAGTTTCTCCAACTTATAAGAAACTTTGATAGGCACAAAGTGAGTTGTCTTCGTCAAACGGTCTACTATCATCCATATTGCATCCTGTCCAGTCAGTGTCCGTGGCAAGCCTGTAACAAAATCCATAAAAATATGCTCCCATTTCCATTCTGGAATCTGAAGGGGTTACAATAATCTGTTGGTCTCTGGTGTTCTACTTTCACCTGCTGGCAAGTTAGGCACTGTGCCACAAATTCGGCAATCTCTCTCTTCATGTCATCCCACCAAAAAGACTCTTTCAAATCTCGATACATTTTTGTACTACCTGAGTGAACTGTGTAAGGGGAGCAGTGCGCTTCTTCGAGGATGAGTCTTTTAATTTCAACATTGTTCGGTACACAAAATCTATTTCCAAACCTTAACATTCCATTTTCAGCAATGTTGAACTCAGATTTAACCCTTCTTTCTACTTCTTCGACTAATCTCGCTAACTTCGAATCTTCTTTTTGGGCGAGCTCAATTCTGTCTGTCAAAGCTGGTTGAACTATTAAACTGGCTATCAATGCTGCTGGTCACCAGTAACAACTTCAATGGTAGCTTTTTCTAAGTCCATTGATAAGTGGGGCTGAGTGGTAAGAGTTGCAATTGCTGGTCCCATTGGCTTCCTGCTAAGTGCATCAGCTACAACATTAGCTTTGCCTGAATGGTAGTTAATGTTATAGTCGTAATCCTTGACTAGTTCAAACCATTTCCTCTGTCTCATATTCAATTCCTTTTGAGTAAAGAAGTACTTCAAACTCTTGTGGTCCGTGTAGATTTCTCACCTTTCACTATATAAATAATGCCTCCAGATTTTAAGTGCAAAGACAACAACGGCTATCTCTAAATCATGTGTGGGGTAATTTTGCTCATATGTCTTCAATTGCCGAGAAGCGTATGCGATTACTTTCCCGTGCTTCATCAATACACACCCCAAACCCAATGGCGAAGCGTCACTATAAACCACAAATCCTCATCTTTCGCTAGGGACTGTCAGAACTGGAGCTGTCACCAATCTCTTCTTTAATTCCTGGAAGCTTTCCTCACATTTTTCAGTCCATTCATACTTGTTGTTCTTCCTAGTAAGTGCGGTAAGAGGAACCGCTATTTTTGAGAAATTGTCTACAAACCGACGGTAATAACCAGTCAAACCCAAGAAACTTCTAACTTCATGCACATTGGTTGGTTGGGTCCTGTTAACTATTGCTTCAATTTTTCTGGGGTCTACTGAAATACCATCCCTTGAGACTACATGTCCCAAAAATGCAATAGACTCAAGCCAAAACTCACACTTCTTCAACTTAGCAAATAATTTCTTATCCCTGAGTGTCCCCAGAACTTGTCTTAGATGGTCTTCATGTTGGGCTTTGCTCTTGGAGTAGATTAATATGTCGTCAATAAACACTACTACAAATTTATCCAAGAATTCATGAAATACACGATTCATCAAGTCCATAAATACTGCTGGGGCGTTGGTTAGGCCAAAAGGCATGACCAAGAATTCATAATAGCCGTACCTGGTTCTGAAAGCTATCTTAGGCACATCATCTGCCTTGATCTCAATTGATGATAACCCAATCTGAGATCAATCTTGGAGAATATCTGAGCACCTTGCAACTGATCAAATAAATCATCGATGCGGGGCAGTGGGTATTTATTCTTTAAGGTCACTCGGTTCAATTCCCTGTAGTCTATACACATTCTCATTGTACCATCCTTCTTCTTCACCAAAAAAACTGGAGCTCCCCAAGGTGACACACTGGGCCTGATGAAACCTTTGTCTAATAACTCTTGTAATTGTTCTTTGAGTTCGGCTAACTCTGATGGTGCCATTCAATAAGGGGCTTTGGAAAGAGGCTTCGTGCCTGGGGCTAACTCAATAGCAAACTCTACCTCTCGATCAGGTGGTAAACCAGACAAATCTTCAGGAAAAACCTCCGGATATTCTCTCACAACAGGAATCTCTTCTAACTCCAATTCCTCCCTTGGTTCATCCACCACGAAAGCAAAGAACCCCTGATACCCATCACACAATAACTTGTCAATCTGAAAAGTAGAAATAACTGATGGAGGGGTACGCACTCTGGAGCCCATAAACCGAAGTTCCTCTTCTTCCGAAAACTTGAACACCACTTCCCTTTAAACAATCAATACTAGCATAATTGGAAGCTAATCAATCCATTCCCAAAATCACATCAAATCCAATCATAGGAAAGACTATCAGGTTAGCTGGCATTTCCCTCCCGCTAATAGTTTTTGGACACTTAAGTATAATCTTGTTGCAGGTCACTATACCACCTGCTGGGGTTGAGACCCTCAAACTGTAATCCATTTCATCAGCATCAACGGGGCAGAACTTAACGTAATCCATTGAAATAAAGGAATGGGTAGCCCCCGAGTCAAATAAAACAGTAGCCTTATTGAGAAACAGGGGGATAATTCCTGGGTTTACGTCCTATAATTCATAGAGATAATAAGATAAGAAATCCTTAATTCTTAACATGGAAAGCTAAAAAGGACAGTCAGAAAAATTATACCTGTGATGACATCATCCTTGTCCTCAGGTTCTCCTGGTGTCAAAGCAAACACCTGTGCCGGTACAATCCTCCACTGATTGTTGCCTTGGTTATTCAGCCTAAAGTTTTGAACTGGGTTGGGCCTTATGTTGTTCTCCGCAAGCAATGGACATTCTCTAATGAAGTGCCCATCCTTACCACATTTGAAACATGATCCCACTTCCCTTCTGCACTCCTTAACGTGTATGCGATTACAGAACTTATAAAGGTTAGTGGTATGATTTCCCTGCATCTCTCTCTGACTTGAACTGCTTCCCTCATTTCTCTTCTTCCATGGCCCTTGATCTAAATTAGAGAATCCTTGTGGAGCAGCTCTTTTCATCTGTTCTTGCAATTCAACACCCCTATTGAGATTCTGCTCGACTAGCATCGCCATGTGCACTAATTCTGAAAAATTCTGAATTTGTAGGACCATCACTCATTCATAAATCCTGTAGTTCAAACCTTCTTCAAACTTCCTGGTCTTCCTCTCCTCATCAAGAATTAGGTATGTGGCGAAGCGTGATAATTCCACAAACCTTGCAGCATATTGGCGCACAGTCATGGTCCCTTGCACCAAGTTGATGAACTCTCTAGCTCTAGCTTCCCTATCCGCCTTAGAGAAAAATCGATCAAAGAAATTATGCTTGAATTGAGCCCAAACAATCACTCTAGTCCCCTTGGCTTCCCTAATGACTTCTTCATAATTCCACCATCTCTTCGCTTCTCCAGTTAGTTTCAAAGCTGCGAATCGAACTTTCTGCTGATCTGTACACTTCAAAATACTGAATATTTCTTCAATACCTTGAATCCAATCCTCCGCTGCATTCGTATCGCCTCTTCCATCAAAGGTGGGAGGATGCATTCGATTAAATTGTTCAAACGTGCAACCCCTGTCATTGTTCTTTTAATTCAAATCTTCAAGGCTTCGAACTCGACGAAGAGCTACCATCCTAAAAGCTTAAACTTGGTAAAACGTTCTAAAATAAATAAAGGCAAATATACTAAGTAAATAAAATAAATAAATAAAAATATGCGTATAAACACAAATACGTATATATATCAAATAACTATTTAAGCCTGACATCACTTAATACTCACATACATTATTCGAATCAAAACCTCAAAGTTACGAATTCAATTCCTAACATATGTCAAATCTAAAACCTCAACTCCCATCAAAGTCAATCATAAGGTTCTTAGAAGCTCAAACTTAGATATATGATCATCCTTATAGTCCTCAAGTTACTATACTGAAATTTTACGTCCCATGAACCCACCGATATCTAAACCTCCAAGGTTTATAGTATGCAGAATTCAAACCTGTCTTTGATACCAACTGTAACGTCCCGACCCCAAGGGTCCGGAGAGTTAACTCACATAACCTGAATTTCAACTCCAAGAATACCAATATATTTCCAAAACTAAGAATATATCCTTCCAAATCTTCAAAACAACGTAAGCACTTCAATTAATAAACCATACACACTCACATATTAAATCCTCAATATCACAATCCAAATAAAATATCAATTTTTCTTCATGTCTCAAATAATAAACTAAAAATTGACATAAGTCCCATAAACTATCTAAATCCATTGAAATCAACAATAAACAAATAATATCCAGCAGGTATACTAATATTGCGAGATATCCAATCTATTCACAGCTAATCTTGTCCACAGACTCTAATATTGATCCCCAACTGAACCATCAATGTTATCTGCAAATATTATAAAGAGTAAGGGGTGAGTTATCAACAACTCAGCAAGCAGAGAACATATACTAGCGTGTAAACATGAGCATTTATAACGTTGAAATGCTAAACAAAACGTTTTCTTTCATAATATAGAAACAACCTATTTTACTTTCGAAGTGCTTAAACCAAAATTTGGTGCAAAACATCATAGCGAAATTTCTAGAAAGACAAACTTATACCCCAAAAAAGAAAATCCACTAGCATATTCAAACTGAAACATTATAATTATATCACCTCTTAGTATCACATCGGGACAAATACCATATTTAACCCCCGTGGTAGGGTTATAAACCACCATTATACCCATGGTTGGGCCGTATACCATGTTTCACCCCGTGGTAGGGTTATAAATCATCATTATACCCGTAGCTAGGCTATATTCCATGTTTCACCCCCGTGGTAGGGTTATAAACCACCATTATACCCGTGGCTGCGCCTTAATAGAAAACAGAACAAATATCATCAGAATCAGATCACAATCATATATAGAATCAGAACTTCATGCGAAGGTTTTCATATGACACATCAAATCAAAACAAAACATTGAATAGCTTTAGATCACTTCACATATTAGAAATAAGCAGAATCAAAATATTTTCATTTATTCATAACCACAAATTTTAGATTTCATATTCGCTCTTTTGTATAGTTCAGAAACAAGATGTACAAAATTGGCTCATGTCTACACCAGTCATGACAGAAAAATACTTTCTCTTATATTGAATTTATGCATATGCAGAATAAACATTTGAGGTTGTTATCAGATCATTTCTTTTCAAAAACAAACATGTTTATTTTCAAAACCAACCTCATTTCATTTCTTTTATGCAAAACTAGTATATAAACCCCGCTTACCTGACTTCCGTGTACAAAAATAAGCCTTGGATCTGTCCCTTAACCGTATCACAACCTAAAACAATGAATGTATACCACGTGATTAATAATTCAAACAGGTATACCACTAAACTCGATTTATAAAACTTAAATCAGTCTCATGTTTGTCTAAAAATTCTCCACAAGGTAAATCCAGACAGCCCACTTCCAGCCGTCAATATTTTCACTCTAGCACCACCAAGTAATTTCCACCCACAGCCACTTAACCCAACCAGACCAACCTAAAAGTAATCCAAAAATTTACACTAGACAGTCCCAATTGTTAGCCCAAAACAGTCTCACAAAACCGTCCAAATAATCATACTCCTCAATTTCAAAACTTCCAACATAAGCAACCACACCCCAACAGATGAAACACCTAAATACCATAAATTACATAGGAAATAAATTCTCAAAAGCTTACTGCGATAGTGCAATTCCAACCAACGTTACAACCATATCAACAATACTTTACCATAATTCACAATCCAACCATAACATCCAAAGCTACCAACAGTTTCGAAAGTAACTTACTTAAAATAGTCACCAAAATTCGAATCACTTCGAAAGGGTGTACCCACTGAAGTCTGGGCCCAAAGTTCACAGAGATCTCTAGTGAAAGAGATAGTGGTCTACAAAAAGAAGAGTGGAGGGGTCTGTAACACCCTGTATTTTAGGGTATTTTTAATGAAGAAATTATTTTTATTGATTCAAAATTTATTCTCTTGTTTTAAAATTATTGGATTTTTAATTAGAATATTTTTTATGATTTTTTTTAGTTTACAAAATTTATTTTTGAAGTGCTTTCTCTAAATTAATTATTATTATGTGTTTAAATTTCTTCTCAAATTAAATTAACTTATTATCGGGTATAATTGTTTATTTTCATTTTAATCACTTCATTTGAATTATTTTATTTCACTTGCTGTTTTAAAATCGTTTCTGTTAGATCATTTTTGTGATCCAAGATGTGAGGATTGGACCTCATTTCTTCTCTACATTTTCTCTTTCCTCTTTTTTTCTTCCTTTTTCTTTTTCTTCTTTTCTTTTCTTTCTTTTCTTTTCTTTCTTCCTGGTTCTTCCCGTGCGACCCAGCCCCTCCCTCTCTCCCGTGCGTTATTCTTTGTCCACCTAGCCCCGCCACGTCGCGCTGTCGTGCGCGACACCGCCCTGCTCCCCAGCTTCCCCAGCTGCCGGCGACCACCACCCTCCAATTTTAGCCCCAACCGCGCCACCGTTAGCCCCCACGCGCCACACGAAGCCGCAACCTTCTCTTCGCTCGCGCGGCACCGTCGTGCCACCTCCGGCCACCATCTTCTCACCACATCATCATCGACCTCCTAGCAACCCAATGGACCCAACCCCACTTCCGATCTGTCACCGGTGAAGCCCCATCATCAATATTTTCGTTTTGGATATGTTTGGCCTTAAACCACCCTTTGCGTCGCCACCCACTGCCAACCATCACCACCACTAGCTTCACCGACATCCCTAGGCCCTACCCTATCAATCTCGGATCTTCATTTGCACACGTTGAAAAGTGGGTATCTGTGACCCACGGCCACAGTGTATTTTGCACTGTTCCGTAGCTGTTTTTCCACTTCTTGCGCCTCAGTGATTCTCCAGAAATTATTATATAGCATTGTAAGTATTTTCCAAAGAATTCTCGTGAATTTAAGGTATTTTTTTGCACTAGCACATTACACTGTATTTAATTGCTGATTGGTTTTGCCGAACTGAGTCCAAGGAGTAAGCGAGATTGATTGGATTGGGCGATGGAGTTGTTAGCATGGTTGGTTTAGACTATGAGATTTGTTGGCGGTTCGGGATTAAATATTGGTGTTATGTGTATGACGTGGGTTGTGGCGGATATTGGTGAATTTAGGAAGTGATGATATATTTTGGGATTATGAAGGTTTTAAGTTTTGAGAAATTTAAAATAGGTTATTTAAGAAGCTTAGGCTTAAATATCGAAATACATTATTGATTGGAAACTTACGGAAATTACGTGATTATCTTTATAGGTGACGAGTTATAGTCGACCCAACATATTTGAGTAAAATTCTGGAAAAGTTAAGTCGTCCAGGTAAGCGGGGTTCCTATGCTAGGTTTTGTACGGATTATTGAGACTGAGGTTGACTTTCTGAAAACTTTACATATTTTGTGATGAAATGAAAACTTGAGAAAAATCAACCTCGGTCGTTTATTTGCATCACTCATGAAACCTGTACTAAAAAGAGAAAATATTTTCTGACATGCATGGTGTAGACATGAGCAATATTTGACATATTTCTGAAATATGCAAAAGAGCGAATATGATATCATTGAGATTTTTATGCATGTGATTTGGATCTGTTTTTGATCAAATGGAAACGATATGAATATGTTTCGCACGTGTTTTGATATGATATGGATATGTTAAAACTTTGGCATACTTATCTGTTCTGAATATGGTTCTGATATGATGATACTGGTTCACGTGATATGGTTGGTACCACCATGATATGATAGAGTGCACCCACTTTGGAAACAAAGTGGTCTTTTTACATGTTCTTTCCTGTCTGCACACTCGGGGCTTCGAGATTGAAAAAGGAGAAGTTCACCACATGATACTGCCTGGTTTGGCCACCGGGGATAACACAACCCTACCACGGGGGTTAAACATGGTATATGATATGATATGATAAGATGAAGATGTTCAGTTATGTTATGCCAAAGCGTTTTTGAATATGAAATGGATCCTCAAATATGAATTGTTGACTTGAGTATGAAATGTTTGAAAAATCGCTCTGATTTTCTGATAACACGTTTTCTGAGATCTACATATAAAAATAAAATATTTTGTTTTTGCATATTGAACTTTCTGAAAATGCTCATGTTTACATGCTAGTATATGTTCTCTGCTTACTGAGTTGTTGATAACTCACCCCTTATCTCCACAATATTTTTTAGATGATTTGAATGTTTCAGCTGAGGATCAAGGATATGGAGCATGGGTGAGAAGAGTTAAGAATGATGGTTTAAGCATAGAAGGTTTATATGGGTATTGAGGATTTTCATTCAATAAGCTTGCTGTGCTCTGATGATGTGATTTGTTGGGAGATTGATGTTTATATTAAATTTTGTATTGTCTTAGAATAGTTATTCTGGAGTAATTGATGTAAATATATGAGTATTTTGTGCGATAGAGAAAAAAATTAGAATATGTACTATGTGGAAGGAAAATGATTTTTAAGTGATATGAGTTAACTCTCCGGATCCTCGGGGACGGGGCGTTACAGGGTCAGAGTGTGTGCACGACAAACCAAAACAGAGTGGGTGTGTGCGTGAAAAACAACCAAAGAAAAAAAAATATAATGAAAGAATGTCAGTGTGTGTGCAATTACAGAGGATAGAACAAAAATTTAGAAGTGAGATCAGTGAATGGGAGGGATGATTACCAAAAAGAAAAACTTCAGAGAGGGAACTCGACAACGGCACAAGATTTCGAGACCCACGAAGTTGCTGCATCGTGCCAAAAACCCAAAGAAAACTCATGAAAACGCCTGTGAAGCAAAGGGAAAACAGAGCGAGAGGGAAAAAGAAAGAGATGGCTCACCTTTTTGGAAACAGCCAGCGGCGACGAGGCTTTGAGGACCCGCAGAGAGGAGGCAGCGCCAACCAGGGATTAGACCAAGAAAATCTGTGTAAAGGAAGCGTTGAGTAGTTCAAAAGTGGTGAAGAAAAATTTCCGTGAGAGAAACTGAAATTAACCTTAGAAAACGTGGGAAGAGGCACACGAAATGGAGAAGTTTTCAAGAAAACAGAGCAGCTAGGAAGGAAAGAAACCATCGGGGGAAAAAGAAAACAAGGATGGAAGAAGGAGACTCACCAAAACGACGCCATTGGAGTCTCCCTTCAAGTGTTGACAAGTCGTGGGCTGGGCTTCGTGAAAATGAGTTGGGCTTCAACGGAAACTGGGCTTAGAGCCCGAGTGCTACAGATCCTATGCTCATCTCTAATTGACTTGTCAAGATAAGCATTTTGGAGTTCTCACTGATCTGCAAAATTGTAACACCCGGACCCAAAATTGGTATGGTTGGACTTTAGATTTTATTTATTTATTTATTTATTGGAGCTTGATATATATATTTTTTTTCTTTACTCCCGTAGTGTTCCTCTCACCCACTCCATGCACACTCACGGCACGTCCGCGCGCACGTCCCTCTCTCGGCTCTCTAGGGTTTTCTTTTCTTGTTTCTCCACTTATATATTTATATTTGTACGTATTCGAAGGATGCTTCCGCTGCTGCCCTCCTACGCGAAACCTCAACCCAGTATATATTTTTTTTCTTCTCCTCTTGGCAAACAGCGCTCGCCCTCTAGCTAGTTCACCACCCTGCATTGCCCAACCTTTGTTTCACGCACACGGAACGACAACCACACAAAGACCACCACTCAAGCCGGGCGCCACCACCCTCTCCGTGTAAACACCATCTCGGTTGTACCTCCGAAAAATAGAGCACCAGCCCAGGCAGCGAGTCGCCACTCCCCGGACCCAGTCCACGCAGAACCTCAGCCACGAAGCCACCCCCCAACGCCTCCATTACCAGCCCGAAAATAGCCACGAAGCCACCTCCTAACGCCTCCATTACCAGCCCGAAAATCCTCTGTTTTAACTATCCAAAATAGAGCAACCTACAGCCGCTGCAATCACCCCCCACCGAGAGCTTCATCGCGCTGTGCCTCCACAGAAACTACCGGCGAGGACTTTCCCCCACCCCAGTCCTCCGCACGCTGCCTCAGTCTTCCCACGGTAAGCTCGCGCCACTTCTGGTTGAGGGTCCTTTCCTTTCGGTCTCTCTCGTTCTCTCACCGTCTCTCTCTCTCTCTCTCTCTCTCGGTTTCAGCTCTCTCTCCCTCTCTTCCCGTGAGACGCCGTCGAGGAAAGTCATCACCACCTCTGTCCAGCGTCTGTCGCACTCCCACGGTGCTGCTGCCTCGAGTTTCTTTCTCGTGAGTATGTCCCTACCGTCACTCGCATTTTTGCCTCTTCTGATTTTAGTTTTTGCTGTTATAACAGTTACTTAAAAAGGAAGTTGTGGTTGTCTCGAGTAACTGGTAGGAGAAGAATATTTTTACCGTTTCGCCCGTTTGTTTAAAACATCAACTAAGTTGGTGTTTTTTTTACTGAAATGTGTTTCGGATGAAGGGCATTTACCTATTTATTTATTTTTGTTGTTAGGTTAAAATGAGTTTTGGGTTTAAGTCTCATAAAGCATTATTTTTGTGTAGAAAATATTTTAACAATATTGTTAACAAAAACTCTAATTTTTTTGAGGAGTTTTGCATGGCGTATTTTATAAGACTTTTAAAGTAGTCTAAATATTTTATTAATTTATAATATATTGTTGGTACTTTAGATATTTTTGAAGATTACTTTTTATTGAATTCCGCAAATGCCTAAATATTTGCTCGATTAAATCTCTTATTCGGTACGGATTCGACTAAGTGGATATTGGTGATTTTAGATAATGGTGGTATTATAGGAATTATTAGAATTCTAGGTTTTGAGGATTTAAATAGGTTCTTAGGTTTAAATATGAAATACGTGATTGATTGAAAATTTACGGGAATTACTTGATTATTTGATAGATGACGATTGTTAATTATCGACATTTTGAGGAAATTTCTGAAAAGCTAAGAAGTCCAGGTAAGCGGGGTTCCTATGCTAGAATTTGCATTAAATAAAATGAACTGAGGTCCTTTTTGGAAAATGTGCATGTTCTACTATGAAAAGAAATTTAAAAACAACCTCAGATATTTGTTCTGCATTACTCATGAGATTCTGTTTAAGAAGAACGTATTTTCTGTCATGACTGGTGTAAACATGAGCTTATTTTTGATATTTTGTTTCTGAACTTTGAAAATGAGAGCGAATATGAAATTTGTGCATAAATTATGTTGTGATATGATTTTGTTCTGTTCCGAAGATTTTTGTTCAGTACACTGTTTGGAAGAGACGTGATTTCTGAAAACCTTTTGCATGACTCTCTGATTCTGAATTTGATTCTGTTTCTGTTCTGTTCAGTTACGGTCCTGCCACGGGTGATAATAGTGGCATACGGCCCAACCATGGGTTATAATAGTGGATACGGCCCAACCATGGGTAATAATAGTGGAAACGGCCCTGCCACGGGTTATAGTAGTGGTCTCTGTTTTGAGTGCATACCTTGGTGACAAAGTGTTTTATGTTCTACTTGGCTATCCGCAGATGCACAATCCTACCACGGGGATTATACATGGCCTCTGTTCTGATATGATGTTCTGATGATGATGATGATCTTTTATGTTATGCCAAAGAATATTTTGAATGAAATTATTTCTAAATCTTCGCTCTGATATTTTGATAACATGTTCTGCTTCCGCACTCTAAAAATGAAAATGTTTTGTTCTGCATTCAGATTTCTATAAATGCTCATGTTTATACACTGGTATATGTTTTCTGCTTACTGAGTTGTTGATAACTCACCTCCCCTTATCTCCATAATATTTCAGATGACATTGATGGTTCAGCTGATGATCAGTATTAGAGTTTATGGAGAAGATTAGCAGTGAATGGTTGTTGGGTATTTCGTGGTATTAATGTTGATGTTGGAAGTTATTTATATTTCTTAAGTTTGCTTCAATGGATTTAGACGGTTTATAGAGACTTATGTTAATGTTTCATTATTTCTAGTTTGTTATTTGAGACATGAAGAAGAGTTGGTTTTATTTGAGTTGCTGGATTGAAAATTGGATAGATGAGTTTATATGGTTTATTTAATTGAAGTATTTACGTTTGATTTGAGGTTTGGGAAAATATATATATCCTTGAATTTGGAAATACTCTAGCCTTGTTAGAGTTGATTATCAGGTTATATGAGTTAACTCTCCGGACTCTCGGGGACGGGGCGTTACAAAAATATATACTCACCACCGGTTACATTATCAAAAATCTCTTCCTTATTAGGTGTCTAAACACTAAGGGCTAGTTTGGGTAGTAGATCAGTATTATCAGAATACTCCACTACTATCAGTATACGTATTCATTATTTTATTATTATTTTTTATCTACTTTTTACTACTATTCAATATTATATCATTAGTTCACTATTTTTTTCATTATTATTTACAAAATGTCTGAGATCATCTAAATATCCAAATGCAGCCTAAAGCATTTGTTATTGTATCATATGAAGTCAATGATTTTTTTTTTACATGAAATCATAGATTGCTGTACAGTACTACTTATATGGCCAAGAACATGAGTTTTGTGAATTAATTCATGATTTAGATATTTTCATACAGCTTGTTCCCTAATTATCATTTTTTTTAAACAGATTATTATTTTGATATATTTGATAGAATCGATTGCTTATAAGTTATAGTCGGAGATTATATATTTAAACTTTAACTCGATCATGAATCTAATTAAGCCCAATTATTTTGTTTAATAGGTTTTGTTTGACTTTTTGGCTCTATATATACCTGCAGCTTGGCTCTCATGATTTTTCAAATATTTTTACTCTATTGCCAACTTTGTTTGCTGATTGTTTTTACTCCCTACGGTTTTCTTATATATCAGTTATTATTCATTCCTACACTTTATATTTATATCTAGTAATTTTATTTTATAAGATGTGAGATAATAAATACTGACTGATGAGAAGAATTATTCATATTGGTAATTGTTAGACAAATTAGTTTGAGAAGGTCATGCATGATAATATATATATATGAGCAATGCTACGTACAGTCTCCAAATGAGGACTGTATTGTAAGTTTAGTTAATGTTATCTTTAATTTTTTTTTAAATTAAAATAACATTCTTATCAAAATTATACTTTTTTCTATTTAATAAAAGGCTTGCACATACAGTACAATGAGAGCTGCAAATAGAATTTATATATATATATATATGTATATATATACACATTAAAGTCTATTTTTTGAAAAAAAAAAAAAAATTAAAGAAAACAGAACAGCGCACAACGTCCAATCTTATTAAATAAAAGTCATATTCTGGAACATAAAAATTCAAAAATTACTCCATACACTGATCAGAATTACCATGAAATTACTAAAACCTTGGCTTGATCAAGACTCAGACTTGCATCCCCATGATTGACGACAACTTTCTCTTAAGTACTTCTGCTCTTCCTCCTCCATTGTATCACAAAGTGCCCTACCCCTTGTCTCCGGCAAACACACTGCAAACATCCCACAACATCCTATGACAATCCCAAACACCCCATACGATGTAAATCCATCTTCTCTCCCCACAGCCACCAGCATCGGACACAACACCCCTCCAAGCACCAGTGCTTGCCTCACCAACGACATAGCTGAGTTCCTCACGCATGTCGGAAACATCTCTATTGTGAATATGAGCAATATGTTAAACGCAGTGCAGGCGCTCAAAAATGATACCAACTCAAGCGCAATCTGCAATCTTGTCCATACCTTTCCTTTCAGAACGCACAAGATGCTACAAACCCCACTAATGGTGGTGAAAACTAGGACTGAACTTTTTCGGTTCAACTTTCCGATGAGAAAGAAAGTGAACAATGAAGATGGCAGCTCGGAAAGGGCATTGAATGTGACGCTCAGATAGAGGTTGAATTCCAAGTTTCCGAGACCTAATGGCATGCCATAGTAGACCAATCCAACGCCAAATCCTATCACCATAACGGCAGATAGCCTTCGAAAAGCCCATCTTTTCTGCAGCAAGATCTTGAAAGCTGAGTAAAGATTAGGGTTGCCCGTTTCTTTTGGATCCAAAGACACTGATCTGGAAAAATCCCAGGTTGAGCTGGTACTAGGGTTAAAAGAAGTAATACTTTTTAATGTGGCCATTGCTTCTTCTTCACGTCCACGCACAAGTAGCCATCTGGGAGACTCACGAACAAAGAAGTGGACTAAAATGGCATAGAAGAGTGCTGGGATAGAAGTCCATAGATAAAGAGATCTCCATGAAGAACCTCTGTTCATATAAGCCATAGCTGGGAGTGATAAAACCCCTAAAGTGAAGCAAAAGAATCCTATGACCCCAACCTGGCCACGCCACTTCTTCCCCACAAGCTCAGTTGTCAACACAAGTGCGCAAGTTCCGATTGTTGAACGGAAAAAACCGCAAAGGAATCTTAAAGCAGAGTAAATCCATATGTTAGCTGAGAAAACAGTTAGCATTGAAGATAGAGACATCATGAGGCATGAGAGAAAGAGCATGTTTTTGCGACCGAGTGAGGAGTCAGCTAGGGAGGCAAGAACGAATCCACCCACAAGGCAACCCATGAAGAAGGAAGAAGCGGGGAGGCCAGTGAGAATGGAGGAAGTGCACTCCAAGCTCCAGTCGGAGATAATTGAAGTGTGAAGAGGCCAATCCCAGGACCATGAATTCTTGGGAAGATGACAGATGTTGGAGACCGAGTTGCATGACTCGTCCCCGAGGTGAGTAGTACAGTGCCATGTTGGGTGTGCATCAGTGAAGATACTTATGAATGTTTGCTGCGCATCGAAGATCCATGCCATGGATACAAATACAGATTGAATGAATTGTGACCATCCGAAATCTCCGATGCACCGTTCTATATTTGAATCAAGGGATGGGAGGTGTTTCTCTAGGCGTGGTATAAGGGCGTTAATGTCAGACTCGGCCGAGTCGACTTGAGAGATCAGAGGAGTTGAATCGGCCATTTGAGTACCAAATTTATATTTGTTAAGGCAGATCTGGTGAGAGAGCGAGTGAGCACTGAAGGTTTTATATGTATATATAATTGATGTGTTGGGCTAGCTGCGGATTGGTCGTCTGGTTATTTAATTAGTTTGCAAGAGGTTAAGCAGTACTAGGGTATATATGCCTCGTTGTACACCATGATCATGTGTAGCATGAGTTTAAGTACGTACGTAAGCCAAACTTTGGATATATACAAATATATATATATATATATATTAGAAAACATTAATATATAAATTGGCAACGCAATGTCATATTATTTTTACTGTTATTGGAGATTCCGTGGCAGATCTAGGGATATTCATGAACTATATATATATATATATATATATATGACATAGTCGTTATATATATTTGTAATTCAATCTCCAAACGGCATTATGGCAGAATTCTTCTTTTGTCATGATATCAAAACATTGTAATTGTTCTGGAATTTTTTCATGATATCAGAGGGTGAGAATTTGATAAGTGAAGGCTTACTGCCAAGGAATTAAACAGATTGAGATGAGGGATGAGAAGCCAGCTGACTGTGATAATCTTGCAAATAGCTTAGTGGTTTTCTTAATCTTGTGGATTGTTGAATAGGGATTGTAGAAGCAGATGAATCTGTAGAATGCGGAGCAATAGTGGAAGAAGAAGACAAATCTGATGAAGGAGATGAAGACAAATCTGTAGGATTTCTAATCAGAAATACTAATTTTGTCCTATAGCTATCATTGAAACTTCCATTATTTTGGTAAATCATTTTCCTCATTCATCATAATGAAGACAAGTCATCATGAGCTAGTACTCATGTTCTGGTAGTATATTCAGTACTATATATACAGTTTCAATATGTTCTGGTTTGTCTTTGTTTGTCTATATAGGGCATGCACGGGTTTCATTACTCATGAATTATACATACAGTAATTCTTGATGCACTACCAATTAATTATTAGATTTATGGGAATATTCATCTTTAAATTTTCCATCTGATCTAATTATATATACTTATTGATATGATATATTTAATTAATTCCATTTGGCAATCACTTAACAGCTAGCTGCTTCTATATATATATATGTATATATATATATACCATATATATATAATTAATTAGAGAACGTGCATGCTTGAAGATGACAAACTGGAAGATGACTTATATCTTGATATGGGATCACCACGTACTCATGACATGCACGTGGTTTATTAAAAAAAAAAATTTATTCAAACGAAAAGAGAAAAATACAAATAATAATAATAATAATAATAATAATAATAATAATAAAAAAAAAATGAAGCTCTAGGATGTTTCCTCTTACCCTTTTGTATTTGTATGTTTAATTTTTCTAATAATTCACATGGTATCACATGGCAGTACTGCTAGCTACGTCAAAAAATTCAACTAAATAGTATTATTTTTTTTTTAAAGGGATGTACGATACTTACTCAGCTACCCTAGCTAAGACTATAGAAATCATTTTTCTAGTTTAAAAAGATTTTCCTATGCATGAAATTCGTGTCGGTTACCGTTGAACCTTTATAATTACCATAAAGTCGCGCTCAAGACTGATCTGATGCAAGCATGGAACATGAAACTTATAATGATGATAAGTATTAATTGCTATAAAAGTAGTACTTTATATTAAACACGACATAACCATGGGATGCTGAGGAGTACGTAGCAACAATATCTGTCGTACGACGTGGTTCTGATCATGATCAAACTCAAATTAAATAAATAGTAAGCTTATCACATGCATCACTATTTATTGATTAATTAACAGTATTTTAACATCGTGGAATGGATCGAATGATGCATTCCCAGATAATGGATCGCAGTGTCTAAAGTAAGCTTATCACATCACTATTCAATTGAATATATTATCTCTTCCTTGGGATGCAACCTAAAGTAATCATCAGCTTTCTTGAACCCGTTTTTTCTCTCTCTTTCCTTCTACTCTTTTCTCCTTTCAACCATTATTCTCAATCTTCAAAGTACGATTGCAAAGGTAGGATCGAGGAGGGCATGATGAGTTTGGTAAATGTCCGGCCACCACCACGGTCCTACAACATATCATTAGGTTGTGTGTTGTGGGGATCTCTCGGTCTCTCCCATCATCTCCCTTCACAGAAAAAGATGTATGCCTCATCCATCTGTGGCTCCACCGCGCGGTGCTGACCGGAGGGAGATTCCCTCTCATGTTCTCTTCTAATTTGGTTTTTAATTAATTTTTCATTGTTTTTACACTTATAATATTTTGTGTACAATATAAATATGCGTTGTATTTTGAGAAGAAACCTAATAGAAGGAAAAAATTGTAACTTGTGAAACTGATTTTCTTTCTTTTATTTTTTGAAATTTGAAAATCCAAGCAGTAAATCTTAAATGCATTAAAACCCAACACTAGATTTCTTCAGCCTCTGTTGACCTAATTAATAGATAATAAGAGAGAATAGACTTTTCACCCCCAAACTATTCATGTACCTTTTGCACTTTATATTCAAATTACTTATTTTGTCACATTATATTCTCAAAAGACCACTAATCATTAGTTTGCACCCACCTTCCGATTTTGCTGATACATTCAATTAAAAATCACATTTGTGGCTCGTGTGTTCATTATTTGGATATGAAATCACAGAAATAACATGTTAATGCTGAAAAATTGCACAAGTTGGAAGGAAATAAAGAGTCATTCTAGGCCCGCAATGACAATTCGAGCCTCGATCAGTTTGGTTTGGAGCCCCCAGCAGTGGTCCGGTGCGATTGTGCAGTGTTCGTGCATACATCCATGAAAGTGAATAAGAAATAAATGCAGAGAAAATAAAAGAGATGGAAACAAATAAATTTACGTGGTTCGACATAATGTCCACGTCTAGGGAGTCTAGGGAAGGGAGAATCCACTATAATATGATAGTTTTACAGTCTCTCATAGCCTCTCATCCTCGCTATACAATAGAGATTAGAGACCTATTTTCTATTGGAGATCTTCTCTCTAGAGCTCTCATCGTCAGGTTGATGAAGCTGAAGGAGATGTCCCAATAGCAGTTTGGAAAAAGTCCCCCTTGAAGTCGTTTGGTCCCTTTGTTTTATCCTCTGCCCCTCCTCCTTTATGTCACATCCCCTCTCCTTTATGTCTCATCCCCCTTTTTCTTCTTCCTCCTGTCACATTTTTACTTTCTCAGCCTTTTGTCCCCTTCTTCCTTATCTCTTTCTTCCCTCCTGATGAGAACCTCACCCTTGGATTGGGCTTTGAAGGCCATATTGGGCCTGTGATATTTTATCCCCTGCAGTTGCTCGCGATTTTTAAAGAAAATTTGCTCCAAAAGAAGGCATTGAGAATCTATAAGATAAAATATTGAACAGAGATAGTTCGTAGAAAAATAGGTTCTGGGAGCGGGTCCCTGGTTTTCAGTTTTACTTGTGCAAAGTAATAAAGATTTCTGAGCGCAAAGCTAGGCGGAAGATGGGTTCCCGCATTTGGTGTGAGCACGAAGCTCATCTTGTTGAGATAAGTGGGAGGCTATCTTGACCGCAGTAGGTGGAACCCAGAGCTTGTCTTGGCAAGATAAGCTGTAGGCTGGCTCGATCGCGTTAGGTGGTAGCACGGAGCTCGTCTTGGCAAGATAAGCGGGAGCTTAGCTCGACTGCATTAGGTGTGAGCATGGAGCTCGTCTTGGCGAGATAAGCAGAAGGCTGGCTTGACCGCGTTAGGTGTGAGCATGATCGAGCAGTCAAGTGGCTCTCTCACCTATCAGATGCCTAGGAGGTCAGATTGTCCCCAACCTTTCCCTCCTATCGAATCTTCCTAAAGGAGGTGGTAAAGTCGGACAGCCGAAAGACTAGACCCGCGCTTCGCCATGAGGGAGGTTGGGCAGCCATAACACTAGACCCGCTTGTTGACCCTCGATGGGAAGGAAAAGTAGTCGAGCAACCGAGAAGTTGAACCCGCACTTCGTCTTGAGGGAGGTAGGGTAGTCCCTGACCTTTCCCGCCTATCGACTCATCTTGAAGGAGGTGGTAAAGTCGAGTAGCCAAAGACTGGATCCGCGCTTCGCCGTGAGGGAGGTCGGGCAGTCATAAGACTAGACTCGCATGTTGACCCTCGACGGGAAGGTAAAGTAGTCGGGCAGCCGAGTGGCTGGACCCATGCTTCGCCGTGAGGGAGGTCGGGCGATCTATGACCTTTCTTGGCTGTTGACTCTCAATGAGAAGGTAAATTAGTCTGGCAATCGAGAGGCTAGACCCACGCTTCGCCGTGAGGGAGGTTGGGCTGTCCCTAACCTTTCCTACATGTTGACTCTCAATGGGATGGTAAAGTAGTCAGGCAATTGAGAGGCTGGACCCGCGCTTCGTCGTGAGGAAGGACGAACGGTCCCTGATCTTTCTTGCCTGTTGATGCTCACGAGGAAGGTAAGTACGCTTTGAGTTTGTTTCGTATGAACGTTTATCGTTATCGAAAACCATTTATTCTTCTGATGTTTTTGTTTTTGACGGTGTTGGTGGATTTTTCCCTTTCGATGCTAATCATGTTAATATTTTCACTTTATTGTTAGTGCTAAAGTTTGTTTATAGTAACCCGTGCTAAGTAGTCAGGGAGCCCGTTGACCTTCCGAGTCCACCTTAGGTAATTTCTAAGCCCGTTGACTCATTCCCAAAGGTAACCCGCTTGAGGTGGTCTTGGAGCTCAGAGGCTCGTACCTGAAGGTGACCTATTGGCAGCTGTTATGGCACGAGTGTAAACACTCAACCTTTGCTGGAAGTGATAACGTCCTAGGAGTAATGTTGGGCAATTGAATGACTAGGTCTGCGCTCCGCTGTGAGAGAGGTCGGGCAACCTAGAGACTAGACTAACGGGAACGTAAAGTAGTCAGACAGCTGAGAAGCTGGACTCGCGTCTCGCCGTGAGGGAGGTTGAACAGTAACTATGGAAGAAATTGACTCACACCTAGAATAGGAAGGCTTCAAGGTTGGTCCTTGTATTAAAACTCATAAATAAAGTTCTAACTTTTTGTCTAAAACAGCCCCAAAATACTCTTGTCGGAATACTAACTGAGTTGACAAAAATATTTCATTTATGGACAAAGATGACTTCACAAAGCAAAAGTGAATTGACCAAAAGAACGAAATACTATTTTTTTTTCTTTCTTAAGTCCAACTCTAAAAAGTTTCAGACAAATGTCGGTTTTCGTTCATATCAATTCCAAAAGAAACTTCAAGGAAGACAACTTAGAAACTTTTAAAAGAAATTGACCATAACTTAATAATAAACTAAGTCATGCCATATGGACCATTTTGCAAGAAAATCATGGAAGGGCATGTTCGAGGAGTGTAACAAGTATGAGAGGTCTGAGTATTTTGGGAGAATAAACTAGGAATTAGTTAGAGCAAAATCCAAGGGGCAACGACGATCAAAGCATTCGCAACAAAGAGAGTTGAAATTTATTTCCTCAACTCCTATACGTGTCAATACATGTACAAGAGATACATCTTTAGGATGTGGACATTCCCAATTACAACCTAATACAAGTTGAACCCAACTAGTTGAAAGTCAACACAACCCATCTAAACTAAACGAGCTCAAAAGTTCCAACACCATTCCGACCAAACCAAACAAATGGACCTATAAATCCATCCCGACAACATATACTTAAAAGCTCATCTCCTCGATTCCAACTTGTATTTAAATTTGTGGTAACCAAAATCAATCTCAATAACCATTAAAGTCCAGCCAAATCATAATCAAAACTGACTTGAATAAAGGCTAATCTACCCAGTCCGATATTCCACATAGCTTGACCACATATCCAACAACCTATCAACACAATTTCATCATTTCCAATGGTTTGCTGTATCTATATCCTTAGATATGACAAAAATCATGCCCTAAAGTTTACACAATCTATGCCCTTAGATCTGACCAGAATCATTTCCTAAAATCTACCAAACTATAACCTCAAATCTTGTTAAATGTTTCTTAAGATCAACATAATCTAAAACCTTAAATTTCAAAGGAAATGTTTCTTGATGTATACTAAATCCAAACCTTAAAATCATATCAATTACAACACTTCTTAAAGTTAATTTGCAGAATCCAAAAGCATAAATCTCATAAAAATCATTTCTGAAAGTCTGCAAGAACCTATGATCTCATATTTGACCAACTCATACTAAAGCCTGCAGAATCTTAACTTTAGCGTTTGATCAAAACTTGTATGCTAAATTACACAAAATCTAAAACCTTGAATCTTATCCAAAATCATTTCTTAAAGTCCATAAAACAATAATACCTTAGATCTCATCAAAATCATTTTTAAAGTCTGCAGAATCTCAAACCTGGGATTTGATCAGACCTATGTGTGTTTTCAGAATCTGAAAAATTATTTCATCAAATCCTCTGAAGTTCAAAACTTCATATTTGACCAACTCATATATTAAAGTCTACAAAATTTAAAACCTAACACTCAATCAAGCTTATATGCACCTCTGAAATCTAAGCCTTCAATCGTATCAAGATCATTTTGTAAGGTCTACAGAATCTAAAATCTCAAATATCATGAAATCAGTTCTTAAAATCTGCAAAATCTAGCACCTCACATAGGGCAGATTCCCTAAAGTTTGCAGATTTTAAAACCCTAAATACCAACATAATTATTTCTTGAATTCCGTAGAATTCTAAATATCAAATCTAAATATTATTTCCTAGCGTCTGCAGAAATCCAAACTCTCATAATAAACATCAAATTTCTAAAAAACCAAGTCAATAGAGCAAAACAAAACTACTGAACATAATTCTCCAATAACCAAAGTACCCTCTTTGTACTTAATCCACTATACTCATGTAGTCTTACCCATACTTTCTATTCTTGATCCTTAACTGAAACATCCAAAATATATAAAAATATTGTGGAGATAAGGGGTGAGTTATCAACAACTTAGTAAGTAGACAACATATACTAGTATGTAAACATGAGATGTAACAGAATGCAGAATCAGAACATGTTCTAAAAAATATCAGATCGACAATTTAGAAATATTCTTATTCAAAATTTTTTTGACATAGCATAACTGAAACATCACATCATAACAAAATTCTATGTTTAACCTCTGTGGTAGGGTTGTTCAAAACCCCAACAGCCAACTAAGCATAAACAGAATTTGAAATCTTTCTTTATTATTCTCGATGCCCTGAGTATGCACACAGGAAAGACCAAACAGAAAATCACTCTGTTTCCAAAGTGGGTACACTAGAAATAGAAAAATTAGTACCAACCCGAACAAAAGCCATAATTTTACACCCGTGGTAAGGTCAGAACAGGACTGCCACATAATTTCATGCTAAAGGTTTTTAGATGTCGCATCATATCATAATAGAGTACATAACAGATTCAGAACACAACATATTCAGATCATGATCATATAATCATGCACAAACTTTCATATTCTTTTTTTTGCACAATTTAGAAACATAATGTTCTTATGCTCATGTTTCCTAGAGAAACCAAGGCAAACTCGTAAGAAGGTCTGGCAACTGGTCCAAACTTAAGCATCGATTTATATATATATATATATATTTATGTGTGTATATATATATATATATATATATGAAGCCATTGGGGATAAAGAAGAAGCATATTCTTCTTCTTCCTTAACGACTTCTTCCTTTATGGATTTGCATTTAGATACTTCCGTATCTTTCGTAGTATAATTAGCTTAAGTAACTTGAAAAGAGGTAGAAACACATGTTAATTTTAAATCAAGCCTAATAGTTTTGCTGAGTCTACCAGAAAGTTTATGAGCTTTTCATGTCTTCTTTCTGGATTGTCACCAATAAATCCAGCAAAAAAACTTCTGGATCCAATAAAAGAATTTATTTTTTCGTTGATTACCAGAGGTTGCTTATCAAAACTAATTTTAACGGTACCACTCAAATACTGTTGAATATAATCAAGATTATATTCAACAGTATGAATCACACCCAATTATCTGTGACCAATAAATCTTTTGAAATTGATTTAATTATTTTGTATAATGAATATAGTTCTATTAGAAATCATGATAAAAAAAAATCTTATCATGCTACTTTTTCTGATTAAGATAAGTTAAGATTAAAGCGAAAATTAGAAAAAAAAATGTATGCCCTTCAAAAGCATATATTATTCTTTGATTTCATTGAAAATTATTATATTTCTAAAAAATAGTTTAAATATGGTTAAAAAATTAAATTTTGTCAATGAAGAAGGGAAAACTGTGGTTAGATCTAGTCATCCACTTTTAGAGACAATTATTATTTCTCATAAAGGAGAAGAAGGTAAAGCTTCCCCTTTTGAAAGACTCATCGCTGATTCTGATGCTACTACTTTTATTGAAAGAAAGAAAATTATAGAACAAAATAATTTTGTCAATAAATCTCTTCATTTTATTGGACAGTAGTTAGACCGTATGGAAGAAAAACTTGAATGCCATGTTCCTACCTTGACTATTAAGCCTGAAAAATATTTTATTATTTTAACAGAATAAAGACAAGGTTTAAGTCCCAAGGCTAAATAAGTCAAAATTCTTGATAAAATTAATCAAATGCTTTCTGATTTAAAAAATGAACCATCTACCAGTGTTTTGAATAACAAAGGTAAAGAATAATTTCTTATCTTTCTTCAGAAGAATTATCTGACTCTGATTCCTCTGTCAATGAAAATATTGTTTTACTTTAAAACAATTTTGAAAAATTTGATTTGGAAAAATCACGGATTAAATGATTTTAAAAAAAAAAAAATCCTAACCCCATGAGTCTTACAAAAAATTGGTATTCCAAACCCACTCCTTTTAATTTACAGTTTGAAGAAGATTTTTTCAAACTCAGTTTTCTATTTCTGCTGATAAGTTATATGAATGAAATATTGATGGATTATCTGAACAAAAAATCCTTAATAAAATTAATCAAATGTCTGTGGTTGCAAATGCATATGTTAATAATAACAATCTTGGTCAAATTGAGACTGTTGATTTTTTAACTACTAGATTCTCTGGTACTCTTCGTCATTGGTGCGATAAACATCTCATTGAAGAGTCAAGAGAAACCATTAGAAAAGCTATTAAACATGATGATGATGGTATACCTATTTTTTATGAAACCATATGAAAGGGTATGCATGATAGTGTTAATACTTTGAATAATTTGAGATGTCGACAAATGTCTGATTGTAGACAGTATCAAGATGTCTTTCTTTCCAGAGTAATGCTTAGAGGAGATAGTCAAAAACCATATTGGAAAGAAAAATTCACTGATGAATTATCTCATTTATTTGCTCACAAAGTTAAGGATGAACTTATGGATATTTCAGGACTTCTTAACTATGATAATTACACTTATGGTGATATCATCAGTATAATTAAAAAGCTTGATATTAGTATGTGTAATGATAAAAGAATGCTTCAGCAACAGTTGAAGAATAGCGAGAAAGCTAAATATGATATGAGAAATTTTTGTGAACAATTTTGAATTCTTCCTATTACTCCTAAACAAAAGCACAAGCATATTGATAAATCTTATAAATATAAAACTCATGCTAAGAAAAAATATAATAGGCATGATATTTTTATAAGAAAAAACCTATCGTTTTTTATAGGAAAAAATCCCCCTATAAGAAAAATACTTTTCAAAATCGAAAATGTTTTAACTGCGGCAAGTATGGTCATTTTTTCAAAGAATGAACCAAAAAGTCCAGTAAATTTTAAAACAAGCTTAATCAATTAAACATTAATACCAATGATCGTGAGAAATGGATTCGGATTTTAGAATCAAAATCCTCTTAATCATCCAATATCAATCAATTCAGTTCAAATGATTCTAGTTATCACTTAGAAATCGAACTGTCTGATTTTCTCAATATTAAGCTTGGATGCAATGATTTTTGTTGTAAACCTTTAGGATAAAACAATGAATAATTTAACTAAAACTGAATAACAAGAAAATATTTTGTTAATCTTAATTAGCCAAATTACTAATCCCGAGTTTAAAGAAGAATACATTCAAAAGCTCAAGAAAACCATGGTTCGACAAGAACTTGAGAATTTTAAATCTAAAATCAGTTTTCAAGAAACCTTGGGGAGATTTGTTAAGAAAAAGCTCAAGGAAATTTCTGCTAATGATTTACAGTGTGAAATTGTTTATATTAAAAAAGAGAATGTTGATCTTAAAATTGAAATAAACAATATCATTTGACAATAATTCTTTTAAACAAGAATTATTATGTTTAAAAATCGATAAGCAATTTGATCAAAATATTCCTTCCAACAAGGATGAGCAACAAAATGATAATTCTAATTCTAGTCAAAATGAAGTTCCTCCTTCTGACAACAATCAGATTTATTTAATCCATCATACTATTGCTCTCAAATGGTTTTCTAAAGTTACTATTATTATTTGTCATGAGTTTGAATTCACTGTGATTGCTATAATTGATTCTGGATCGGATATGAATTGTATCCAAGAAAGAATAATTCTTAGTATGTATTATGAAAAATCTCCAAAAAAATTATTTTCTTCTAACAAGTCTCAAATGAAGATCAAATATGAGCTTAATAATGCATATGTCTACCAAGATAGCGTCTACTTTAGAATTCCTTTTGTACTTGTTAAAAATATGACGGAAGATCGAAAGAGTCAGTAGTAATGTCATCATGTTCTGAAAGGAATATAGATACAAAGATGAGATAAAATGAATTTTTAGTATGACTTTATCCGTCATATTTTTATGGTGGATCTAGGGGGCTGGCGGGGGCCACCACCCAGCCCCCAAAATTGGTCTATATATTTTTTTCAAATCCATGGAAAAATTTCTCTCTTTAATATTTTTGTTTTAAAAAAAATTCTCAAATTCTTAGAAAAATTATAACAATTATATTATTTGTTAGAAAAACTCAAAAATATACAAAACAACCGATTAAAAATGGCAATATCCCTACTGAGCAAAAAGGGATTAAACGTTGCAATAAATCTTTGTACATCTTGAGGGAGCATTAGAACAACTGATTCCTATGGATTGGAAGCATGGGAAAGGTCTATATAACTGCTGTGATCAGATCAAATAGAATGATAGATGTATAAGTATCAAGTGAGTTACGTTTCTTAGGATCATTGTTCCTTCAATTATTATGTTTGAAATATGTTGGCAGCTTAGAGTGTAATGAAGGGAGAATAGGAAGCATCTCACATTTGTAACCAAATGAATGAGTGTGGAAACCAAATGTATTTAGTGCAAACACAAATAAGACTTGTCAGAATCTGTAACTGCTTACCATTTTAGTGTAGGGATCCTATTCATCATCCAACTAAGGCCCGGTTTGGATACACAAAACTATCTCATATCATCTATTCTCATCATTACAACTTTTCCAAACTTCTACACAAAATATAATAAACAATTCAACTTTTTCAAATCCCAAAATAAAAATTATATTAAAAAATTATATTCTAACAATATTTTATTCAACTTTCAACAAAAGATCTCATCTGAACTGCGTAACCAGACGAGGCTTAACACTTTACACCCTAAACTATCAACACTGACATATCGTACCCTCCAAGTACAAAAAAATCACAAATACCAAATACCACACTATTGACAAAATATTTTCTACGGATTTTATTTCTCGACAAAATAAATTAAGGGCACAAATATCTACTCAAACATCAAGACACCTTGATTATGCAATTCCATACCTACACAATGCCAGTAAGCGAGTAGGTAAATGTTGTCTACCATGTTAATTTCAATAAAAAACAAAACTTACCCAACTTTGTAACCACACAACAATGTGTTTGCTTTAATATTGGACAGTTCATAAGATAGCAACCCAAATAAGTCTGGGGATCACCAAGAGCAATTTATTGGACTCAAGTAATTGAAACTCACCTAAAGCAATCAGTTTAGCAAGAAGGCCAAATTGCAATCTCTGTATACCCATCTTCAGTAGCAGCAGCTCGAAACATGCCAGTCGTATTAAAAGCCATCGTGAGTTCTCCTTTGGCAGACACAGCAACCAAGCCAGCAGTGCCTCTTGGTACACATTCCTCTACAACATAAGCTGCAGCCTCCTTGAGAGAAAGACCTTTGAATTCCATAAGTGCAGATACATCTCTTGCAACAGTCCCACGTATTATTGCTTCACCTTTCCCCGTGGCAGAAACTGCACATAGATTGTTGGCATATGTCCCTGCCCCAATGATGGGCGTGTCCCCAATCCTACCAACCATTTTGTTGACCAGCCCACCAGTGGAAGTTGCAGCAGCTAAATTTCCGTCATTATCAACAGCCACACATCCAACTGTACCGATTTGGCTATCACCATGTACAGTTGGTGTTTCTTTCTCGACTGGTTGTGTATAATCAACCTGTACATTTAGGTCCCCGTTTGGATAGTGAAAGTGTTTCATCTCATCTCATCATTACAATTTTTCCATATTTTCATACAAAATATAATAAACAATTCAACTTTTTCAAATCTCAAAACAATAATAATATTAAAAAATATCATTTTAACAATATTTTATTCAACTTTCATCTAAAACCATCTCATCTCATCTCACTATCCAAACCACACCTTAATGAAAGAGTTACCAGCTTCTGATCAAAATACTTTTGAGGCATAGTGGAAGTGAAAAGCAGGTTATGCTATGAAAACTTTAGACACTAGGAAAATCCCCCACTACAAATGATTTGCTAGGTTGCTCTACGTAAAAGAAATTCAGAAATATTTATAGGCCCTCACCATTAGAAAGGAATAGCTAGCAATTTGCAAATTATAATGGTAGTGAAATGAACCATGCAAGTGACTGAGGAAATACTATCCACAGCGTAAGAGTGACTTAAAGCACAAATTCAGGATACTTCTCATCAACATCCCCAAAAAAGAGAGAACAAAATACCTGAACTCTATTAGCTTCTTTGGCTTGCTTTAGCCTCTCAATGTTTTCTGGAGTTATAAAATTGCTTGAATCTACAGTTTCAAGACCCTGCAAAATTAAGAAGTCATCATCACATAAATCTTTGATGAACATAAACCAAACACTGAGCAATCGAATACTAATAATAAAGATTACAACAATTAAAATTTTTTTTTTGAATAAACAACAATACTAATATTATTATTGTTGTTGTTGTTGCTATATTTAGTATTTATGGTAAAGTGACTCCACTCTACCTTACCTTTGAAAAAGTTATAATCATACATGTTGTGCCTCACATAGTGAGAAGGAGTATTAAAATAATGGTTAAGTTGTTAAATTTACCATTTCAACTTAAGCTTTTAAGATGACTAGTGTCATAACAATTATCATAATCATCATTAATATTATTAATTATCACCATTCGATTTCATTCAAGATAATAATCCCAAAGCAATACCAGTTTCCTTTTTTTGTGAATTCAAAACTGTAAATGGATATGATCAAGTTTTGAAGCTTGGCCTTTCTTAGCCTCAATTTGGCAGACCTACCCTCGTAATGAAACCAAATTACACGAGGTTGAACTTAATTAGATCTATACATCCATGCTCTACAAATGGTTTACTAACCATTTTCCTATACACTGATACAAATGTTGAAGTAAACCATTTTCCTATACACTGATACAAATGTTGATAGCATGCTAGACACTGACTTAAGCGTTTGATTCTCTTTGCCCCTCAGTTCCTCTATGTTAACCCTGAAGTCCAGGCATTCAATCAAATTGTTAATTCTAGTATGATCGAGTATAAGAAAAATCCAAATACTCAAAAGAATTTGAGGCCTAATTACAGTAAATGCGGGAAACCATGCTATTCATGGTTCTAAGGAGATCTTAGGGGACATCTTAGGGCATCTATAGGTCATGATGATATAGGACTAAGACTTTTCATAATGAGGATCCGAAGTAGAATGATACACAGTATTCTTAATGGCCACTTTTTGCAAGAAAGCGTGGTAATTTGTTTTCTGTCAAAATAATGAGATTGCAAAACTTTAAAAACTGTTTAGCTGGCAATTTTGAAGGACTCCAGGGTCCCTAGATGAGTTGCAAACTGGAGTTAAGAAGTCAGAATATGGAGGGGTTCTTGTTTTTGGAATTGACTAATCTTTAGGATTAAGATCTCCCATATTTCCTAGTGTAGTTTAATGCAGAGTTATTTAAATCCCAGTCACTTCTTTCAAATTCATTGGTAGGATTTTCCCACATCAACATTTATTACTAAAATCCTCAGCCATTAATGTTTTCAAATAAAAATAAGGATTAAGATTGTCTATATTTCTTAAGGTAATCTAATGGGTATATTTCTTTAAAATGTCAATAGTGGGAGAATCCAAGGCCTAAACAAAGGTCAAGAAGTGGTCATGGGCCTAAGAGATGCCATGGCTACTTGTTGCTAAGAATCTCAGAAGACTCAGTTAGGGCCTAAAGTTAAGTATCCGTTTTTTGTTGTGGAGCCTGGTCCTCACGTAGATCGGTGAGGCTTTACAAAGCATCTAAACACAGTTCACTCGCGTTGATCAATCAAGAGCTTTGCCGCCACTCCTTAAGGTTACCTTTTGTATCATACCATACACTTCTTGCATTGTTTCCCACAAGTCACACCCCCACCACCCTTCCCCCATTTCTTTCTTCTTAAGGTAAGGTAAAGGGCCAGGCATGGTGGGGTTGGAGCATTCTGTCGCCAATCTTTTTGGCTTGACAAGAAGTCTTATGTCCTCCAAGTCGCATGGCATTTTAACCAAAAAAACTTCTTGCGCAATTCATGCATTTGTGTTTTTATGACCAGAAATTGTTTCTTGATTTCCATTTCAAATTGGTCTGGACTTTTCTTTTTTTTAAAGTAAACAAAATTTTATTGATCAAAGAATAAGCAAAGCCATATACATAGTTCTAGAACAGTAAAAAAATGCCTTAAGCTACGTAGGCACATTATAGACAAGAAAATCATGTGGGTCCATACTATTGAAATCAACAGCAATGGCCCAAGTACAAAGTTCAACTCCTACGATCTCTCCTTGTCTTCAAATGTCCTGTCATTACGTTCCTACCATAAAAACCACATAATGCATATAAGGATCATCTTCTATACAGCTTTAATCTGTTGCATGCCTCTTAGATTTGTCCAGCTGGCCAAGATTGCCACCATTGTCTCTAGCATAGCCCAAGACAAGTCTAATCTACTGAACACCTCATTCCATAATACCCGTGGGGTCTCACAATGTAGTAGGAGATGGTTTACAAACTCTCCCCCTTCTCTACACATACAACACCAATCTACAATGATTACCCTTTATTTCCTCAAATTGTTGATTGTGGGAATCTTCCCCAACGAAGTTGTCCATACAAAAAAACGCTGCTTTGGAAGGCGCCTTATGTCTCCAAAGCCTTCTCCACGGAAACTAAGTTTGGGGTTATTGTGTGAGAGCCTTGTAAAAAGAGCGAACCAAGAATACCCATTTACCATCGGGTATCCACTACATTAAGTCTTCTTACTAAGTGTTTGGTAATATAGAGTACAGAAGACTGTAAAAATCTGCAAAGTTGCTCATTTCCCAGTCTTGTGCCGCTCAAATAAAGGTGATGTTCCAAAGGATCTGCCCCCCGAATAACTCCATATGCCCCCTTACTTTGTTAGTGCACCATCCCGACATCCCCTCCATAAATCTCCATATTTGCTCTCAATCACCAATTTCCATAGGGCTTCTGGTTCCTTATGATATCTAAACAACCACTTGCCATGTAACGCCCGATTAAAGGTCCTCATACTTTTGATGCCCAAACCACCATTAGAAATAGGGCGGCATATCGTCTCCCACTTGACTAGGTGAAACTTGAACTCCTCCACTCCACTCCACAAGAAATCACGTTGGAGTTTTTCAATTTGAATTGCCACACTTGCAAGTATAGGAAACAAGGATACGCTAGAGTTTTTATCAATACGAGGGACGAGCATTTTAGTGTGGATATTGAAATAAAATATTTTAATATTGGGATGTATCAATGTACCATTTCAGGATTTTAGTTAGTTTTTTTTTTTAATTTTCTTTCATATGATTGTATTTAGCTTGTGAGTTTATTCATAATTTTATAGGAACTTGATTTTGGGATTTTGTTTTGTAATGTCCACATTGCTTCTTATATAAGGTATTCCTTCATCATAGACAAAGGTTTATTAATAAAATTAGAAATATATATATATATAATTTATTATTGCCTGGAAATCTTACATTACTTATCAAATAGAGGACCGCTTGTATGCAGAGGAATGCTCATATGCTGATTCGTATGCTGTCAGCATGACAGATCAATTGACACCCAGTGTGGTGATGAAGTTGGGTCATTTGAGTGAAGAGTTGCTACTTACTCTGTAGGTGTTCCAAGCCATACAACTTTAGACACACTCCTTCACTTCATAGTAAAATCATAGTTGGTCTCCCCTTCCTTAAGACCTCTAATCATGTCATAGGTATCTCCAAGTATATTTACTATTAACATTCCATTAAGGCATCACTATTTATAGCTTGGCTGAAGGTGTAATCACAATAGGCTTATCCTACTTATCCAAAAACTCCAGATTTTAGGATAAGTTCCCACTATAGTTCTTGTATGGGTTTCTGTTCAACGAACAGAAATCAATGATCAACAAACACTTCATCCTAAAAAGGCCTCAAGGTGTATGGGTTTCTGTTCATTATTGGTGTTATCTGTCCTGATAACAAGGGTTTAAATATTTCAGCTGTTTCCTTGCCACTAAGTTGGTCATAATGTCCAGTCATGGACTGTACATGAGATCTGCAGGCCACATACTTGACCATGTTATAATTGATGAACTGTACATATATATATATATATATAAATTGCGATACTCCCCATATGATAAGAATAAGGGTAGGTGGTGTATGAGAATCTCACATTACTTGGAAATGAATAGTTCTTGCTCTTTGTAATGTTCCAATGAGGCTCCACCCATAATGAGAGAATTAGTCCTTTTCTTGGATGGAAAAGATTAGTTCAAATAAATATCTATATAATTTGCCTAATGACATTTCTAATGTTTTTCAGGGTTAGCTTGTAATTAGGTGTCTCTCTATGTACACTTCCTGTGTATTTAGGCTATGCCTAATTACGTTTATTAATAAATTTCTTACTTTAAAAAAAAACTATCTATATAATTTGCAAAATTACCAAAAGACATTGCACAAGAAATGAATAAAGTCAGATTCATATCGAACTTTAATTGCTCTTTCCCTTTTTTTTTCCTTATTTCAGAACTCAAATCCAGGGAAAAATTAAGAATGTTGACTGTGGTACAGTACAGAAGACTCAAAAATGCATATCACACTGAAATGTCTTGAACAAAAAGAGCGAGAGAGGGGGGCTAGAGGACACAAAACATGTATGCAGTGCATGCTAGTGTTGCAATGCTAGAACTGTGGCCAAGCACATAGAATAGATGCTGTTAGAACTGTGGATTCTACATTTTTCGAAAGTAATATCTATCAGCGCGACACATTATTATTTTTCTGGATAAGGATCATAAAATCAATAAAGACATTTCAGGCATGAATATGTCTAAGGAAACTTATAGCAATTTGATTTCAATTGGAAATGAAGCGTAGAGCTACAATATAATAAGCTCAAGAACAGTAAATGTGATCATAGTAAGACTTTCACTCACTTGTTCCCGTGCAAATTTTTCTGCTCCATCAAAAGCAAGATATATATGAGGAGTTTTCTCCATGACCACCCGTGCTAAAGATATGGCATTAACAACAGTAGTGAGCCCAGAGACAGCCCCACATTTTTTCGTCTTACCATCCATGATACAAGCTTCCATTTCAACCGTGCCTTCAGTGGTTAAGACAGATCCCCTACCTGCATTGAAGTGCGGGTTGTTTTCTAGTTCACGAACCTACACATGGAAAATCATCAAAAGTATAACAATAAGTGAAATAAGTCATGAAAAATGTTTCAAAATCCTTCACCTAGAGAGGAAATAGAAACCCTTCCTTTGAATGAAAACAAATTATAGATCTGAAGGGGTATTTCCTCATACAAAAGTGATCAACTTCATTATTCTCATCATAGCACTCTGCTATAGAATTATGAGCTCACAGTTGTAGTTAAGATGCTAATCTATAACCAATCTCTCTCTCTCTCTCTCTCTATGTATCTTTTAACATTCTCTTCTTCATCTGGTTCCTTCATCACCTGATACAGCGATAGATTGGGTCCACCGCAGTGTACAGAGTATTTGATTAGGTTTTGAAAACACAGTCCCCCCGAGCATCATTTGAGGCAATATGTTCATAGAGGACCATCGGAACATTTCTAACCAGCCAAGTAGTACTAAAGAGCTTCTAATGATAATTTCCGTAAAAGAATATCCAATACTAGTTTTCTAATCACCCTCATCACACCAAAGACCCTAATCAACAACAGAACCATTTAATTTAACAAAGAACTAGTACGAGGTAGATAAATACGATCGAACTCGCCAAAATCAGTAACTATCATTAGGAATATGAAGTAAATAGATAACCGAGTTATACAAATCCAACCATTGATATAGTTAAACATACAAAATAAAAGACGAGAACACCGGCAGTTTCAAACCAACAACGGAAGATACATGTAGTCATAGACAGATATTTATACATAAACGCATTGAGTATTATTTGAACTGAGATGTACAGAAAACAGTTGATGAGTGGAGTGTGGTAATGTTCGGTAGTTACGCACCACAAGTTCTACGACGTCGAGGGGGGACTTTTGGGCTTTGAGAGCATCGACGCCGACCTGAAGGCAGTGGCGTAGGGCGGCTTCACGCGGTTGGCGACGCTCCGGTGGTAGCGAGAGTGGGATGTCGCCGGCGCCGCCGTGTAGAGCTATAGCCCAGCCCATTTGAACCCACTCACTCGCTCTCCTCAGTGTCTTCCTCTTCCCCCTACTTATAATGGAGAGAGAGTGATATGAGATTGTCTGCAAAGCTTCTAGTCAAGTGAGAGGTGGGTCGCAGGTCAGCATAAAATTCAATCTGGAAACATGTTTCATTTGGACTTTTCCTAGGAAGCACTGCATCTCGATACCACGTGCAGATCATCGGTCACATATTATTTTGTTATTTGTTTTCTTCCGAAGCACGTTTCTCGTATCAAAAAATTTATTCATCATCTAATTTTTATTATTTTATTATTATTTTATAATTTAATATTATATAATAAATATATAAATAATAAATAATTTTTAATCATCTACTACCACATCATAAGATAATAAAAAAATAATATAAATTAAAATAATAAATAACATTACATTTCTCGTGTATATATTCCATTGAATAAGATGAAAATTTTATAATTAATAATAAAATAATTTGTAAATAATAATAAAATAATTTAAAATTGAGATATTTTATGAGATTTTGAAAATGAATAGTAAAAAAATAAAATTATAATATTATTATAATATAATTTTTTAAAAACATTCTACTCACACCACACACTATATATAATTTTTTCATTTTTTTTCTGTTACCAAATATGTGGTGTATGGATAATAAGTAGAATAATTAAATTAGTTTAGGAATAATAAAACAAAACAAAAAAAAAATGGGGTATGTAATGTGTGGGGATAATGAATAGCAAACTCAATTGTTTAATATAATTTTTGTTTGAAATTTGAAAATTTTAAATTATTTTTTGTATTTTATTTAAAAGTTTGAGAAATTTATAATGATTAGGTAATAATTAGATAAAAAAATTGTAAATTTGAATTTGAAAAGTGTTTATATTTGTAATATTTGGATATTAAGATGAGCTGGTATGAGATAAGACCATCTTGCGATAGCGAGATGAGATGAGATAATATGTGAATAGTAGTGAAATGGTTTGAATTAATATGTTTTATGGGGTTTTGAGAAATAAAAAAGAAAAAGTTTAATAAAAATATTATAAAGTTAAAATATTATTAGAATATAATTTTTTAATATTAATTTTGTTTTGAGATTTGAAGAAATTATATTATTTTTTGTATTTTTTTTTAAGTTTAGAAAAGTTATATTGATTAGGTAATAATTAAATGAAAAAATTAAAAATATTTGTGTTTTTTGTGTTTAGATATTAATTAAGAGATTAGTTAAGTTACACTACAACAAATTAACATTTTTCTCACGAGTGATTTTGTCACAGTTAATCCATATTTTTTATCAAAAAGATTTTTTCCCATCATTTCAAGTCGTAACTAGCTCCTTAGAAATACGCGGCAACTTATAGTACTTAAAGCTACAAGTGAAATATGTGTCAGAAATACTCTTATTTTTTACGATTCTTTTCCTCGCAAAAAGTGTAAACTTTCATGGCAAAAAGTGTGCCAACCATGGTTAATTGGGGTCGAAAATACTTATATGCTGTGGTCGAAAACGTAGGAAATACACATTTACAACCAAAAAAATATTTTCGGTGATTTATGATCGTCGAAAATAGCCTTTTATGAAATAAAAAAAAATACTAGTAAAATAGTATCCCAAACTCACAATGAAGAAACAAAACAAAAAAATGTAGAAACACACAATCAGTGGCACTAAAGTCACTGAGGGCAGGTTTGGGGCACAAGACAAAACACAAAATTCTTATCTCATCTCATCTCATCATTACACATTTTTCAAATCCTCATACAAAATATAATAAACAATTCAACTTTTTCAAATCTCAATACACATTTTTCAAATCTCAAAACAATAATAATATTAAAACTTAATATTTTAAACTTCAAAATAAAATACAAAATTTTCATCTCACCCCTCAAACCTGTCCTAATTCTTCAAGAAACAAAACAATTAATGACTTTGCATCCTATAGTATCATCCATAAAAAATTAATCTTTAAAACCTATCTGCATGTCACCTTTACAAAATTCAATTATATAGTGATGGCAAGAGATATTTGGGAGGAAGAAATCTATTATAGAGACTATTATATATAGAGAAACTAGTTCTTAACTTGTTGGGATAGTTTAAAACTTAAAATACAACTTTGGTTTTATGTACAACTTAAAATTTACATAATGAATAAACTTAAAGGCTATGGATTACTCACAATAGATTCTGATACTCAGTATAAAACAGTTCAAGAAAATCCTGCTCAGCAGCTTCTTGTTTGTCTATAAGGATTTCACAAGTCTATACAAAAGTATATATTTAATTAAACCCAAACAATTCCAGGAATTCACTTCTGAAGTATATGCAATACCCAACACAAAATACACATACTAAATCCATAGTCCATTTAAACTCCACATAAAACAAACCAACACAGCCTCATACTTCAAAAACTCCATGATTCACTTACAACTCCATTTCAATCCACACTGTGACGCCCTCAAATTTCGCTTGGGATCGGACGGACATTTGAAGCGTCGAGACATGCAACACAAGGTTACCTGCCCCCGTTCATGACATATAAGATGCAATATTCCTAACATGCATCTAGCATTATGCAATATTCGCAGCGGATAATTTTTTTTCTTCAGCAATACTATGCACCAAACTGAAATATCCCAAATACTTAAAACATACTTCATACATAATGACGTACTAAACAACTGAGATCACAACACTAGTCCAAAATGGTTGTGATCAAAAGAGTGTTGGAGATTGAACTCCACAATTACAAGTAGTAATATGAGATAACTACTGTACCACCATCTACGTCACACCGTCGCTTAGTCGGCCGTTTCCAGTTGGTCGATTCTCGGTTCTCCTTCAGATCCTATAACAAAATCTACCATTCGAGGGGAATGGTAGTTGTGACTACCACAGTGAGATTTGATTACAAATCTCAGCAAGTTAACGGAAAACTTTCACACAGGTTAATGATGCATGCATGGCAGTAAAAGCATGAATGCATAATTAAATCATGAGTAATCATAGCATAACTTGACATACAACATAATATAACTGGCATAACTTAAACTGAAACTGAAGTTTAGCATGAACGTGACTTGAAACATAGCATGAACGTGAGCTTGAAATATAACATGAACGTGAACATGCATAATTTGAACATGAACTTGAAACAGAACATGAACTTGAGCATGACATAACATAAATATGAACTTGGAACATAACGTAAACGTGAACATAACATAACATGAACTTGGCACATATTCTTGTCTCATGGGATTACCATGATTGCGTGAACGTAAACTTGAACATAACATAACGTGAAACATGACTTGAACTTGGAATCTTATTCAATAGACTTAATCATTAAAGTGACCATATGGGTGCTACACAGGTCCCCTTGAGCCGTGTGTCCCTGCCGATTACCGCATCACATCACAGGTTTCTATACCAGCTGTGAGTGCGTTAATACGTACTCCACAGTTGTTGTGGCCCCACGTATTCTACGTGTCACAATTGTTGTGTCTCACGTAGTGTATGCTCCACAGTTGTTGTGGCCCCATACTTCATGCTCCACAGTTGTTGTGGCCCCATGACTTATTTGTTTGTGCCACACTTGCTGTGGACACACGTAACATAATGTGTGGCACCATCGACGTTAGTGTATGGCTCGCTCTGGTGACCAGCTAATTAGGCCTCATTCGCAACCTATTGACTGTACTTCGTCAACCCAGGGAATTTCACACCTATTTAGACACTCCAGCATGAGCAAAGGAGTTCCACTAGGATATTACCCCATCCTAGCACTTAGGGTTGTGATTGACATGAATAACTTAACTGGCATACATGACATTTCGTAACGTGACGTAACATGAACGTGACATAAAAGACCAAAGTCCTGATGTAGCATAACGTGACATGAACGTAAGATGACAGACATGACATACTTCAAGACATAAATGTAACAGAGTACATTTCATAACATGACATACATGTAATATGCAACATTTCGTAACATAATGTACTATATAACAGACAACATTTCTTAACATGGTGTAACATGTGACAGTGAATATTACGTGACATAAAATACATGTAACAGATGGCATACTTAACTTAACATGACATACTTGTAATGTATAGGAATACGTGACAGAATATCTTTTGTAACAGATGAATAATTCATGACAGAATAAATTCTGTGTAACAGATAAATATGTAATGACTTGGCATGGCACATATGATAACATGCATACATACAATTTAGTTTCCTTACTTATCACTCATACACATTAAACTGATAGTAAGTTAAAAGCTAACTTATCTCGATCGTCGCGTTCTACTATAATAAAGCGCGAAACACGAGGAACTGTAAAAGGTTATTCTAAAAGTTAGAAATTAATTACTAATAATTAGAAATGTGAAAAGAGACAACTTAGAGTAAAATTACCATTTTACCCTCTACATGTGGACAAATGATCATTTTACCCCTAACTTAAGGATTTGCTATCCTAATTCCAAAAAATTACCAAAATTTACATTCCTCATGTAAATTTTGTCCCAAACTCAAATCTCAACTCAGAAAAATTTAAAACCAATCACAACTATGAAAAACTCACTATGGCCGAAACCTACATAGGCCATTTGTCTTATTTTGGTTGCAATTCTTTCAAGTTCCAAAACTCATGAATAAACCAAAATCTTGTAACAAAGATCTTCCTATCCTAAGTTTAAAAACACCCTTAAAACTATCCATTAAGAAAAAGCTAATTATCAAAACCAAACTTTTTGTAAAAAGACCCAAACTTTTTAACAAAAAGTAAACCTTAAATCACAAGTTTTGACCTTAATAAAAACATCTCCAAGAATTCCAAAAAATCAAATCTTACTTCTAACATATTCATAACATCATCCTAAGATCAAACATGCTTTAAAACATCAAACAAAACTCACCAAAAAACACAAAACAACACTTGGAGTTTTTGGTTTTAAGCTTAGTCCAAAACAGAAACTGATTTTCCCAACTAACTATGATCAATCTCTTGATCCATGGCTTAAAGACATGTGATCTTCAAACTAACACATCACATGGTTTAAAAATGTGTCCTAAAGAAGATCCAACAATCAAACTTAAAATCACATGGCTAAAATTTAATAAAATATGGATCTAACTCAAAAACATCAAAGTTTAGGCCTAACCGAAATCCTCTTGCATAGAAAATCATATCTTTAAAAATAATACTAAATATCTTCGAAATAACATCCTAACATGTATATAAGAGGCTTAGGATCATCATATAAAAATATCAAAGCCTTTGGAAAAAGATTAAACCACGAAATATTCAAACTTTCACCAAACAGAAACTGTTTTTCCACTTCCAGTTTTCAAGTTTCTAACTCTAAGCAAATCTATCATCAAAAGCTTTATTCATGTAACAAAACCTCAATGAACATTCATAAACACATGTTAACAACACTCCATAAAATTTTCGGACCAAGATAAGTCCATTAGCTTGGTCAAAACTTCCAAAACATAACATACTCTCCAGTTTCACGCCCAGAATGACCTTTCTATGGTTAAAAATACTTTTGACCGACCAAATGAGAATGGAATGAGACTAATAATATATCCACGAAAACTAGACTCAAAGAAGAACAACTTATGTGAAGGAATCATCGTGCAAAAATACTTACAAAGGGTCATAAATGGCCACACAAAAAGTCCTAGAAATCTGCCCGAGAGAGCTCTTTTGGCTTTCTCTCTAAGAACGGGAGAAAGAAGTGATAAAATGGAGAGAAGTATGTCTTGCACAACTTTAGACTTCTGGAGGGAGAAGTTATGGGCTTGAATGACCCTTGATTGGAGGTGGATATGTGACATAAAGTGGAGAATAGAGAGGGGCAGAGACTGCTTGCAGCAGCTGTGAAAGATGGAGGTTGATGGAGTGGATTTCTCCTTCACATCAAGGCACTATTGGGTGCAGCCAATGGCAGTGGATGGTCTGCCATGTGGGGGAGGAAACTTCTCCAAGAAGCTTTGCCAAGGTGGCCAATTTCGTGGGCCTTGGTGGGCCCCACCAAGTGGGCTTCAATTTGGGGTTTAAAGGGGGTTTGGTTAGGGTTTGAGATGCTATCAAGCCCAAAATCAATTTTTCTTGGCCCAATCAAATTCCCAAGGTTTAAAAGGTTGAATAATGATGTCATAACAAGGATTTGATTAATTAATAGCATGTGGAAGTGATTTAATCAAGTGATTAAACACAATGCTAGAAATCGGATTAAAAAGGGTTTGGAGGCCAACTTTAGGGTTTGGGAAAACCATTTAGGGTTTTGGTTTCAACCAAGCTTTTGGGGTTTCAATTGGATTCCAAACATTTAGGGTTTTGCTAGGGTTGAAACCCTCTTTGGTCTGGCACAATTTGGTTGAACAGATGAAACACAACTTTGCTTAGGTGGCATGATCTCACACCTTGATTCCTTCACAAATCTATCTAATGGTTCTTTTTTGTGCCAAGTGTCTAATACCATTCACTAAGTGTGGCTAAGATCTTTCCAAGTGTCCAAATAAAACTTCTCTAACCTAATTTGGACATTCCACACTGTGATTTTGAAAACATTGCAATGAGTGCGCTTATCGAGATTACTATTCACTCCAAAAAATACATAATAAACTTAGTACTAAAAAATTCTAAATATTCATATTAACTTATAGTGAAAATCGTTTAACGAAATTCAACCCCGAAGTGCCCCTAAAAATAATTTCACAATTTTCAACAGACGTTTCGTCCGAAATTATGAAAATAAGTTATTGCGCCATAAAATCCTAAATAATCCTCTGAATCTAATGGCGTAGACCATAATGCATTCTGACACTTCTAACTACCTCAAATAATTAAACTCATATTACTAGCACCATAGTGAGTGATAACACTGACTATGTTGACAGACTAAAACCTCGATTGGTCGATTCGTAAAAGCTTATGGGGTTTTCACGAGATTCCTAAAGTCAATAGAAATTCTACCAATGAATTTCTAGCGGGTTGTTACACACACTTAGCAACCATTCACAACACTCTACTTCACACTCACCTAAATTATAAAACCTACTAATCATGTATATTGCCCATGTACATCATTCCAACACCAAATAACCAAATAAATCTAATAGCCCTCATTCAGGTGAAGCAGTTGTTACATAGTAGTTGTTTGTTTCAATGCTTCATTCTTCAATGCTGCTTCTTTTTTTGCCTACTCTTTACAAGAACACAGCTAAAGAAATAAAACAATCTTGTAAGAATCACGTGTAAACAGAAAACAGCCACTTCAGATAGTAAAATAAACAAATATATATACATATAACAGCAAATTAGGTATCCTAACCAGACCTTATGGTCTTTATATAGTTGATTTGTGTAAAGTTTAACAGAGGAAAGCATAACAGAGGAAATATTGCATGAGCAAAGATAAATCTGTTTTCACAATAATTTAGTGTATATCACACATACAATTTATAGAGAGATTTTTAGTAACTCTATTCAAGCACAATGGCTATTGAAAATCAAAAATACTACACGTAAGCTAACAATCTGATGTACAAGATAAGGAACGGAAGCCGAGTCTGGTGGACCTTTGAATATTTCAAGTCTGTTGTGCAATATCAGTAACAGCAGTGAAAACCAATTCTGGTGTATGGTTGAATGCTTCAAACTTTAAGTCTGTTGCGCAATATCAATAACAGCAGTATTCACTTCAACCTTTATCTCCAATACGCCCCCTCAATCGAATGGGCAATTCTTGAACATGAAGATTATCTCTTAAATATTGAAAGCGAACTGAGGAAAGTGGTTTGGTTAATAAATCAGCAAGCTGATTTTTCGTGGATAGAAAAGACACATGAAGTTGTCTTGATAAAACTTGATCCCGAACATAATGAAAATCAATTTCAATATGTTTTGTTCTTGCATGAAAAATTGGGTTAGATGACAAATAAGTTGCTCTAATATTATCACACCATAATGTCGGACTGGTCTTTAATGGAAGTTGCAGATCACGCAAAATGGATTGGATCAACTTATTTCAGCTGCTGTGTTTGAGAGAGATTTGTATTCCGATTCCGTGCTGCTGCGGGCCACTGTGGGTTGTTGTTTGCAGCTCCAACTGATGAGATTTGAGCCATGAAAAATACAGTAGGCTCCGACACTGCATCTATCATCTTTGTCGGCAGCCCAATCTGCATCACTGAATCCTTGAAAAGAGTGATCTAAGTTATTATGGAAATGAAGTGCATAGCCAACTGTGGATTTTAGATACCAAAGAATTCGTTTGACGGCTTGCCAATGAATGTCCTTTGGTTGTTGCATGAATTTGCTAACACGGTGCACTGCAAAGGCAATATCTGGGCGAGTAAAACTCAAGTAGTGTAAAGCACCAACTGTGCTTCGATAAAGTTGCTGATCTTGAAAATCAGTGCCATCAAATTTTGATAACGTGCAGGTTGTACTCATTGGAGTTGAACAAGGCTTGGCTTCATGCATGTTTACTCGTTGCAGCAAGTCTGCTATATACTTCCTTTGCGATAAATATAGATCATGGCCATCATACAGTGCTTCCACACCGAGAAAGTAGGAGAGTTTGCCCAAGTCTTTCACTGGAAAAGTCGAGCCCAAGTGCTTAATAAATAAATCAATTTCTTTAGACGATGTACTAGTGATGATTATATCATCAACATATATAAGGATGAAGAGAGAAGGCTCAGTCTTGTGAAGAGTGAATAATGAGTGATCTGCCTTTGATCCAACAAACCCCATGTGTTGCAAGTTTTCAGTTAATCTGGAAAACCAAGCCCTTGGAGCTTGCTTAAGTCTATATAAACTTTTTTTTAAACGGCAAACATGATCTGGGAAATCTGGATGAACATACCCTTGTGGTTGTTGCATGTAGACATCTTCATGTAGTAAACCATGTAGAAATGCATTGTGAATATCAATTTGCTTAATAGGCCATTGCCGTGTAACAGCTAGAGATAAGAGCAATCATATGGTCCCTGGTTTAACAACAGGGCTGAAGGTTTCTGTGAAGTCCACTCCAGGTTGTTGATGATACCCTTTTGCCACCAGTCGCGCCTTAAAGCGCTCAATATTGCCATCTGCATGTCGTTTAATTCGGAAGACCCATTTGTTGCCAACAAGGTTCGTACTTGGTGTGGGTGGTACAAGATCCCAAGTGCCATTTTTTACAAGGGCATTGAACTCAATATCCATGGCAGCACGCCATTGATGATGCTTAGAGGCCTCAGAAAAACATGTAGGTTATGTAGGACATGAAACAGGATTAGTAAGGAGACAATGAGGTAACGGGCTATACCAACATACGGTGCTTTCGGTTTGAGAGATTGGGTCTGAGATCTGGTCAGCATACGATGTGGTTGTTGGTGTATATTTTTCTCAACGGGATTGGGATTATTTCGAGAGATATTCGGGATGGTAGTTGGGTCTCCAGCAGTGTCTGTTGAAGTTTGAAGAGTATTCCGAGCTAGTGCTGCAGCAACATCTGATTGGAACAATGGTACCTGAATATCCGAAGCGTCTTGATTTTGTGGAATGATCGAATGGCTTGGCAACCGAGTAGGTGGAGCCATGGTAGGATCTACATGGTTAGTGGGAGTACTCGGGGGACAGAGAGAATGTAGGAGGAAGAATGTTTCTGGTTCAAGAGGAGAGGAGACCGAAGATTCTTTTTGGTATGGGAACAGGGACTCATCGAAAATGACATGACGTGATACATATATTTTTCCTGTGGCTAAATCAAGACATTTGTAGCCTTGGTGTGAGAGACTGTAACCAAGAAAAATACAAGTTTTTGAGCGGAAATCAATTTTATGTTTGTTGAAAGTGCGCAAATTTGGCCAACAAGCACATCCAAAAACACGCATGAACAAATAGTTAGGTTTTTTATTATAGGCCATTTCAAAAGGAGATTTATTTTGTAAAACTTTTGAAGGAAGACGATTTATAATATAAGTCGTAGTTAAAAAGGCATCTTCCCAATAAAGTTTGGGTAAATTTGAGTGAGCCCGCAAAGCTAGACCCATTTCAACAATTTGGCGATGTCGACGTTCAACCGAACTCATTTGTTCATGTGTGTAAGGGCAAGCTAGACGATGTTGAATGCCACAATTTTTAAACTACTGATTTAACCATCGATACTCACCTCCACAATCAGTTTGAATAGCCTTAATTTTGGAATCAAAATGCCCTTCAACATATTGTTGAAATTGTAGAAAGACAGATTATACGTCAGATTTTAATTTTAAAGGAAATATCCAAATAAATTTGGTAAAGGCATCCAAAAAACAAACATAATAACGAGATCCATAACTAGAAATAACCGAGCTGGGTCCCCAAACATCGGAATAAATTAATTCAAGTGGTTTTGAAACAGGATGAATGGAAGCATAAAAAGGTAAATTATGGCTTTTAGCCATCTCACATTCAGAGCAAACATTTTGTCTTTTATTAGAACCAACAGGTAAATTATTATTATTAAGCACATATCGAACAGTGATATAGGAAGCATGACCAAGACGACGATGCCAGTCCGTAATGGAGACCTGTGCACCAATAAAGGCAGAAGGAAGACAGCGTTGAAGAGAAGGAGAGAAGCAGTAAAGGCCATCAGACATTGATCATTTATGAAGGACGTTCCCCGAGTAATCCTTAATGAGAAAAAAAGAATTGTGAAACTCAAAATAAACATGATTATCTTGAGCAAATTTTTGAACGGAGAGCAAGTTTTTTGTAATTTGTGGGACAACAAGAATTTTATCAAGAAGAAAGGTAGAAGAGGAATTTGAAATAGAAGTAGTTCCAATATGAGTGATTTTCAACCTGTACCATCACCAATTTGAACATAATCATTGCCAGAAAATTCGTCAGTTCGAATATTCAGATTATTCATGTTGCTGGTCAGATGATGCGTAGCACCAGTGTCGGGATGCCATTCTTGTTCATGAGACAGCTGCTGAGAATGGTTGGAGGTTAAGTTGGCTTGCGGATTTGGGCGGGGTGGTGGGGTTTGAAAGTGAGGATCAAATCGTTTGTAACATTGTGAAGCTGTATGGCCTAACTTGGCACATAGTTGACACCATAAGGTGTTGGTGGATCTACCACCTCCACGGGTGCCATGATATTGAGCACGCCCCCTGCCTCGAGATGGATAGAAGTGGCCACGTCCCCGTCCGCCAGAACTTTGTTGTTTGGTGGCAACATTTGCTGAAGTAGTTGGCAAGGATAGGATTTGATTATTATGTTGTATGCGGGCCTCAAACGTCAAAAGCATGGAATAGAGATCTTCCAATGTGAGGGAGTCAGCACGGTGACTGACCAAAGACACAAGGGAATCATATTCTGGACCAAGTCCAGCAAGTAAGTAAGTGACGATATCGTCACTTGGCAGAGGTTGGCCAGCAATAGCCAATTCATCCGTGAGACGTTTGATTGTCATGAAGTAATCAGTGGCAGATTGATTTCCTTTCCTGAGAGTAGAGAGTTGAGAGCGAACATGTATTGCTTTAGCTCGAGATTGGGATGCAAAGGCAGAGATTAATGCTGTCCAAACGTCAGCAGATGTGTTGCAATGAGCAACTTGAGCTAGAACTTCTTCGGAGAGGGAAGAATTAATGCAGCTAAGGATAAGATTATCTTGGGTTTCCCAAAAAACATAGACTGGGTTGGGAATTGTGGAGCCATCAGAAGCAGAAATGGTTTTAGCAGGTTTTGGGAGAGTACCATCGATATAGCCGAAGACTTGTTGGCCTTTGAGGTAGGGTAATATGGTGGCTTTCCATGTTGGAAAGTTGGTATGGGTGAGTTTTGTAAGGTTGATGGAGGAAGAGGGGTTGAAGGTGGGAAGGGTAGTGTTTGGGGAGGAAGGCATTGTGGGAAGGATCAGAGTAGACGTGAGTCTTGCTGGGTGTCTGATACCATGTAAAGTTTAACAGAGGAAAGCATAACAGAGGAAATATTGCATGAGCAAAGATAAATCTGTTTTCACAATAATTTAGTGTATATCACACGTACAATTTATAGAGAGATTTTTAGTAACTCTATTCTAGTACAATGGCTATTTGAAAATCAAAAATACTACACGTAAGCTAACAATCTGATGTACAAGATAAGGAACGGAAGCCGAGTCTGGTGGAGCTTTGAATATTTCAAGTCTGTTGCGCAATATCAGTAACAGCAGTGAAAACCAATTCTGGTGTATGGTTGAATGCTTCAAACTTTAAGTCTGTTGTGCAATATCAGTAACAGCAGTATTCACTTCAACCTTTATCTCCAATAATTTGCACACAGAATTGCCACTACGAAGAGTCACAAGTGGAGGGGTGTTGCATTTTGTTGTTTTATGTTGGATTCTACTTGTTAATTCTTAATTAGGAAAAGTAGAAACATAGAATGATACGTATCTGAATTGCTGGCGGCCAAGCATGCCCATTAGCAACTTTATTAGTGCATGATAACCATACATCGTACTGTGGGAAGGGGGTGTGGGTTGGACAAGGGAGATCCGAGGTCACTGATTCTATAGGAATTGCATGTATATATAGGAGACACACCACAGTATGGCACTACAATGCAGCTGTGTAAGCCACACGTGAGCCACACAAGCTAATTGTTTGGATGCAATTTTTGCAAGTACAATGTGGGCAGTGTGTGCATAGGAAAGGTAGATTGAAAGGATAGTGCGGGGCTGGGGTGGGGAAGACTGCTCCCGTCTTCTCTCCCTCTAGTCAATCAGTGAGCACCAGTGGGGAGTGATGTAGAAAATACTGCGTAGAGTTTGTTTAACTAAATTATGCAGTATTTTGTTTGGCTGGTTTGATTATACAAAACCAAACTATTTCATCTTATATAATCATTAAAATTTTTCCAAACTCTCATACAAAATATAATAAAAAATTTAACTTTTTCAAATCCCAAAAACAAAAATATTTATATTAAAAAATAATATTATAACAATATTTTATTCAACTTTTAACAAAACATCTCATCTTATCTCATCTCATCTGAACTGTATAACTAAACGAGACGCTACTATATCTTGCACTGTACACTACTCAATTTATTTACTCTTATAAACCATCCGCAAGCACATAATAATTTACTACATATGAAAGTGATAATCTGTTGCATCAACTTGTATAAAAATTACTTAATATTTTAAAAATTTCTATTTTATCATGAATTGAATGAATCTCATGAGTAGTCAGTAGTATATATATAGTATGTAGTATGTTTATATTCGCCTAATGAACTGACAAGAATTCATTTGGTTGATAGAATTAGCTGGCATAAGCTGTGCAACTTGTATTACAAAAACAATCCAAATAAATATAGCATATATTTCCTGCACAATGGCACAAGGTAACATGGCCAACAAGGATATATGACACCATATAAGCAAAAAGAGGAGAAAATGGTCATCCTCCAGTACCTAATTCATTATTCCCCAATCAGACAGCTCTCTATAACCCAGAAAAGCATGATCTCTGTACAACATCTATAACCCAGAAAAGCACCACACCAGCTATCCCATTACAAGGTGAACACGGCCAGCTTGCAGCTTCAGGTAGATTCTAATTCCAGATCGATAGACATTATTCTACAAGACACACAAGAGGTATCTCAGATGGAGGGACTTTATAAAAAAAAAATATATATTTGTATTCAAATACCACTTCCTGAATTTGGGTTTATAAATTAATAGATCGAGGTGAGATTGAAGTGCAATGAAGGAGAGATCAAGGTGAGACACTAGGAGTGAATCTTCACATATACATACATATATATAAATCTATGCTACTTGATATGGTATAAAGATCATCAAATTTATAATAGAAAGAGCTTTACAATACTCAAATATAGTACTACATTAAGCCATGTCAATATATAAAGTAGTATTTTATAATTTTTTTATGGATCGACCACGACATTTCTTTTTATATATATAGACTTACATGACACTAATATGTGGTGTAAGTAGTATAACTCTTTTTTGTGTTTTCTCCTTAGCAAATAAATATGTACATCTTAATTATTATAAACATAAATAGAATATGAGTATTTACACGTGATAGAAAACTCTATACGGTATACCCACTTGTTTAACTAAATTATGCATTACATTATTTGCATTAGGCTACATTTTCTTTTATATTATTCGTAGCAAGTAGGAAAGAATGCATGCACATGTAAAACAAACGTCTCTACGTTACTCCCCACCTAAAAGATTCCTCCTGCTTGTTCAACACTCATTGACTAATGTCTAGCACCATAAAGTATGCATCATTTATAAAAACAAAAAGATATAATATATAAATATAAACGCACACACTTTAACACTAATAATTTAGTTCTAAAAACTGAATCCTCAGTTTTATAATATACCATCTACTGACTATATGTTCCCTCTCTTAGTAGTAAGATTTACGACTTTTCCTTTTTCTTTTTTTTGAAAAATATTTTATGGTCACGAAAGTAAATTCATAAGCTAACATATACATTATATTATAAAAATTTCTTTATTATAAAATAGATATCACGTATCATATAAAATTATGTCAGTTTGTAAATTTTAATTTTATGAAATCTCTTTCTTTAAATATCACGTGAATATGAGTTTGGCAAATGTCGCTCCACCACCTCCAACACATAATTAATTGGGTAGTACAAAGGGGGATTCCTCTCACCCTCTAGATCCCTTGACATTGGGAATAAAATGTCTCACTCATCACCTTTGTTGATGTCGTGTTTCATATCCTAAGCAAAGGGGCGACTCCGTCGCTTTGTTCCTGCAAGACTTAATGAGAGGGGCTCGGTGGGTATGGGATACCTCTGATGCCTAAGTCAGAATCATTGCTCATAGTATAAGCGTATTGCAAACTGAAAAAGAGAGAGAGAGAGAGAGAGAGAGAGAGAGAGAGAGAGAGAGAGAGAGAGAGAGAGAGAGAGCTCCCCTACATATGTTCTTGGTCCCCACGACTGCTAGTGGATCATGTCGAGCCGTACCATGTGCCGTTCTAGTTGCAAGGTCCTTTCTATCGTGCTTGCCATTACCCTACCGCACTGCACACAATTTGTCCCTTCTCCTTTTTGCACGTCCATGGTGGCAGGTGAGTGGTGGTGTTCCCACAACCCTGGTGGCAAGGGTGGGTGGTGCTCATTTGACGTGGCATGTCAGTCTCTTGCGTGACGGCTCCTTTGTGCATTTAATGCAGTGTGCCCATTGTCTAACAGTGCAGGTTGCAAGCCATACTAGGTGGGAACCCTTTTGGGCTAAACCCAGCCTCCCATTTTCCTTCTTTCCCCATTGGGCTATCTTGTTGGGCCGACTGGGCCTTGAATGGGGCAAACCCTACATGGCCTAAAAATTCAAAATTCTCCCATTGTGTTTAATTGCATTACATAATGTGATAGTTTGTCTCCCACGTCATTAGCGTTAGCCTTTTTGTCATTAGCGTTAGCCTTCAATGTGGTTGCATTGAAGGCTTGCCACAAGCTTCTGCAATGTGAGGGCAAGAAGCTTTTGGATGACATGGCCCTCGTGGAGGGCAAGTTAGGCAAGGCACGGGAGGCGCTTGCCCAAGTGAGCCTTGAGTCTATGCACCGAAAGGACGAGTGCGATAGGCTCCAGCGGGAATTGAAGAAAAGGGAGGGGGAGCTGGAGCAGGCGCGAAAAGGGCTTGTGGAGCTTCGGGTTGAGAGGGCGCAACTAATCGAGCAACACAGCTGGGACGCGGGGTAACGCAAATGCTTGCAGGCCAAGTTCTTTTAGTTGACCAGGTCCATCCGACGCATGAAGGATCTTTTTCAAAGCCTGAGGCCCAGCTTTGTTCCCTGGAGTCAAAGCTGCTCGAGGCAACCAACATGATCCTGGCTCGTGACATCTGAATCTCGGCCTTGGAGTCTAGCTGGGGCACGAGTCGAAACTCTTGGGAGGTTCTCAAGTCCCAAATGAAGAGTGCCAAGGTCGTTTGGGACCAAGGCTTGGGTTATGGCTATAAGGAGGGTCTTAAGCAACTAAAAGACCACATTGTTTAGCACCCCACAATCGACTTAAGGACCTTGAACCTGGCTTCCCTCGAACCTGATTCTCGAGCCTTCGAATTTTTCAAGCCCATCGGGAAGGACTTGATGCCCCTCGCATTTTCGGATACTATTGCCCCAACTTGAGGTGCTTTTGTAATAATGAGTTTGTTTTTTGCCCAACGGAACAATGTTTGTAATATATTCAAATTTTTTTTCCTCCTCATTTCTTGAGTTATTCTTCTTGACTTTCTAGCCCTGCATGCTTTCTCTTTGCCTTGTTTGGTTGCACAAAGGTTGGCAAGTCAATGGACTTGTATCCGATTGGCCATCTTGGGCAGGTCCTGGGACTCCTGCTCATTCAATCCTTTGTGGCGAGTCCAGGAACTTGGCTTGGTTGCCCAAAGGTCGACAAGTCAAGAGACTTGTGTCCGACGGGCCATTTTGGGCTGATCCTTGGAGTCCTGCCCGGCCAATCCTTGCAGTGAGTCCAGGGACTCGGCTTGGTTGCATGAAGGTCAACAAGTCAAGGGACTCGTGTCTGATTGGCCATTTTGGGCAGGTCTTGGGACTCCTGCCCGGCCAATCCTTTACGCTGAGTCCAGGGACTCAGCTTAATTGCCGAAGGTCGGTAAGTCAAGGGACTTGTGTCCAACTAGCCATTTTAGGCTGGTCTTGGGACTCCTACTCGGCCAATCCTTCGCTACGAGTTAATGAACTCGGCTTGGTTGCATAAAGATCGAAAAGTCAAGGGACTTGTGTCCGACTGACCATTTTGGGCAAGTTTTGGGACTCCTGTCTGGCCAATCCTTCACGTCGAGTTTAGGGACTCAGCTTGGTTCCATGAATGTTGGCAAGTCAAAGGACTTGTGTCTGACTAGCCATTTTGTACAGGTCCTGGGACTTCTGCCCAGCCAATTCTTTGCAGCGAGTCTAGGGACGCGACTTGGTGGATCTTTTGGGCAATGAAGTTAAGTCAAACAAATGCAACTTTTATTTCCATAATTTCCTTTTACATTCACACTGGGGAATACATTGTTATGGAAAATACTTTTTCAAGTGTTCGGCATTTCAAGGATGGGGGAGATCGTTTGCTTTGCTGTCCTTTAAAAGATATGACCCTGGTCGTCCGCTGCTATTACCATGTAAGGCCCCTCCCATTGCGAACCTAGCTTTCCTTCCTCCTAGGTCATGACCCCAGTTTGCTTCAGCACCAAATCCCTTATTTTGAAAGAACAGGTTTTGACGCGCTTGTTGAAGTAGCGCTCTACCTTCCTTTTGTTGCTCGTGATCTACACTTCCACTTTTTGCCTTCTTTCTGCAAGGAGGTCCAATTGCTCCTTTAGTCTTTCATTGTTGGAACTCGGGTCAAAGTGCTCTACTTGGTAGGTCGGCATCCCCACATCCATAGATATCACTGCTTCGCTTTCGTAGGTCAGGACGACATGTGTTTCCCTCGTAGGGGTTCTAACAGTCGTTTGATAGGCCCACATGACTCCCAGAAGTTCTTCCACCCATCTTCCTTTTTGGTCTATCATTCTTTTCTTTAGGATCCCAAGTAGGGTTTTGTTGGTTGCTTCGACCAGGCCATTGGACTGCGAGTGCCCCGAGGAGTACTTGAACTTGATCCCTAGCTCGACACACCATTCTCGGTAGTGGGAGGAATCAAACTATCGGCCATTATCTGATATGATGCTTTGGGGAATGCCGAACTGGTAAACCACCAATTTTCACAAGAATCTAGTGATGGCTGCAGCGGTGATAGATGCTAGAGCTTCTGCCTTGAACCATTTGGTGAAGTGGTCTATCGCCATGACTATGAACTTTACCTTGCCCTTGGCCACAAGAAGCGGCCCGACTAGATCTAGTATCTACTACGCAAAGTGCCACAGGGACATAATGGACGTCACCTCTTCCTGTGGGCAATGCGGCACAAGCGCATGTTCCTGGCACTTCGAGCTTCGCTTCACAAAATCTTCTGCATCCTGGAGGGAATTGGGCCAGTAGTATTCGGCTCTCATCACTTTCACTGCCAGCACTCTCCCCCCTAAGTGGCTTCCACAAATCCCCTTATGCACCTCGGCCAGTATGTACTTGGTTTTGTCCACTAGATGCATCTTAGGAGGGGTTTAGTGAAGCCTTTCTTGTATAGGACCCTTTCTACAATTGTGAAGCATGCTGCCTTGTTCTTGATTTTCCATGCTTCTTCCTTTTCGTCTGAGACCTCACTAGTGTTGAGGTACTTTATTATGTTTGTTGCCCACTCAGTGTTGACAATTGAGGCCTCCATCCCTATCGTGGGGAAGTCTACTGCCCAGGCCATGGTGTTATCGGCAGGTTTGAGCTCTCCTGCCTTGAGGTAGCTCATGCCAGTTTGTCGGCGTTCTGGATTTCCTCTCTCGGTACTTGTTGGACGCAGAAGTAGTGGAAGAGGAAGCATTCTTCTCCTACTAGATGTAGGTACTTCTTCAGCTTTTTGCCCTTCATGGCGAACTCCCCTTGCACCTGGCCGACGACTATCTGAGAATCCACCTTCACTTTGATCTTCGTTTCCCTAGTGCCCTGGCCACTCACATCTCGACCAACAGTGCTTCATACATAGCCTTGGACCGTCTTGAACAGGAACTGGATCGCTTAGTTGTGCTCCTCGCCAAACTCCTTAATGATGTGCACCCCACACCCCCTCCAGCCAAACAGAATGAGCTATCAATGAAAACCTACCATGGCTTTCCTTGGGTGCCATCTGCACCTCCTTTGGGAAGTCAGCAAATTCAGCTATAAAGCGGTCAGTACTTGTTCTTTAATGGCTGTGCAGGGAAGGTACTTGATATCGAACTCACTTAGCTTGACCACCCAATTCATTAGGCGGCCTGAGTGTCCAATCTCTACAGGATCTTCTTGAGTGGGGTGTCAATGAGGACCTTAATCGGGTGGGCTTGAAAATATGGCCACAGTCTTCTTGCGATGACTACTAGCGCAAACGTCATCATGTCTATTCATGGGTACCTTGCTTTGGCTCCCCGGAACGCCCTACTCATGTAATACATAGGCTGCTCTAGCCCCCTTGGTCCCAGAACTCCCTACTCATGTAGTTACCTCTCCCAGATGGTATGCCTTCAGTTCATCGAACGTCCTGTCACATTTAGTGTCCCAGCTCTGGGCTTTTCTTAGGACTTTGTCTCGTTGATATTTTGTGAGCAGAGCATGCTCACTATTGCTTCAAATTTCTCAGGATTGTACCTCTGAAAGGCATGACTATGTAATAATAGAGTCATCAGTAACCCGAGTATGCGTCCATGAAGTTATGTAATCAGTGGCTCGATGTGGAGTCAACAATCAAGTCGATCCGCGGCAGAGGAAAATGGTCTTTCGGGTAAGCTTTGTTCAAGTCGGTAAAGTCAACACACATCCTCCACTTGCCATTCAATTTTTTCATCAACACTACATTGGACAGCCACTCAGGGTAGTGGGCTTCTCGAATGAATCTAGCACCAACGATTTTGTCAACTTCCTCGGCTATGTCAGCATACTTTTCTATGTTGAAACTCCTGCGCTTCTGCCTAACTTTCTTTGCTTCTAGGTGGACACAAAGGTGGTGCTTGACGATTGTGTTGTCGATCCTGGACATTTCTTCATGGCTCCACATGAACACGTTCTAGTGTTCAATGAGGAGCTACTTCATTGATCGTCTTAGCTCGGGGCCTCTCTTGGTCTTGAATCTCATTGTGCACTCAGGCCTCGCTCGGTCTACGGGGACCAGCTCTAGAGGTTCGTTTGGTTTTGCCTATCAAAGGGTTTGCTCGTCCCAGGCTTCTTCACTTTGCTCAAACAAGTCCAATGCAATGGCGGCAGCGGCTCCGCGACAATGCTTGCTTCTCCAAGGGTTCTTACGTCTTTCCCCCTATACTTCAGTTCTTGTGTGTAACACTCCTTGGCGAGCACTTAATTGCCCCTGACCTCGCCCAACTCCTACTTTGGTGGAGAATTTCATCATCAGGTGATAAGTTGACGTTATCACCTTCAAATTGTTCAGGGTGAGTTGGCTTAGTATGACATTGTACGAAGAAGGGCCTTTGACCACCAAGAAATTAGTCAATGTTGTAGTGGTCCTAGGCGCTTTTCCAGCCGGGACAGACAAATTGATTGCGCCGACCAACTGTACTACGTACCCAATGAACCCCTTGAGCTGCGTTGGTGCCGGTCGTAGGCGATCGAGGTTGATGCCGACCTTGGTGAGTGCCTCCCAAAATAGGATGTTGGCGGAGCTGCTGTTATCGATCAGGATCCTCCAGGTCCATCCTCTTGGTTTCCAACCAAGACCATCCCAACCAGAAAGTAAGCGAAGATATCTATTGAGAAGTTAGTCAATGCCAGTTCAGATAGATTTGAGAGACTGGAAGTAAAGGTTGACCAGTTGGCAAGTTCCAACATAAATGTGAAGATGTAATTGGGGCAATTAGCCAATTCCATCAATTCTCATGGATAGGGCAATTTGCCTAGTAAGACAGAAGTCAATCTGAAGGAGCATTTCAAGGTAGTCACCTTGAGAAGTGGTAAGCAACTTAATCATGTAAGTGGTGAGACTGTAGTTGGTGATGAATTTGACCATGAAGAGGTGAGCAAGAAGGTCGTTGAAGAAGTTGAGGACCTAGCCAAGACACCATCCCCACTACCACCAGCCGAACCTTATGTCCCTCCCATTCCTTTTCCTCAAAGGCTTAAGCAAAATAAAATTGATCAATAGTTTGAGAAATTTTTGAAAGTGTTTAGGCAGCTTCACATTAATATTCTTTTTGCATATGCCTTAGCACAGATTCCTGCCTATACAAAATTTTTAAAGGAGATCATGTCCAAGAAGAGGAAATTGGAGGATTTCGAGACCATTGCATTGACGGAGGAATGCTGTGCCATTATCTAGAATAAGCTTCCACCAAAGTTAAGAGATCCAAAGAGTTTTTCTATCCCTTGTACTATAGGTGATGTTAATTTTTCTAAAGTTTTGTGTGATTTAGGTGCTAGTATTTCACTAATGCCTTTATATGTGTCTAAGAAGTTTGGATTAAAGGAGTTGAAACCTACTATCATTTCTTTGTAGCTAGCTGACCGATTGGTGAAATATCATTTGGGTGTCATTGAGAATGTGCTAATCAAGGTAAAGAAGTTTATCATTCCAGTTGATTTTATTGTATTGGAGATGGAAGAAAACATCGAGATCCTTATCATTTTAGGCCGGCCTTTTCTAGCCACAACTGGATGTTAAGAATGGTAGGCTGACTTTGAAAGTTGGTGAAGAAGAGGTAGAGTTTAATTTATTTGAAGTTGCTAAATATGCTTCTTTTACTGATCATGTTTTTCGAGTTGATTTTGTAAATGAGTCGACCAGAGAAGTTTTTAGGACTAAAAATCTAACGAACCTCTCCAGACTTGTTTAGTGAGTGCAGGAACAAGTAAAGATGATAATTTGGAGGTTGCAGAAATGACGTATGTATTAGAGGCTACATGTCCTAAGCCGAAGCAAAGATGTATTCATTTTGAGGATCTAGGCAAAGGTAAGCCACTCTCTCCCCTTCTAATGTGCAAGCACTAGTTCTGGAGTTGAAGTCATTACTCTCACATCTCAGGTATGCCTTTTTGGGTGAAAATAATACTTTGCTTGTGATTGTGAGTGCTTCTTTGTCTGATGATCAACTTGAAAAATGGATGCGTATTTTGAGATTGAGAAAAAAAGCCATAGGATAGACTATATCAAACCTTAGAGGAATTAGCCATTCATTGTGTATGCATAGAATTTTAATGGAGGATAACCAAAAACCTATTGTTGAAAATTAGAGACGGTTAAATCCTGACATGAAAGAAGTAGTTAGGACTGAAGTTCTTAAATGGTTAGATGCATGGATTATTTATCCTATATATAATAGTTCATGGATTAGTCCAGTGTAGGTAGTACCTAAAAAGGGTGGGATGACTGTGGTACATAATGAAAATAATGAATTAATTCCCACTAGGACAGTAACTGGGTGGAGAGTCTGCATAGATTATAGGAAACTTAATAGTGTTACTCTTACGGATTATTTTTCTTTACCTTTTCTTGAATAGGTGCTTGAGAGATTGCTAGGTATACATATTACTGTTTTCTAGATGGTTATTCAGGGTATAACCAGATTCCTATATCCCCCAAAGACCAAGAAAAGACCACATTCACTTATCCTTATGGTACTTTTGCATTCTGTAGGATGCCTTTTGGTTTGTGTAATGCATCTGCTACATTCCAACGTTGCATTATGGCTATTTTCTCTTATTTTGTTGAAAAGATCATATAGGTTTTCATGGATGATTTTTCAGTTTTTGGATCTTCTTTTGATAGCTGTTTAAATAACTTGTCTCGAGTTTTGCAGCATTGTGAGGAAACCAATTTAGTCTTGAATCGGAAGAAATGTCATTTTATGGTACAAGAATGTATTGTTTTAGGCCACAAAGTTTCATCAAGAGGTATTGAGGTCGAACGAGCAAAAATAGAAATTATTGAAAAATTACCATCACCTACCAGTGTTAGGGGAGTTAGAAGTTTCCTTGGTCACACAGGATTTTACCGACATTTTATTAAGGATTTTTCTAAAATTTCTAAATCTCTTTGTAATCTGTTGAATAAGGATGTTGTGTTTAATTTTGATAATGACTATTTGAATGTTTTTAACAAGTTGAAGCAAGAGTTGGTGTTAGCACCAATTATGGCAGCCCCAGATTGGAGTTTACCTTTTGAGCTAATCTATGATGCTAGTGATTTCTCGGCCAGAGAAAAGACAGGAAGTTGCATGTTATATATTATGCTAGTAGAGTTTTATTTTTGGAAAGAACCACTACTCTATAAATACTATGCAAATGGAATGATTAGAAGATGTGTGCTTCAGGATGAGATGCAGGATATCCTTGACCATTGCCATTCCTTGGAGTGTGGTGGACATTTCAGTACCTCCAAGACAGTTGCAAATGTATGGCAATCTGGTTTTTACTAGCTGACCATGTATCAAGATGCGAGATAGCATGTGGGCATGTGTGATAGATATCAACGGGTTGGGAACATTTTGAGAAAAAATAAGATGCCGTTGACCAATATCCTGGAGGTTGAACTGTTTGATTTGTGGGGAATTTTTTTCATGAGCCCATTTCCTTATTCCTTCAACAATCAATGCATCTTGGTAACAATGAATTATGTGTTTAAATGGGTTGAAACTTCTGCAACTCAGACTAATGACTCTCGGGTGGTGATGAGATTTATGAAGAATTATTTTTTAAAAGATTTTGGTGTGTCGAGAGCCATTATTAGTGATGAAGGCTCCCATTTTTGTAACTAGTCATTTGAGGCTTTTATTGAAGAAATATGAGATTACTCATAAGGTGACACTTGCCTATTATCCTAAAAAAAAATGGGCAAGTGGAACTTGCAAATAAGGAATTGAAGCAAAATTTGGAGAACACTAATCGAACCAACTAAAAAAATGCAGAATAAAACACAGAAGTCTTCCGCTTCTGTTTTCCACAATAAGTGTCGTTTAAATCAGGTCAGAGTTTTCGAGTTGGGTCGGCGGGCTAAATGTACAACCCTATAGTATAACACATTTATTCGTCCGATTAAAATTATAGGTTTATACTAGTTTAAATTAAATAAATTAAAAATTTGAGTAATAATGGGACAAAAATATCCCTAAAAGTTTCCCAGATGGTCATGAAAACTATTTTAACTAATAAAGAGAAAAATTACAAAGAAACCTTATATCACACATTTCCATATAATCAACATGTGATTTATTATTTATTTATTTCTATTTAAACACACACATATTTAAGCATTAATATAGAATGACAAAAATGACAAATCACATATTGATTAGGTGGATATGTATGGTGTAAAGTTTCTATGTAGAATTTTTCATTGAGTAATAATTTGTACAAATTTCAAATAAACAAGCCCGTAGTCCCTTTGTAAAAATGTGGACTCCACCATGAAAACGTATAAAAATATTTATTTTTTATTAGTATGACCCACATGTTTATAAAGAGCCTACGCAAAACTTATCTATTTAGTATTTGTAACAAAGGTTAATTACACTTTATCTTCTCGAACTTTTACTCAATTCACAATGTGCTTTCGAAACTAATAATTGCATCAAAATGGATTCTCGAACTTTCAAAACTTTCCAATCCCCCCTTCTGTCAATCAATAGCGTCAAATCTAATGGAAATTCACTGCAAAGATGTAATTTTTATTTAATTTATTATCATTGACCATATAAAATATAAAATAATATATGCTATCAATTAATAATAAATTATTAATCATTAACCATACATAAAATTATTTTATACCTAAGTTTCAAAAAAGTATGAATAATCTATATACACAATGATATTATTTGATATTCATTAACAATATATAAATTAATAAAAAAATTTATTTAATGATTTATGATTTATTATTAATTGGTAGTATATATTATTTTATATTTTATATGGTCAATGATAATAAATTAGATGAAAATTATATCTTTACAGTGAATGTTATGCATATGAACAACATATATGGTGAATTTTCATTAGATTTAACTTTGCTAATAGACAGAATGAGGGATTGAGAAGTTTTAAAAATTCAAGAATCTACTTTGATGTAATTATTAATTTCAGAAATATATTGTGAATTGAGAAAAAATTTAAGATGACAAAATATAATTAACCTTTATAACTATCATTACTCTTTAGCAATTTCAAATAATGAGAGTGGCATTTGCTTCCCGTATTATTTTATTAGTTTATGGGCCTAATGGTGGATCTAACCACCTAAAGAGAAGCCCAAATTGGGCACGCGACATTGGTCCCAAACTACTGAACTAGTATTTCTTGTTCCAGTGACCAGTCGAGCTACGACCAAATTACACGCCCTATAAATTGTTCTATATATAAGGGCATATTCTACTTCATTTTAAGGGTTAGGGTTCTGCTCTGCGGCTGCTTGCTTCAAACTCTTCTTCGCCCTTCGACTCCTCGTAGCAGTTGAAGAACTCTTCCTCCCTCCGTCACCATGGGGTATGTGGTGGAATGAATCTCTTTGATTCTCTCTCATTTTCATAATACTGCTCTACTCAAGATCTGTCAATTTATTTCCATTTTTATGATATGTAGTCGCTGAAGATTTGCTATTTACTTTGAATATGGGGTCCTGTAATCTGTACTACGATTCTTCAAACTAAATCTTAGTATCGAATGGCTTCCATCCGCAAAGCCATGCTTAGATTTAGGTTTTTATAATTTCCGTACTCTACTTCGGCTGTTTGAGAAGTTATGGAATAATGTACGGGAATAAATATTAGCTCACGTCCCGATTCATGTCGTTTTGATTGGCTGGATTTTTACGAAAAAAAATTGGAACTCACATTAGAGGACATAGGATGATTATGTTAGGGTTTTAGACTTGGGACGTAGCTGACTCAGAATGTTCATTTTCCAAATTTTTATTTCGGTCATATATATAATTGAATCCGTGACCATCGAGGGCTTATATAAAAGCAAGCCATCCTGTCTAAAGCAAGAAAAATTGACCATGTAGAATAGGGGTAATGACTTTGATTGGTTACCGGTGGCTTGCTAGATCTCAAGGCCAATGTGGTTTTGTTGTTTTGTAAGTTGAACGTTAGTACTGCTTCAAAATGTAGTTTTTCGCATGTCTGATATGTGGATACTAATCATAAGAAACTAATAGATTTTTTTTCCCGAGTTGATGATTTGGTTTACATATTTTTACAAGCTTTCCTTGGTATAGAGAATTTGATTTAGATGCCGTTTTCTTAATTAAATTCGTAGAAATAAATCAAAAGAGTCTGCAAAAGTGAATGAAATGTGTTAAGTTAAATTCCCTGTGGTCTGTTGGTAAATAAATTAGATAGTAGCGAAAACACTTGTTGAAATTGATAATGTTTTTTTTTCCCCTGTTGTATTTCTGATCTGTGATCTGTTAGTACTTGTTAATTGTTTGATTACATAGGTGGCCTTGATATCCTCCAATTAAACTGGTTGATTTTTTTTTCTTTGAAATGTTTTCCTATATGGTTTAAATCATTTTGATTTTTGCCCACTGGCAATCTATTAGACTTGAACTGTTGTTCAGGATTTGATATGTTAACCATCCTCTATTGAGATGATGAGCTCATGATCTGTTGCAAATTTTTCTAACAGGAAGACACGTGGTATGGGAGCTGGTCGCAAGCTGAAGTCCCACCGTCGGAGGCAAAGGTGGGCTGACAAGTCTTACAAAAAGTCCCACCTTGGAAATGAATGGAAGAAGCCATTTGCTGGGTCTTCCCATGCAAAAGGCATTGTCCTTGAGAAGATGTAAGACTATTTAGTCATTTTTTTCCATTCATTCCTGCATAATTGATCATTTAGTTTGCTAGTAATTATGAGTGAGTTAAGATGTTTTTGAAAGTTAAACATTTGATAACCTCTCGTCATATGGTTTTCTGGGATGTTTAGAGGTATCGAGGCCAAGCAGCCAAACTCTGCTATCAGGAAATGTGCCAGAGTCCAACTGATCAAAAATGGGAAGAAGATTGCTGCATTTGTCCCCAACGATGGTTGCTTGAACTACATTGAAGAAAATGTGAGTATTCTTGGCCTCAAATAAGGCATGGTCTATTCTGGTAGTTACTTCATCTTCAATCCCTTCTTACTTATGGTTGACCACTATCATGATATTTTATGTAGGATGAGGTGTTGATCGCCGGATTTGGTCGAAAGGGTCATGCTGTCGGTGATATTCCTGGTGTTAGGTTCAAAGTCGTGAAGGTTTCTGGTGTCTCCCTCCTGGCTCTGTTCAAGGAGAAAAAGGAGAAGCCTAGGTCCTAAGTTTTTTGGGAATGGCAGAGTATTTGTGTTTTTCATGGATTTTTCAATGAATCGAGCTGTTACAACCTTTTAACAATTAGATTTTGTGGACTTGTCTTTATTAATCTTAAGTATTTTTTGGGTAATTAAATCTTAAGTTATTACAAAGAATTTGTGAAAATCTTTTTTGATTCAAGAAATCCATTTGGGACTTGTGAATTGCCTGCCCCTCATTTTCCTGAATATTATTCTCACCTACCCACACGCAAGCGAAATTAATTTGAGAATTGAAATTAATTTCTTTCCTTTTATTTTTAAGTGTAAATGCTTTGTTCGCTCTCCCGATTCTTTAAATCGTAAGCCTATCCTGTTTGACTATCTGCTTAACAGAATTCTAACAGTCCATGGTAAATGAGTCAATGCTTCTCAATATCCATGCATGTCATACTTGTAACCATGTGGGCTAGTTGTGACAAAAAGAAATTAGGGGGCTATTAAACATAATTGATAAATGGTGATGACAATAATATCAGTACTAGGAAAAAAACACAATAAATAGGAAAATAGTCATTATAATGATAATAATAATTGTGAGTATAATAATAAAGAAGTCATTATTATTATAATAATAATAATAATATAATAATAATAATGATGATGATGATGATGATAATGTGAATGATAATAATGTGAATGATAATAATAATAATTGTTAATCGTGTTTTGCAAACTTTTGAGTCAGATTCTAGCAATTCGGGTCTTTTGAGAAGGGCCTCGCTCAATGCTAGGTGGAGTCGCTGGCAGTTGTCTGGTGCGGCTGTACGGTGTTGGTGTGTACACCCATGATGATGAATAATATTTAAATGCAGAGAAAATAAAGAGATGAAAATACAGATTTACGTGATTCAACAATACGCCTACGTCCATGAGGGTTTGGGGAGGGGAGATCCCACTATAATAAGCTTATTTACAGTCTCTCATGACCTCTTGTTTCTTATTGTACAATAGAAGCTGTAGATCTATTTGTTGAAGAAGAAGTTCTCTCTGGGTTTCTCAGGCTGAAGAAAAAGTCCATCGCTCCCCAGAGTCGAAGTCCCCGTGTCTTTTATCTCCTACACCCTCTTAGCTTTAACTCACTTTCCTACTTTTCTCTCTAGACACCTTACACTTTGTCTTCCCTTACTTTATGCCAAATCCTCAATTTTACTTTCTCATGCCTCCTGACACATCCATGCCTCTAGTCCCTTCTTGCCCCTCTCTCATTCTCTCATAATTTGTCTTCTAGTGAGTCCCCCCATTGGTTGGGTTTAGGAAATTTCATGCGTTGGGGGAAAAACCCCCTCACACTAATAATAATAATTGAGAATAATAATGATGACAATATTAATAATAATATTAGTGATAATATTATTAAGAAATGCTATCAATGATGATGATAATAATAATGATAATGATAATAATAGCAACAACAATAATGATATTAAGACGAATAATAATACGAATAATTATGATGATGAGAATAATAATGATTGTAAGAGGGTTTTTCCCTCTTGTTGGCCCTTAAAGGAAGCCCATGAGGGGCCACTGACGAAATAAGTCAGAGAGCCTGACCAGGCCCAATCGAGACCTACGACCCTCCTCCAAAGGAGTTAGTTGGTCTTTGCAGAGTACTTAGCTCACAAACAAAACCCACCCCCGAAGTAACCAGCGCATAGAGAAAGAGGACGGTATATTGGTAGATGGGACTCACCGCTTTGATACCATCCCGACGACACCCTGCCCTCTAGAACCTTGCATAGGCAAGTAGACGAGAAATATGGAGAATTTTTGATCTCCTGACAGTAGGCATGTAGAGGCTTAACAGGGAATGCATGTAGGGTAAAGTGAGTCAAGAAACCACGCCTCATTAATTACACCATTACCCGGACTCCACGACCACATTAATGATGCTGCTCCAGAAGCTATCATGCATTAAAGGATTCTAACAAATGAACCGTGTAAATGACATAAGTTCCTCAAAGTCAGGGATGGGTGTCCCCACCCGAAACTAGTATAAAAACCAATCCCTAGGTACGAAGAACTCTATCTTATCTCTCTAAACATATGCACAAACTACTAAGGAGATATACTGACTTTGGCATTGAAGATTCCCTGGCCACCACCTAGGCCTCCCTTTTTTTCATGTTTGATTAAGTGTGCAAGTGAAAGTCCGAAAACTCGAGTTGCTGGAACCCGACCCAAAGATGTGCGAAATATGACGTTAACAGTGGCGTTGTCTGTGGGATCTCTATAGATTTCACATGTCCTTCGTATGCTTGCGACAACCCATTCTCAGACAACTCGGGATAAGAAGAAGTGACGCCGACAAACATGGAAGCAAGGTTCACTGCAATGGAACAACTGGTGGGAAAACTAACCACTAAGGTGGAGACCTTCCGGAAGGAGAACAAGAAGCTTAAAGTAGCCACCAACGAGCTAGAAAATGAAGCAGAACCCAGCAACAGCGAGCACGTGGGATCCAGGAATGCAGAAGGAGGTGACGCAGAGGAAGAAAGGAAAAACATGTAGGATGAGCTACATAACCTCAAAGGAAAGTATGAAGAGATGGTGAGGAAGAAGGGCACATCATCATCAGCAGACCAATTGTTCACCAATACAAATCTACCCTACAGCGAAGAGGTGATGGCCGTGCCCCTACAGAAAAAGTTCCGAGTGCCTCTCATGGACATGTACGAGGGGACTAGAGATCCCCTTACACCTAGAAACCTTCAGGTCCCACATGACTTTGCATGGTTTCTCAAGAGAAGTGGCCTGAAGGGCTTTCCCATTGACCTTGAGGGGGCCGACGAGAGTATGGTTTGAGTTTTTGGCATTCGGGTCCATAGACGGCTTTAGGGAGCTGGCCCACCTATTCCTCACACAATTTATGGTGAGCCAGAGAAGAAGATGCCTCACAGCATACCTCCTTACCATCAAGCAGGGGGAAGACGACTACGAACGACTACAGAGAAAGGGTCGTGTGACAATAGGAGAGAAGAAGCCCTTACGATTCAATCGACTGGCACTCTCCATCTAGAAAAACAACTGCCAACATGTTAGAGAAGTCAATTACAAGGGCGCAGTCGCTGCTATTGCACCTACCATCAGTCCCCCACTCATAATACAGAAGATAGCCTTTCCTTGAAAGAGGGAAGAGAACGGGCTGGGCGGCCAAGACCAGAGTAGGAGTGGAGGCAGAGATCATGGGAAAGAAGTGCAGAAAGAGTCAGAAGGCCAATAAGGGAAGGGAGCCTGAGGCAAAGGCTGGCTGCGTAAAGACCCCAGCACAATCGCCCTAGCACACCACATCAAGAAGGGCCACCGCTAGGGGAAATCAGAACTATCGCAGAAGGGTTCACCGGCGGGGGCGCAACCTCATCCAGGTGAAAGGTGCACGCAAGACGAGAAAGATACCAGGAGGTGTATTAAGAAGAGTGTCGCACCACCAAGTACAAAAGAAATGACCCAGCCCCCTCCATTTCCTTTAGAGAGGATGAGAAGGAGGGGGTCCTCTACCTGCACAACAACGCCCTAGTTGTGACTATGATGGTCACCAACTTCACCACAAGGAGGATCCTTATCGACAATGGCAACTCAGCAAACATCCTGTTCTAGGAAGCCTTGGCAGACAGCTCTCCCTCGACGGCCTCTGTCATGGTCAACTTCTTGGTGGTAAATTGGTAAAGGCTTCTTCGTCATACAACGCCATAATCGGCTGAGCCACCCTTAACAGCCTAAAGGCATTAACATTGACCAATCACTTGAAGACGAAGTTCCCGACTTCATAGGGGGTGGGATAAATAAGAGGATAATAGGTCCAAGCGTGAGAGTGTTATACACAAGAATTGAAACCAAGGGGCGACGGGGTGCACATGGTCCACAAACACATTACACCAAGCGTCTGTGGGAGTTTAACTACAAACGAACCTTATGACTTGTAATTTCAATTTCTATGTCGATAGCGTAAATTCTATTAATGAGAATGTGGCTTTTTCAGGGATAAAATGTGTCTCGCCTATCTCAATTACTTACTCCAACGTAATTTTCGTCAACATAACCATCAATGTAGCGTAATCTCCGTCAACATAATCTCCATTAACATAATCTTCGTCAACATAATCTCCATCAACGTAATCTCCATGAATGAAATCTCCATCGACGACTACTTACCTCCCTGCGAGGCACCAAAAGGGTGAGTTACGCCTATGGCTGCTCTATCCTTCTTGCGGTGGAGAATGGGCCAGCCTTCGGCTGCCCTACACTTACCTTCCTCGTAAGCGTCAATAGGCGAGAGCTGGCCCAATCCCAAACTGCCTGATAACTTACCTCCTTGCAGGAAATAGAGGGCGAGATGCGCCTTAAGGCCATCTCGCCCCTCCCACAAAAGAGAGTGGTCCAGCCCCTCAGCTACCCGAAAACTTACCCCAACCTCTGTCACGATGAAGAGTGGGGTCAGCGTTAGTCTGACCCAACACTTACCTTCCTTGTGATGTCAACAGGCGAGAGGGTCCAGTCCCAAATTGCCCGACTACTTACCTGCCCATGAGGGCTAAAGGGTGGGCAGGTGACCCAACCTCCCTCGTAGGGAGAGCAGGTCCAGCTTCTTAGCTTCCAGAACAACTTACCCCGCCCTCGTCATGGTGAAGAGCAGACTAGCTGTTCAGCTGTCCGACACTTACCTCCCGGCAAGGTACCAAATGAGTGAGTTAACCTAAGGCTGTTTTATCTCTCTCACGGTGGAGAGCAAGCCAGCCCTGCCCGACACTTACCTTCCTCGTGAGCGTCAACAGGCAGGAGCGGTTTAATCCCAAACTGCCCAACAACTTACCTTCCCGTGGGAGATAGAGAACGAGATGCGCCTTAAGGCCATCTCACCCCTCCCATGATGGAGAGCGAGTCTAGTCCCTCGGCTACTCTACAATTTACCCCGACCTCCGCTACGAGGAAGAGTGAGATCAGCGCCAGCCTGACCCAACACTTACCTTCCCTATGATGTCAGTGGGTGGGAGCAGGTTTAGTCTCAAACTGCCCAACAACTTACCCCACCCCACATGGCGAAGAGCGGACCGGCTTCTTAGCCGTCCGAGAAATTACCTCCTTGGGGGACCAAAGGTGCGGGCTTGGCCTAAGGCATCCCAACCCCTCCCCTGACAGAGAACATGTCTAGTCCTTCAACTGCTGACACAATGTCATCTTCAACAACCGAACGCCAAATGAATGACGCCTCGGGCCCCTTCCCTCGCTCCTCCCTCCACCAAACTGGATGCCAAGTGACTAATGCCTCACGTCTCAGACAAGACAACCCAGGTTTACAAATTTCGAACTCATAGATCGAGGACGAATTATACTAACTTATTTATATTGTCTAGCAGTCGAAGGGCAGACCACCTTCTCGGTCGTCCGGCAAACTACCTCCTCAGGGGAACCAAAGGGGTGGGCTTGACCTAAGGCATCCTGACCCCTCCCCCAGTGGAGAGCAGGTATGGTCCTTCGACTACCCAGCATAACGTCATCTCCAACAATTAAACTCCAGACAAGTAAGGCTTCAAAATCCTCTTGGAACTCCTCCGCCAAATAAGAAGCCAGAGCAAGACGACTCCTCAACTACGCGACGCCCCCCCACCACCCCCTCCCCTCCCCTCCCCTCCTCTCCTCTCCTCTCCTTCCGGGGAAGCCAAAAAGGAGGACAAATTTTGCATCCCGGCCTCTCTCCCCACGAGATATAGGCCCGTTCTCTCCTCAACCCAAAAGATGCATCAATACAAGAAGAAGAATGTTCAGCTGGCAGGGTAGGTACTAGTTGGGTTGCCTAAGAGTGCGCTTGAGATTAGATCCTTCCCTATCAAGGCCCCACGCTTTGGCGCCGAGTCAGGAGGGAGTACTTACACTCTCGGTGCATCGATACTTACACTTCGCCAAGTGGCCATGATTGCAAGTGTCACCATGTCTCCACGGACCTGTCAGTCTATGAGGCTGACGGGATGATTAGGGTGAGCAAAGCATCGTGTTCCCACGGAATTTCCTAACCCCTGCTCTAGTCTACAAGGCCGACAAGAAGGTCAGGGTGATCAAGGCACCCTGTTCCCATGAGTTTGCCTCACTTCTTGCCTCGGTCTACAACGCCAGCGAAGGAGATCGGGGAGCCAAGTATCACGTCCCCCCAGATTTGACTTATCACTCACATCAGGCCCGCCAAGCTGACATAAGAAAAAGCAAAAAATATACTGAAGAAAAAAAAAAACAGAGCGAATGGCAAAGAAAAAATAAAGATAATTTTATTGACAAGTCAAAACATATACAAAGCACGAGCAAATAGCCGCAAGGGCATCCAAAGATACTTGGTCAAAGTGCTTTACAAGAAAAGGAAATAATGTGTCTAACTTTACAAACAATGCATGAACAAACACTAAGGTATGGGAACATCATGATTCTGCTCGGGAGCATTGGGGTCTGGAGCAGGCGCATTAGGATATGAGGCGGCCAACTGAGATGCACCCTATCGGCAAGAAAAGCAAAAAGGGGAATAGTCAGCATAGGACTCCTAAGTAATAAAACGATAGAGAGGAACAAACCAATGCGAAAGACCTCGGAGAAGAAACCATCAAAGATTTGGTCACCTAATCGAGAGACTCTGCTCGAGCTCCTCACCCATCAAAGAATTGTTTATTATATTTTGTGTGAAAGTTTAAAAAAATTGTAATAATGAGATGAGATGAGATAAGATGAAACATTTTTACTATTCAAACAGGGCCTAGAGATCTATTTGTTGAGAAGGGTCCAATTAGAAATGATTATGTAAATTTTCTTAAGTAAAAATAATATACATTTCTTTACCACATAATAGATCCAAGATTTGCCAAATTTACAAATACATGATAGGAAATAATGTATTAATTATCAATCTTGGCCATGAAAATTTAATAATAATTCTTCACTTCAAAAAGTTGGAAGAATATATAGTTTTTAAATTTAAAAAACTTTAAATTTTAATACATTTAATATAATATTTGTTTTTTCTTGTTATATCAAAGATAAAAGGCCACCTTTCCAATTTTAGATTTAGGGCATTCCAATGGTTTCGTTATTCTAACTTTTAAAATGTATCACTAAAATCTATTTTTTTATTTATTTTACATATGAAATTTTACAATATACTATACATCAACTTATCTATTTTTTTTTCTTTATCATTTAAATATCATATGTTTTAATATTTTTTATTCATTTCAAAAATTTCCTTTAACTATCAATGATATTCTTATATCTTTTGTTATTTGCAATATCTCCTTATATATAATGTCATATAATTATGTTCTATTTCAAATTAATCCAAATTTATAAGTCAAACCAAAATTTAAATTGATTCAAAATATATATAAAAAAATATTATATTATGAGAATATTCTCAAAATATATTATAAGAATATTCATTTTTGATTATTGTGAAATAATTATTATATTATATAATGTGTGCTGATAAGTATGGATGTATGTTATTTTAACTTTAATAAAAACTTCAATAAATATATAGCCAAATTAAAAAGCTATGACATTTGAATGCTTAGATGAATCATTCATTGGGTCGGGACCAGACTGCCAGTGGCGGAACCACCCAAAAGTTTTTTAAAATTCAAGATTCCTACTATATTTAATGGGTGGGACTATCATTTCCCAAAACAAAAAGGGGCAGTGAAGGGTCAACAAGCAACTACCAACAGTTGCAGGAAGAAGATTATATAAAAGTGGGATGGGATGTCACAACTTCAACGCTCTCTCGATCAAATCTCTTTTTTTTTTTTTTTTGGCAACCTCTCGAGGAAGATAGTATCTCTAATAGGAAGAGCTCTAACTTTCTTTATATGGTAATAAATGAGAGTTCATAAAAAACTGTAAACAAATATATTATAATAGACTTTTCTTTTCCAAACGCTCGTAGACATAGATAATATGTCGAATCACGTAAATCTGTGTGTCTCTTACTCTTACTTTCTCTACATTTGTTTTCCATTCACTGTCATAGACGTACAGATCGCTACAGTACCGCCGCACCGGAACACTACCGGAGACTCCAAACAACATCAACCAAGGTTTAAGTTGATCCAGTGGGCCGAGAATGACTCTTTCTCTCCCTTCGATCTGTTGTACGATTTTTCCAACATCAACAAGATGGGTGAGATGAGATAAGGCTTACTTAAATAGCTTTGAGCACTCAAAATCCCAACAGGCTTAAAGTTCAACATAGCCTAAAATAGGTGATCTTACATTCCATGCCATAATTTTGAAGGTCGGATCTTAAAGCTGGCAGTGTACACGCATGCCATAATATATCAGTGTTGATGATTCGAGGTACAAAATATGAAACATCTGTTTGTTAGGTGGAGGAAAGTGTATTTTTTCCTAAATTAAAACATGATATATTAGCTAGGCCCTGTGATCTAAGTACCGAGCGAATACCCTTCATCACGGATGCCTGCAGATCTAAACAACGAGAACGCCATGCTTTCTATCCATGAAGCACCTACCGAATTTTGGGGTACATGTTTTCACCTTTTTTTTTTTCGGGCTTTTTCTTGACGAAACAAATTAAGGGCAGAATAGCAACTCAAGCAATGAGAACGCCATGATTATGCAATTCCATATCTACACAATAGCAGTACAATGCGTTTCCATATTTTGGACACTTCATAAGATACCAAATACAAGTACAAGTCACCACCAAAATGCAATTTATTGGACTCAAGCAATTGAAAGTCACCTAAAGCACCCAGTTTTCCACAGAAGGCCAAATTCCAAACTCTGCATACCCATCTTCAGTAGCAGAAGCTCGATACATGCCTGTCGTATTAAAAGGCATTGTGACTTCTCCTTTTGCAGACACAGCAACCAAGCCAACATTGTCTCTTGGTACACGTTCCTCAACAACACAAGCTGCAGCATCCTTGAGAGAGAGACCTTTGAATTCCATGAGGGCGGCCACATCTCTTGCAACAGTGCCACGCATTACGGCTTCGCCTCTCCCTGTGGCAGAAACTGCACAAAGATTGTTGGCATATGTCCCTGCCCCAATGATGGGCGTGTCCCCAATCCTACCAACCATCTTGTTGACAAATCCACCAGTAGAAGTTGCAGCAGCTAAGTTTCCGTCATTATCAACAGCCACACATCCAACTGTACCGATTTGGCTATCGCCATCGCCAGTTGGTATTTCTTTCTTCACATCTTTCTCAACCGGTTGTGCATAATCTATCTGTAGATTGATCACGGTAAGTTGCCAGCTTCTGATCAAAATATATTCGAGGCATAGTGGAAGTGAAAACAGGTTATAGATATACAAACTTTAGACACTTGCACAATTCCCCACTTCAAATTAATTGCTGGGTTGCTCTACGTACAAAACAGTCCGAATGTTTATAGGTCCTTGACAGTAACAAGGGATAGCCAGCAATTTGCAAGTTATAGACTTATAGTGGTAGTGAAAAGCACTATGCAAGTGATTGAGGAAATACCATTTCACAATTCAAGAGAGACTCACAGCACAAAATTCAGGATACTTCTCATCTACAGCCCCAAAAAGGAGACAAAATACCTGAACTCTATTGGCTTCTTTGAATTGCTTTAGCCTCTCAATGTTTGCCGGAGTTATGAAATGGCTTGGATCTACGGTTTCAAGACCCTGGACAAATTAAGAAGTCATCATTACATAAATATTTGATGAACATAAACCATACTTTGAGTCAATCAAATTCTAATAATAATGATTACAACAATTAAAATATCTTTTTTTTTTTTTTTAAAAAAAAAAACAACAATACTGACATTATTATTGTTGGTGTTCTTGCTATCAGTATTACTAGTGTAGACTTGCACAATATGCGGGAATAATTCAAGTAGAATAGTGAGGAGTTCAAGAAACAAAATGGGTAAATAACGATGAGTCAATAGCTACATAGATGAATAGCCTTTTTTTATTGGAAAAGTAATAATAAAATGATAGAAGAGTTAAGTGTATGAAAGTGGAAGAGACATATAATGAGAAATCAATATCTACCATAAGATGAAAAGTTCCTTTTTCCTCTCTATTGAATTAGTAATCATGAATGGAAGGAAACTTTTTGTCTTCAAACTTCTCTTTTAATCTTAATGTCATAAAATGGAGAGGGTTTATTGCAGATATAAAGACAATACAATGAAAGGCCTTTTTAGCACTTAAAAGGGTTGAGATAGGTCAATAAAGTAAAATGAAAGATAAAATAAATTGATGAGGTGGCTTAATAGAATACAAAGAACATGCTTCAAAAATTACTTAGGTAATAGATTGTTAGAATAATGGTAAAGTGAGTCAATTCTACCTTACATTTGAAAAAGTTCAAAATTCATATAGGGTTGAGCCTCACTTAGTGAGAGGATGTCTGGTATAACAAATGATAAGGAGCATTAAAATAATGCTTAAGTGATTAAATTCACCATTTCAACTAACTCAAACTTTTAAGATGACTAGTGTTTTGACAATTAGGATAATCATCATTAATATTATTATTTATCACTTCAGATTTCAGTCAAGATAATAATCCCAAAGAAATGCCAGTTTTCCTTTCATCTGAATTCAAAACTGCAAATGGATCTGAGCAGGTTTTGAGTCTTGGCCTTTCCTAGCATTTATTTGGCAGACCTACCCTCGTAATGAAACCCAAATTGCACGATGTTGAACTTGATCAGATCAACACATTCATACTGATCTACAAATGGTTCACTTACCTTCACTTACCATTTTCCTATACACTGATACAAATGTTGATAGCATGCTATACACTGACTTCATCATTCATATTCTCTTTGCCCCTCAGTCCCTCTTGGTTAGGCCTGAAGTCGAGGGCTTGAATCGAGCTGTTAATTCTAGTATGATCGAGTATAAGAAAAATCCAAATACTAAAAAGAGCTTGAGGCCAAATTACAATGAATGTGTTATTTATGGTTCTAAGGAGGTGTTAGTGGACATCTTATGTCACCTCTAGGTCATGACCATATAGGGCTAGGACTTTTCAAAATGAGGATTTGAAGTAGGATGATATCCAGTATTGTTAGTGGCCACTTTTGGCAACAAAGAGTGATAATTGGGTTTCTTTCAAAATCAAGAGCTTGCAAAGCTTAAAAGCCAGTTTAGTTGGATATCTTGAGGGACTCTAGGGTCCCTAGATGAGTTGCAAAATGGTGGTGTTTAGAAGCCAGAACAAGGAGGGGCTAAGGTTTTCGGAATTGACTGCTCTGTTTAGGATCAGGATCCCCCATATTTCTAATGTAACTCAACGGCTAGATTTTATGTAAATCCCAATCACTTCTTTCAAATCCAATGGTAGGAATTTTCCCGCATCAATATTGATTATTAAAATCCTGAACCATTAATGTTTACACATAAAAAAGGATGAACCATTAATTTTCCCACATCAAAATTCATTATTAAAATCCTGAACCATTAATGGTATTAATGTTTGCACATCAGCTTTCCTTTATTTTTCCTTTTTCACAACCCAAATTCAGGGAGAAAATAAGGATGTTGACTGTAGTAACAGTACAGCAACTAAATTGGGTTCTTACAATCAGTGGAAACAGAAGACTAAAAATGCATGTCATACTCAATTGTCTTGAAAACCAAGAAGAGAGAGAGAGAGAGAGAGAGAGAGAGAGAGAGATGGATTCAGTGCATGCCAGTTTTGTAATGCTACATTTTTTGGAAGTAATATCTATCAGCGCAACGCATTATTATTTTTTCTGGATAAGAAAGTCATAAAATCAATAGATATTACAGATTTACAGGCACAAACATGTCTAAGGAAACTCATAGAAATTTGATTTCAATTCGAAATGAAAAGTAGAGTTAGAATATAATAAGCTCAAGCATAGTAAATATGATCAGTAGTATGATTTTCACTAACTTGTTCCCGTGCAAATTTTTCTGCTCCATCAAAAGCAAGATATATATGAGGAGTCTTCTCCATGACCACTCGTGCTAAAGATATGGCATTAACAACGGTAGTGAGCCCAGAGACAGCCCCACATTTTTTTGTCTTACCATCCATGATACAAGCTTCCATTTCAACCGTGCCTTCCGTTGTTAAGACAGACCCCTTACCTGCATTGAAGTGCGGATTGTTTTCTAGTTCACGAACCTACACATGGAAAATCATCAAAAGTAGAATAGTAAGTGAAATAATCGTGAACAAATTTTCCAAATCATTCATCAAGAACAGAAATAGCAAGGCCTGCATTTATCCATAGATTCTCCACTTCAACGAGCTTCCTTGAAGACATAAAAATGGGAACTCGTCCTCAGAATCAACACAAGGTACAGATCCGAAGGGTTATATGCTCATTCAAAAGTGATCATAGCACTCTGTAATATAATTATGAACTAACAGTTGCATTTAAGATGTTAATTTATAACCAATCTCTCTCTCTCTTTCTCTCTCTCTCTCTCTCTCTCTCCATATATATATATATATGCATCTTTTAACATTCTCTTCTACATCTGGTTCATTCATCACCTGATACAGCGACATTATATTAAAAAAAAAATAGATTTGGCTCCACCTCAGCAGTTTACTGAGTTTTTGATCGTCTTAAAAAAACAGTTCCCCGGAGCATCATTTGAGGCAATTCCTCGAGTATGTTCGAAGAGGACCATCCTTACATTTCTAATCAACAACAGAAGCATTGAATTTAACATAGAACTAGTATAAGGCAGATAAATACGAAAGAAATTGCCAACATCGGACACTATAGCGAGGTAATCGAAGTAAATGGATAACCGAATTACATAAATCCAACCACTGATATAGTTATACAGACAGAGAAAACGAGAACACATCATGTTCCAAACAAACGCATTAGTATTACTTGAACAGAGATGTATATAAAAGTTTGAAGAGTGGAGTGGGGTCATGTTGGGTGGTTACGTACCACAAGTTCAACGACGTCGAGGGGGGACTTTTGGGCTTTGAGAGCATCAACTCCGATCTGAAGGCAGTGTCGCAGGGCGGCTTCTCGGGGTTGGCGACGCTCCGGCGGAATTTCAGGTGCGATGTCGCCGGCGCCTCCGTGTAGAGCTATAGCCCAGCCCATTTCCACCCACTGTCTTTCACACTCTTCAACTCGGGGAAGGGTGGAGGAAGAACTTGAAGTAGTAAGTAGCTTCTCAGTCTTAAGGCAGTGTCTTCTTCTTCCCCTTATTTACAGTGGAGAGACGGCTGAATTGAGCTTCATCTGCAAAGCCAATAGTGAAGTGTAAAGTGCTCGCTGGAACCATGCTTTATTTCGACCTTTCCTAGGAAGTACATCGAATCCTATAAAATATACGTACATCGAATCCTATAATGTCTTAAAGGCAGTGTCTTCTTCTACTTCGTTTGTAACATTTAAATTTTTTTTTTTAAAATTAAATTATATCACTTACATAATATATAATAATAATTATTAACTAAAATAATGATAAATATAATGTTTTTACAATTTTTATATAATCATACTTTAAGTTGAGGATATTTAATGATGTTATTTTCTTAAATTATTTTATAAAATTTTATTTTATTTAAAATAGAATTTTATAAAAATTATAAAAATAATTTTGTTATAATTTTTCTTGAATAAGAATTCAAGAAAAAAAGGGGAATCCCGATAAACACCTGTCACCCATTAATTAATACAACACCAATAAATTGATTTTTATGATAAAAGGAGTCCTCATTTGTGTTTTTAGTACAATTAAATTTGTTTATGTTTGGATATCAAAATTATTTCAACCAATCTCAAATCAAATATTGATAGAGATTTATTATTTATTTTTTAATTTTTTATAAAAAGTTAAATTAATCATAATTTATTTTATACATTCAAATATATATCTTAATTTATTTATATTCAAATATATCTTAATAAGACTCATAAAATATTATTATTCACATATAAATTAAGATCATCTGAAATCAACTTAGCATTTAAATATAGAGTAAATTGCCATGATCAAGAACCACGGGGACTGGAGGGTGTTGCATTTTATTATTTTTGAGTTAATTGATGGAAAATTCTACTTTCTTAATTTGTTGATTAGAAAAACGAAAATATTTTAAACAGTGCACAAGGTATTTAAAGAATCTAAAGGAAAATTTTTAAAAGCAGTGAAACACCATTACAGATGGAAATATCCACCTTTAGGAGTGTTTAAATTAAATGTTAATGGAGCCATATTTCCAACACATCACAGTGCAAGTATTGGAGCAATTCTTAGAGATTGTAAGCGTGAAGTACTTATGATAGCTAGCAAGAGAGAGCAGGATGTTAGTGATGCAACAGGAATTGAGATGATGGCGATACTCAAGGGCCTTCAGCTTAGCACTCACTTGAGAATCAACAACCTCATAATTGAAAGTGACTCTCTAATCATGGTAAAGGAATTATAACAATTTGAGCCATCCATATCTATGTTAGACAATGTCATAAGGATGCAAAGGAGTTGATGGCAAGGTTCAGCAACTGTAAAGTTTGACATGTAGGAAGAATATGTAATGAAATTGCTCATAGGTTTGCAAGACTTACTTGGAATATCAATAACATTAGCTTGTGGTGGGGATATTTCTCTGATGTAATTTCTCAAGTCCTTTGGACTAAGAGACAGTTGAAAGGTTAATGTCTATTAACGAAATTTTTTATAAAAATAAATAAATAAATAATGGCCGACAGCCGAATACATCCATTAGTGGGTGTGGGGAGTATTGGTATAGTGAGAGAGAGATCAGCTAGTGAGAGAGAAAACACTGGATATTGTTCAATACAAAAGTTGAAGGGACAATGACCATTCAACCAAAATAATGTAAAGAAAAATCTAATTGTAAGCGATTATGTGCATTAATACACGCATTCATTCAATGTGATTGGTCAGAAAATAAATTTTATTGAAAATAATACTAATTTAAATTTAAAATATAAAGACAATATTAATATATAGATTAATACATAAACTTGTTTGTACATAGCAAAACTCATAATGCAATATCAATATTTTATTTGCTCTAGGATATAATGTGTTGTACAATATTCGATTTATTTAATCTTATAAACTACCCGCCGGCACATAATTTATTCGTACGAAAAGTCTGCTGCATAATCAACTAGCATAAAACAATATTTGTTTTTTTTTAATCTTATAAATTTATTGAATCTCATTAGTATGTAGATTAAATAAGAAAACTCTGTAGATTAAAAAGATGTTTAGAAAATGAAATGAGATAAAAATTTTATGAATAGTAGTAAAATAATTTATAAATAGTAGTAAAATAGTTTTTGAATAATAGTGAAATAGTTTGAATTAAGATGTTTTATTGAGTTTTAGAAAATAAGAGAGAAAAAATTGAATTAAAATATTATAAAATTAAAAATATTATTCTAATGTTATTTTTTAATATAATTTTTTTTTTAAAAGTTGAAAAATTTGTATTATTTTTTGTATTTTGTTTGCGAGTTCAGAAAAATTGTAAAGATTAGATAATTATCAGATAAAAAAAATTTAAAATTTAAAATTTAAAATTGAAAAGTATTTTTTTAAAGGAAATTTTGACATGAGTTTCCCAAACAAGCCCTAACATGCCATAAAAATGGATTATTACCAAATGTACCGGCAATAATTCATTTGGTGGACAGGAGAGACTTGAAGATTACAACTTGTATCGGAAAAGCACCCAAATGGCATATTGAATATACAATGGCACAAGGGAACATAGCCAAGAATAATATAGGAAGCCGTATAAGCATAAAGTGGAGAAAATGGTTAATCTTCACCTTCATTATTCCCCAAATTAGACACAGCTCTGTATAACCCAGAAAAGCATCCCACAACATCTAATCATGGAGAATTTCCTACGGAGCAATGCTTGAAGAAAACTTCTTTCCACAGCATAATTCTAAGTGACTTGAAGATTAAGGTTTCGTTCAGAATATGTCAATATATATGTGAATATTAATAAAATAATTTAAATTAAAATGTTTTATTGGGCTTCGGAAAAGATAGAAAAAAGTTGAATAAAAATATTATTAAGTTAAAAAATTATTTAAATAAAGTTATTAATAATATTTTTTTTTTAAATTTAAAAAAGTAGTATATTTTTGTGTTTTGTTTGGGAGTTTTGAAAAATTAGAATAATTAGATAAAAAATTAAAAATTAAAAATTAAAAACTGTTTTGTGTTTAAATGATGTTTAGAAAAAAAAAGACATTCATTTTTATAAAATGAGTTATAAAAATTATAAAAATGATTGTCTCTATCGTTACTCGTCTTCATAACTTCCAGCTCCATGTGAATGTATCTACTAGACACACATTAATAAGGCGCGCGCGTGAAGCTCAACTTTGGCAGAAGATGTAATCGATCACATAAGGTGTGAGTGCGGAGTTCGGCTTTGGTGGGAGATGTATTGGATTGCGTACAGTGTGAGAGTGGAGTTCAGCTTTGGCGGGAGATGTACTCGACCACATACGGTGCGAGTGCGGACTCCGACTTTGGTAGGAGATGTACTTGACCACGTAAAGTGCGAGCGCGGAGCCCAACTTGCCCGACTTTGGTGGGAGAAGTGCTCGACTGCATAAGGTGTGAGCCGGGAGCCCGGCTTTGGCAGGAGATGTACTCGACCGTGTAAGGCGCGAATGCGAAGCTTGGCTTTTATGCACTCAAGGGTGGTTGAGCTGTCAAGTGACTTGCCTGCCTATTTGGGCACCTAGAAGGCCGGGCAGCCCTTTACCTTTCTTGCATGTTGACTCGTTATGAAAGTGGTGATAAGCCGAGTAGCCAAAAGGCTAGATCCGCCTCTTTAGCCCTCGTAGACGTGAGGGAGGTCAAGCAGTTCGTAAGACTGGACTTGCCTTGTTAAGTCGAGCAGTTTGTCTGTATGAATGTTTGTCGTTGTTAAAAAATATATATTCATTTGACGTTTTTGTTTTCAAAGGTGTTGGTGAGTTTTCTTTTCCGATCTGAATTGCTGTTAACGTTTCTATTTTGTTGTCAGCGTTAGCGTTTGTTTGTAGTAATTCACACAAAGTGGTTAGGGAGCTCATCAACCCCCTGGGCCCACCTTAGGTGGTTGCTTAGCCGGTCGACTCATTCCCAAAAGTAACTAGCGCAAGCCGGTGGTGGAGCTCGAAGGCACGTTAACTCCGAAGGCTCATTCCCAAAGGTAACTTGCTGGCACAAGTGCGAACACCCGGTGTTTACTAGTGGAGATGCCGTTTCGAGAGTAACGTCGGGCAGTACGTAAGACTAAACCCGCTTTGTTGACATGGCAGAGGTTGAGCAATTTGTAAGATTGGGCTCGCCTCATTGACCCTCGTAGATGTGAGAGAGGTAAGTAATTGGGGCGCTTGACCGTGCTACAGAAGTCAAACCGGTTAGTGTACATAATTTCCAATCATAAGTGTGAGACTCATGCACTTGAATCATCCAATTGGAGTGTGACAAAGGTTTGAGGCGTGTCGACGAGGCCCGTGAGTAGAAATTTTTCGACAATGATTGAGATCTGGGGCCCGCATGCATGTTAATGCCAAGAAATCGATTCTGATGGAGACATGTTGGGACGTCCGAGCAATGCTTGAGTGGTTCTATGATTCCAGTGTTTCGCATGACATGAACCAATTTTGTTAGTACAAATAGAATTTACATAAATTTAGAGAGAGACAAACCGAGGTGTTTCAACTGTTGTAGCCAATTTTTGCTTGACTGAAAATTGCTCGCTACTAGTTACTATTTCTTTTCTTCCTTGCTCTTCTTTTCTCATTTTTCTTCAATACACTTATTTATTTTAAGCACTGGGGGAGTTGGCTGCCTTTGAACACTTCAGTTGTGGGTCAAGCAAGTTGCGGCGGCCGAAGGCTTCGTTTCTAAGTAACCTCATTGTTGAGGGGCTGTTGGCCAAGAAACTTGTGTGGTAGAGGGACTTTCTTGGTTGGGTGGTGCGGATAGAGGACCTGTGGCTAAGTAACCCACTCTGGCCAGGCAGAGTGGTGGCTTGAGCAACTCCAAGCTCAGGCCGAGATGCATGCGTCTAAAGTGCATGTTGGACTGCAAGGCCGAGATGTGTTGGCTGTTTGCATGGAGTCGGCTGGCTGCTTGCATATGGCTTAGCCATAACTCCTTTTCTTTCCCTCTTTGCTTTCTTTTCCTAGCATTTGACAAAATAAAAAGCCTTTTTTATTTTTTTTCCTTTTTATTTTTTTTTATCTCTGGCTTTATTTTTCGAGCTATCATACATACTCCAACCCATGAGAGCCATTCAAAAAAGTTTCTGCCAGGCTTTTTCTTCAACTTTCTGCTTCCAATGTCACTTCTACAATTCTACTTGTGATGCATCTATATGTGTTCTTAAAGTTATCTTTGTTCGTCTTCTTCTTCTTTTTTTTTTTTTTCTTGAGAAAATCATATTGCAATCATTAATAACAGATATTACAACTGGATTTGAAACATACATTACAAGCCAACTACAACATTAATAGCTCTTCAGTACACATCCGTGATTGACATGGTCTAGTCCAAGCTGTAAATCTCTACAGATCTAAAGTCTAAGAGACAACACAACTCTACCCAAGACAGAGTTAATCAAACCCCATATTCCATCTAAAACAAAGTAGAGTTAACCAAACCCCACACTCCATTTAAGACGGAGTTGAGGACACACTCTACGGATGAAAGTCCAAGAGACAGTGTTTTTTATTTTTATTTTTCTAAAAACAAAAGACATTATAGAAATTAAAAATATATGAAGAAATAACTGATTACATCTTGGAAAGATATAGATCTGCATTTTCAACCTTGAAGGAAAAACATTACACAAACATCGGCTGTGATGGTGCATGAGAGCCACGCACCACCATGGAGGTATGGCAGACGATCAGGTTTGAAGTAGCCGATGGTCCTGGACCTAGAAAAGTCACGCGTGGCAGCAGAAGGGCACCTTGAGTGGTGGTGCGTGGAATAACGTGCTCTCTATGGGCTATGTGCGGCTCATGGGCCTCTCCATTTAGTGAAATTCTTCGCCTGTCTGAAGGATTGGCGCCTTGAGAAGCCTGTGGTAGGACGCGTGGTGGTTGCCGGATTCCGGAGAGTAGCAAATCGGCCTTCCTCCATACTTAGCCTTGAAAAATACCCAAAAATGAAAAAGAAAAGAAGAAAAATAAGAGATGAGAGGAAGGAGAGATGAGGGAGGGAAAAGGGAGGGAGGAGCAGAAGCTCCTCCCCCCTTAGTTGTTTATGATTTGTGGGGTTTCTAAAGAGAATGAGGAATCTGTCTCTCTAAAAACTAGGGTTGGCTCCCTTAGTGGAGTGTAATCTTAGTTATCTTTCTTCCTATTCCCATCAGATTAACACGCACCCGAGCAAAAGGATTAACCCCTTAAGAGCTCAAAATGTATATAGTCTAAATTCTACTTCCAATTGTCCTTGTTTCTTGCCCTCACTACCTTTTGTCCATCAAAACATTCAAGAAGCAAGCGTACATACATTTTGAGCTTGCATTTGGCCGAGATGCATGGCCGGGACGGGATGCATGGCCGGAACAAGATGCATGTCCAAGATGAGATGAATGGCCGGATGCTAGCTACTTGCTATGTGGATATGGCCGAGCAGTCGTTGAGGAGCCAAGCAATTGCTTTGGCTATAAACATTTTGAGCTTGCATTTGGCCGAGATGCATGGCCGGGACGGGATGCATGGCCGGAACAAGATGCATGTCCAAGATGAGATGAATGGCCGAATGCTAGCTACTTGCTATGTGGATATGGCCAAGCAGTCGTTGAGGAGCCGAGCAATTGCTTTGGCCGAGCACTTGGGTGAGTCCGCCACTGGTGGCTCGTGGAAGTGACGCAAAGTGACTTGGCCAAGTTGCTGACGGTGGCTAAGGGGTAGTGGCCAGCTTGTCGCGAGACCGAGGCTGAGCAACCAGGGGGGGTCTGAGAGAGGTGGTGCTAGCGAGTTTGCTCCTGTGCATGGCCACACAAGGTGATGCTTGTCAGGGGTGCACAGTGGGATGGTTCCCTGCTTGCGCCTGAGGAGCTCACTAAGCCGTGGAGCACCTCGTCGGCAGTCCTGGTGGAGGCTGACGTGGCTCGCCAGCCCACGAAGGCCACGAGGATGGAGGGTCTCCCCTCAGGTGCACCTGGCAACGTGCACCCGTTTCCCACCTTGAACGATGTGCACGACCTTCATCGTTAGGGGCCACAATGGCCGCGGTAGAAAATGCTAGTGGCCCTTGTGGTGGCCGCCCTATGTTCTACTAGGCCCACATACAATGGGCGAGGGCTATCCCGGGTGCATGGGGTGACGCCCACTCGGGTTCCATTGTGCATGGTGTGCACGACCTTCATTGCTAGGGACAACCATTGCCGTGGTAGAAAATGCCAACAATCGTCATGGTTGTCGCCGTTCTTCTCCACTGGGCCCATGGACAGTGAGCGAGGAGTATCTCAAGCACACGGTGATGTGCACCCGCTGGCCGTTGTTTGTCCGGCCTCCTTGGTCAGAGTCTTGCATGGTGGAAAGAGAAGGTGACGGTAGTCCAAGTGGTGGCCACTGATGTCTAAGTTGGGCCCACAGCCGGTGGGGAAGTACCCAGGGTACACTGTGGCCTACACCCTTCCTACCGTGGCATGCACGTGCATGCCATGCACAGTCGTGTTTCCTTGGCCCACTGTAGCATTTAAGTGCACAATGCACGCTTGGTCTATGCCCTTGCGTATATTCTGAGTCCTTATTCTAAGTGCACAGTGCACATCCAAGTACTGGGTTATCATCCCTCTCTTTTTGTGTGATGCACTCGATGTGCTCTAGGCACTTACAACTCAAGTGGCTGGGTGATTAATTTGCTCGGCTCATTAGGTGTGTGCTTTATGCACTGTGACTAAAATGCTAGTACCGTTAACAACATGGGCGAGGGTGTTAAAACCCTTAGGAAAGTGGCCTCGGGACAAGCCTTGACACGGCCCTTGGAAGGCAATGACAGCACCATGGCTAGCCTACAGGCATGCCTTGGCCCGCGGGTTGTCATGCACAGGGCGCCCAGCATGCAGGCTAGCGAGGTTAGTGGCCACACGCCCGTGCTTGCGCACTAGCGCATGCCCTCGCACACACCTAAGCCCGCGCGCGCGCGCATTTGCGCGGTACTGCCCAGCCCCATGCGCACGCCTACGTGCAACAACGCGCAAGCTCCTGTGTGCGCACCCTCCTGCGCACGCCCCAGCATGCTCCCCATGCCGCACACCAGCGAGGCTAGTGGCATGCCACGAGGCATGCCATCCAGCGCATGGCTCCAGCCCATGCCTTGTAGTCCAGTGCCCAGGCCACTAGCCTGGGCCATGCAGCACACACACATGGCTCATCATCATCAGGCCTTGCATGGCACCAGGCCATGCCCATCAGTAAGCCCATGAATGGCATTATGCCATGACCATCGACAGGCCATGTTGTGCCACCTAGCCATGGTCCAACCCGAAGACCACCAAATACCATTCTAGCCCACCATGGGCCATGCATGTAACGGCCAAGATAGGTCCATGACATTATCTTATTTCTTTTTATTTTATTTAATTATTATTTATTTGCAAGGGACCTAATGGGAGTTTCCAAGTTGTAACTCTTATAAATAGGATCCTTAGTCTTTTCTTTCACATCTTTTGACAAATTCTTTTTGGACGGCTTGTTCTTGAGATCATACATTTCGGTGCTTAGCACTTGTGCTCTTTGTGGTGCAATTCGTGAATCCCTAAGGAGAGAATCACACTTTGCAATTCGTGAATAAGTGTGATTCAATCTATCAATCTTATGAGTAATTCTATTCACTCTCTTGTCTTTCATTGTTTCTCCATTGATACTATTATTTTATGTGTATAGCTCATGAATTGTTCTTGAATTATTTTTGAGAATACATTGTGTTCTTCAGATTGTTCATTGGCAAAATCCATCATTTGCCTCATTTGATCCAACCAAACACTTAGTGTCACCCATTATAGTGTTTGCCTCGATCCACATTCCATACATAGCTTTGCCACCACTCTCATTAAACCCTAGCCAAATCTCCACTTCCATACACGACATTCCAATATTTACCCCACTTCCATCCTAGTTTGCCCTAGCCGAAACACCATCACATTTGAATTCAAGTCCAAGTTTCGGCCAACACTTGCCTTAATTGGATTAACCCTAGCCACCCACCTCCCTTTCTATATTGGGATTCCTATAACTTAGGAACCCTAGTTGACCATATTCTTCCCCATAACCGGCCATATCTTTCTTTATTGGAGTTCCAAGATTTTAGGAATCCTTCCTAAAATATCTCAACCAATCAATCAATCCCTTCCTTGTTGCCGTCCACCCTAGCCGCCCAACATCTTGCCCTAATTCCATCTTCCTTCATCCAACCCTAATCCTAAACCCTAAGTGGCGCCAACCCTAGATTCCTCTATTGCCTTGTGCCTCCATCAACCATTGCAACCCTCACACCCCAAGCCAAGCCTAAACACCTAACCTCACCCTACCAAAATTGCCACTTTGGTAACCTTTGTTCTTGAACCAAGCAAGAGAGGAACGGGCTCTCGGTCATCACAAGGAGATCCTAGGCAAGAAGGTCATAGTGTTTATGGACTTGATCGGGGTTCCTAACAGAGGGACACTGTTCACTAATCCATTTATTTATTATTTTTTTATAGTGTTGTTAATAAAAATAAGAGTGGAGAAGCTGAGAACTCTTATTTGGAGAAAAAATTATTTGCTCAATCTGAAATGATTTAGCGCACCGGAAAATCGTCCTTATTTCACTTCCTTTGTAGAAAGTAAATTAGATCTCACAGACGGCACCAATCGTTAATGTTTAAAACTAGCACAACAGCCTGGGTGGAGAGAAAGTGTCATTCTTGGCCAGCTGAGACTGTTTGGGTCTCGATCGGTGTGGTTTGGAGCCTCCGGTGCGGTTGCACAATATCTAAAATTTTATAAATAATTAATATCTAACTAGTTGATATTTATCCAAACTAACAATATATTATTAATACATACATTTAATATGATAACATATATGCATTTCATATATGTTTCTCATATACTAGTATATGAAATTATTAAATTTTATCGATTAGTTATTATACAAATTATAAAATATACTTCTGAAGTATATTCACTATATAGACATAAGTAATTAGATTACATATTATATATTTAATTATAAAAGTGATATGCTTATATTATTAGCTAAAACATATATGTATATATACATAGGAGTATGTATATATTTATCAATATATGAATGAATTTTAATCGAGTCGAGCTAACGAGTCGACTCGAGCATAAATGAGCGGGCCTTAACAAGCCTTAGCCGAGTTGAATCGAGTTTTATCGAGTATGTGTCGTTTACAAATCGAGCGGGTATCTACTTTCACGAGCGAGCCTTTTTTTTCACGAGTCGAGTCCGATTCGAGTTTAATAGAGCGAGTACCGAGCGGGCTATCGAAAAAACTTGTTCATTTACAGCCCTAGTATCCATTGTCATCCCCTTGCCCTCTCCTTCTGTAGCCGCTTCTTCCACTTATTCTTAGGGCTTCTAATGGCTATGTAACATTTTATTACGGGTGTAGTCTCGTCTCTGAGTAGTATTTCTCTCTACTTGAGTTTCTTTACGATGTTTGTCATCTACCTGTTGTTTGATATCTCTTTCTGAATTTTCTGGTTTTTTCCTCTCTCAAATTATATATTTATTTTCCTTTTATGAATAAAAATCTGATTTTATGTAATTATTTTCCTTTTAATTGTTTCTGAGAGAGAGAGAGAAAGTGAGGGGAAGCAAGAGATTGGGGGACAACGCAAAAATGTTTGAGAGAGAGAGAGAGAGAGAGAGAGAGGGGTTGGGGTTCGAAATTAATTTTCAGGTTTCTCTTTGTGGATAGCTGTATTCTCGTTGCATTCTAAGAAAGTTAAAAAAATTGTTTTAGTATAATAAGTCTATTATAATTTCTGTGAAATTATTGATGTGACAGTGTTATTGAAGGGCTATTAATGCCTCAACATCGGATGGATCACTGCAAATCGGTGACTACAAATGCACTTCTTATGAATAAAGTAGCACACATTAAAAAAAAAAAAAAAAACTAGAGCTGAAATGAATGTGACTTCTATTACCTAATATCCACCATGCCTTACTCCTCATATGACTCCATTCAGAAATCCCCTCAAGCCCTCCCCACTATTATAATACGATGACAATTAATCAAAAAATAATAATATAACTTTTAATCCAAAATATATCATTTATCAATCACACTTGTGAATTATTTAAAGTAAAAATAATATATCTTTTATGATTTTATCATCTATCCTTAATTATCTTATTTCCTTTATGAAAAATGATACTTACAGTCGTGAGTGTGCAAGTACCGTGCAGTCGCTTTGAAAAAAATGAATAAATATGAGATCTACATGAAAAGAAATTAATTTTTTAATAGTGAATCCCACTATTTTTTAAAGCGACTGCACAATATTTACGTATTCCACGACTGTATATAAAATTACTCTTCCTTTATTAGTGTTTTTTCTTTTCTATTTCTCTATTTTTTTCCTCCCCCAGAACAATTCAGCTATCCACTTTTCTACGTGTTTTTGAAGGATCTGTTGCTGGGTATTATATTAATTTTTGTTAGTTTTTATATTTTCTCATCATTTTCTTCGATTTCCCTTCTACGTGTCTCTATTAGTGCTTTTGAATGTCCAACCTTGTAGAATCAAAAGGAAAACAACCGAAGCCAGAAACAACTAGAATAATCAAAAAGCCAATATAGGGAAGACGTGTAAGAACTGTGTCGTAACGATCAAGACATACTAGGCTACAAAATCCTATATCCATCCTATGACTTTCCATTACAAGAAACAGAATGAAAATTAACAGGACTATTATGTAATACACCCACTGGAACAGAAAGGAATAGACGAAAATGGGTTGCTCACTTCGAGGGAGCGCCTTCAGAGAAAAAATAGGCCAAGGAAAAAAGTAGGGGTTTAGCTCTTCGATTTCCAGATGCTTTACAGATTGTTCCTTGTTGCTAATATACTACAGATTCGTCTATGCTAGGCCATGGGCCAAATAAACTATTGACTAAGGAAGCCCATAATGCAGATAAAGAAATAAACGAAATCAGATCGGGCTATTAAGAGTCCAGCCCATTACATGACCCAACCCAATTAAATAAAATAGACTTAAAACTCCAAACCACTAACCGACTCAGTTCAAGGCCTATGGTCCCTAAACATTTTTTTATTTTTATTTTTTATCGAAAATAGATTTCATTTCATTCCATGAAACTGAAGTTACAACTATGACTAACAAATACAGGAATAAACCTAGATTACAAGCCAAACTATTCATCTGTTTGGGGCTTTTCCGCATATAAATTTCTTTGTTACAGATATTGTCTTAACTTCTATAAGCTCTCTAATGACAAAACCTTCTAAGATTTCAATCCCTGTTTGTCTGAGAATAAAACACTATGTAAAAACAGAGATAACTATCACCCAATCTCCAAAGGAGAAGAGGGTATCCAACCCCATCATCCAAAGAAGGAGAGAGATTCTCTTATTATGAACAACAAGTTCAATCGTCTATTTATTTTTATTTTTATCTAACACAAACAACAAAACAGAAAATACATAAGAAATATTGAAAAACAAAACTACAACAAAACAAAAACTTGAAATACAGTGAAATCGAAAAAACATTAAGCAATGAGGCTGTAGTGGCACGTGAAGGACGCGCCACGTTGGGAGTGTGTCGAACCGTCGATCCTGAAGCTATCAAGATCGTTGACCCCATAAAAGCCGTGCGTGGTGGCAACAGAGCCCTATGTGTGGTGGTGAGTAGAGACCACGCGCGTACTTTGACTCGCGCGTGTAGATCACACACTGCTCCTTTTGGTGAAACCTTCAGCAATCTAAAAGATCAACAGCTTAGGAACCTCACGGTGGGGTGCGTGGTGGTTTCTGGCCATCTGAAAACCTCAAAATGGCGCTTCTCCATGCTTTGACCGGAAAAAACAAAACAATAACAAAGAAACAAAAATTAGAAAAGAAACAAATTGAAAAGACAGAGATTCTAGGCTGGGAGGAGGAAGGGGGGAGGAGCCGAAGCTCTCACCCCCTGGCTGGTTTCGGTTTGGATGGGTTTCTAGAGAGAAGTCAGAGGTTCTCTCTCTAAAAGGGAGGCAAGTCCCTTAACAAACTAAATAAACTGAAAGTAAAAGACTTAACTAGTTGACTTAAAGTGAAGTACTTCACGGAAGTTTTTGGTCTCCCTCCCAATCTCCATGTCCTCTTCGTTCTTCTTGTCGAAACCCTAGGCCATCTCCATACACAACCCAGATTCCAGCATGTTACATATTAAAACCAAGAAGACCCATTTTAAACTACCTTAGCGCCCTAGGTTTGGGGATCCAGTCTTCCAGATGTGGAAAAGAAGAGAGAGAGGGAGAGAGAGAGAGAGAGTAGTCAGATAGACGGGGATCGGGATATAGAGAGTGAGAAGTCAGGCCACAGTTTTCACCCATTAAACATCAGGTTGGATGATGTCCAACCCGCAAAGTTTAACTCATTTTTATCGGGCGGGTCGGGTCCATAAGGTTTTCTGCATAGGCCTAGTCAACTCAAGCACCATAACCAGATTTTTAAAGAGTTGGACTGTGATATTGAACCGACCCTGTTTCATAGGCCATATGTAAACATAGACAATATCCCTAGGCATCACTTCTCTATAAGCAAAGACTCCCGAACTCCATACCCAGGAGCTCAAAAGAAAGATATTTTAAAGCTGCAATTCTGAGTATCCAAATGTCACACAATAAAGTTGAATCAACTTACTACTAGGAAGGCCCACTCTCCATCACAGATTTAATGATCTGCCTAATTAAACACAACATTTGTCGTTATTCGTGTAGATCTCTTAAACAAAATTAAATTCTCAATTTATATTGTAAAACTTATTTCTCTCTCTCTTCTATTCTTGTAACAGCCCGATCATAAAATTAGGCCATAAAATAATTTTATAGATTTTTTATATAACTATAAATATTTTATTATTATTATTATTTTATCAGATTTTACATTGTTAATTTTATTATGATAATTATGATATTGTTATTATTACTATTGGTATTTTATTTGTATGAACCTTCAGATTTTGCAATAGCCAAGAGTTCTTATGTTTTTAAGCCTTGTTTCTTCCTATCTCCACCCGTAAGCCTCATCCTTATCTCTCATTGTATAATCCAATGCTTATCTCAACCAACTCAGAAATCATATCCTCAATCCTCCATTTTTCCGCTCTATAGATCCCACGAAGCCGCTGTTCAACATAACACAACATAGAGAAGAGGAAAACTCATTCACAACAAACCTTCCCCCAAGTCTCAGCCTTGTTTTAGACTCCTCAACAGAGCACTGACAGTAGCAACCAAAAGGGTCACGACTCGACGACAGAACCAGAACTACCGCGGCGACTCCACTGCCTAGACCATGCATGACTGTGAAAAACTCCAAGCACTGTCACACGTACACCACGTTGCGGCCTCTTGCACCCGTAGACGAGCACCTCAACGCAACCAGTCCAAGTTGTTTTCACCAGCCACCTCAAGGACGTCGGAGCACCTCTCGGACAACACAGAAACCGCCGACTAGTTGTCTCCCGTCGAACCTGCATCTTCCCGGTAAGCCTATCGCCGTCGGTCACCATTTTCTCTTCCTAAGGCTTTTTGGTTTTACAGTTCTCTCTCTCTCTTTCTCTCTCTGTCATGAACCCACTAGATAAAATTCACCCTTGAAAACTAACTTACAAGGGAAGGGTGCCTACGGGCTTATAAACCATCAACCAATCTTATACTTAGTCGATGTGGGATCGTAACAACCACCACGCTCCGCAGTCGACATCCACAGCGGTCCCGGCGCTCATACGGGCGGGCTGTGCGCTAGGTCTTTTCCTAGCTTCGGGTGAACACTGCCATGCCGACATCATCCCTCGTGTCGCACGATTGCAACCATTGCAACATGGTCTTAGACGTGGGGTGGCTTTGATACCATTTGTAACACTGCTGATAATGGATGAAATGGAATAGAAGAAAAAGATAGAAAAATTGGTAATGCTTTTTTAGAGGGAAAGCGCCTCTAGACTTAGAGATGAGAAAATAGGGTTTTTGATTAATGATTTCAGATCCTCTATCAGGTTACAGGTTCCAACATAAAAGGACTCTCTATTGGGCCACAAGGGCCTTACATACGGACTCAAATAGAAATAAACTGACCCAGGCGCATGGCCTTTTACACAGACTCAAAACAACTAAAACCAATAAGTAATAACATAGAAGGCCCATTAGCACTCAGCCCATGCTAGCTAATTGAAGCCCAACGACCCAACTATAACAATAGCACACGCCCCATTGCAATAACACAACCCAGCCCATCGTCTATGAAAACAAGTCAAGAGTTCGTGTACTTCCATCTCTGACTCAAACACAGAACACACTCACACACACACACTTCACTTCTTCTTCTGTCGATCACTTCCATAGCTTAGGGTTCACTTCCAGCTTCACGCCGTAGTGCCTTTCTCCACCATGTGATCCTTTCAGTTGGTCGGCATTGTTACACTCTCGACGTCGCACCACCCTACCCAGGAGCCCAGTCGCGTAGCCGGCCACTTTTAGCTAGGGGTGTAACCGGTCCGGTCCAGTTCGGTTTTGGATAAAATCTAGGACCGAACCGGTATGTACCGGTTTTGTATTTTTCAAAACCGATTACGCACAGGTTACCCTCCTAAACCGGTACTTCCGATTTTACCGGTTTCCGTTCCGGTCTGGTCCGGTTTTTCGATTTTTTTAAAATGTAAATTTCACAATTTGTCATTAAAAATTTGTTTATAAAAAAAAAAAATTGATTTAAAAAAAACTGTTTTATACTTTTATTAATATATTAGACTATATAATAGTATTAATATTAGACTATTGGTATAGTTATAAGTTATATATTAGTATTAGTTATAAACTTTTAGTGATTTAGTATTAACATTTTATGTAATAATTTATAAATTATAATAAGAAATTATTTCATATATGAACATATATGTTATATATAAAATTTCACATAAAAATTTATAATTATACATTATATATAAAACTTATATATATTAATATTTAATATATATAAAATATTTTGTATAAAACGTATATATAAAAATATTATTTTTTATTTTTTTTAATTAACCGGTCCGGTCCAGTCCAAAAAATCCCGGAACTGGAACCGGCCGGTTTTTACATTTTAAAAATCAGTTCCGGACCGGACCGATTCAAAACCGGTCTGGTTCGGTCTGGTCCGATCCGGTCCGATTTTTTGGTTTGAGTTTACACCTCTACTTCCAGCCACTCCAGAGTTGCCATCACCTCGATCTCCCCCCCTCGGTGAGTTTCGGCCCTGTACCACATGCCTTTCTACCGAGCCTCTACTCTCTTCATGTTATAAGTTGTGTTTTTAGGTTGTTGGTTTACTGCAAATATATGTTAATAATATTACATATATGCCCTTTTATTCCTTTCCCGTAATATCTTGAATGATTGTTTTAAGGATAATTACTTTTATGACCTTGCACTTAAGTATATGTTAAGTTGTCTCATTTATAAGGAATGAACTTGTATTTTAATTTGGGCTTGATTTTATTAGGAAAAAGCTTGAGACCGGTCGGGTAAAACTTTCGTTTTCACACCCACCAGTGAAAAATAAACACGTCGGCAGCTTATAGAAATGACAATAAGCACAGATCTAGGTAAAACTCTCTCTATTTTCCCCCTTTCCTCTTCTCTCTTTCCTTTCTCCCCCCAATCATTTTTCCCCCGTAACCCTCTCCTCTCCCCTCTTCCTCTCCTCTCCTATTACTCCAACTTTGTCTTCTTCTTGGAGCTTTGCAGCTTTGGTTTCAGTTTGTGTTTTTTGCTCAACTCTGTTTTCGAGGATGACAAGGTTGCGCCAGAGCTAGACTCCGAGGAGCTCGAGGCTGAATTGTAGAGCACAGAGCTGTGAATGCTCCGCTTCTCCATCCAATCGTCGATTCGACGAAGATTCAGCACCTCTTTTTCCTCTTCTTCCACCCAAGTGCCACGCTTAGCAAAGCTAGAAATGCTTTGTTTCTTGAACACACATTTTTTTCTTTTAAAGAGAAAGAGAAACAAAATCTAAATATTAAATATTGCAAACACATTACATGACATGATCATGGTCAGTGTGTGCATGCAGATGTGCTTGGAAACTACGTACGTACATCATGAGTTGCAGAATCAACCCAAAATTAAGCATTTATTTTAGATCATTCTGGTAGCTGTAAACATATTATAACGTATCATCGTATGGCCACATATGGCCTGTAGTAGTACTGCAACTCTGCAAGATTCAAATCATGCATGTGGGATCTACGTACGAAAACATAAACTTAGTAGAAGATCATTGTATAATTTTCTAGTTTTTTGAACACGCATGTTTCTTTGAAATGAGCTTCTTCGGCGTTGGACTCGTCGATGGAACGGTAAACTGCGTCGAGGAGAGAGGAAGAGAAAGATGGGGTGCTTCTCCTTTGTGGGAATAACATGTCTTCTCGCAGAGATATCTCCCTTCTATACATCGATTTTGTAGTGCTGGAGATGAAAACACAACTTCTATAAGTGAAAGCAGAGAAAAGGAGAAGAACAAAGGAGGTAACAAGGAAGATCGGTTGCAGGTAGGGGAGGGATTTTTATTTTAGGGCAAAGAAGCTCAATTGCAGATTGGGGAGGGACTTTTTTGAGGCATCTTCCTTCAGAGGGCAGATGGGAAAGGGACATTTTTTAGGGGTATCGTTCGAGTGCAGATGGGAGAGGGAGAGGGAGAGGGAGCGAGAGAAGGAAGAAGGAGAGGGAGAGAAAAAAATTGGTGATCACCTGTATGCGGGTGCATGAGGAAATTTTGTGGGAGGCCTACATGGCTCTTCATGATTTAGCCGGTGTGAAATTAATTTTTGCACCCGACCGGCTGGGAGCCGCACTCATTTTATTATATTTTTTTAGTGATTTTTATTGGGCTGGGATTTTAATCAAGCTAAAGTTTCACTTAAATAAATATGAGCAATTAGACTTAAATTATTGTAGAAAGCATTTAAAGGAATTGAAGTATATTTTTATTGAGCCTATTATTTTAATTAATATTCCAATTGACTATTTAACTAGATTTTAATAAAATTATTAAGTTATATTTTAAAATAGAAATTTAGGAATATGTTATGAGTTTTGAATAATATTATTATGTATTAATCTAAGTGTAATTAAATATGATTAAGCCTATTTTATTACTCGACCGTTTCAGCAATTATTTTTATAAACTTAGATACATATATATATATTTAAATTATATTTGAAAGATTAGATATCATATTAGTATTTAAAGTTCAGTAGTAAATAGTAAGTGTTTTAATCTTATTTTAAGAGCTTTTAAGTTCAATGTCTATCATATGAAAATAATTTCTACTGTTTATTGCAATTGATTTGATATAATTATGCTGTTAAAGTTGTAGATTGAAAATAAAGAAATATGTTAAGAATATTTAAATGATATTAATATTTATTAGATTTCTTATAAGATTGAATAATTATACTAAGAAAGGAAACTTATTTTAAGAATTGAGGTTTTTATGACTTATATCCTAAGTATTATACTAAGTTATATATTGGAAGTAAAAATATGCTATTAATATTTTAAATAATCTAAGAAATCAATATTCATTGATTTTCGTGATAAACAGAATATTTTTTACGATATGAATTTAATTAAGTGGGATATTAGTACATGTTTTGTTCCTAGACATATTTAGTGATAATTAATACTGCATATAGATGACGAGTTACGAAGTGAGATTCAAGAAGAAACGTAGTGATGTAAGTAATTTGATCAGAAATTAGGATCATCACAGTTCAGCTTATATAGATTATTATTAGCGCTAGTTCTTTGACAATCATTTTTATGTACCACTCATGTCATATGCAAACATGTCATCCAACATAGCACACGATCATGTCATTCCGCATCACGTTCAGATTCAGAAATTATAATTATGTATGTATTATGTTAAGCATCTCATGTGCATTATACACGTAAGTTATCTTAAGTTCAAGTACAAAATAAGATCAGATCAGTTAATCAGATGATCATTCAGATGCATGGTACCAATGCAGTTCACTTTCAGGGTGGATGTGCAAGCCACAGACTCAAGCGTGGTCCATCATAGTATGCCAAAATACTATCAGTGGCTCCCCTCGTGGCCGTGGGACGTGGGGCCGGTGCACAATCTCACACGGGGTTAAGTGTGTTGACCAGTCAGTTCAATCAGTTAAGTCAGATCAGTCAATTAATTCAGAAAAATTAATAATGCATAGCATAAATATCAGTATAAACAATCATGAATTTTAAGATTTCAACATGAAAACTTTTATGAAAATTTTATGTTTATTATGTTTACATTGTGATAGATTTCTTATTAAATCTTCGACTCATTTTAGTTTGTTTTCATATTTTTAACCACCCAGGTGAGGATGATGAACACGAGCAAGCAGGCCCTTATTAGGAGCAGTTGATTTAGTTTCAGACTTTCTAGAATAACATTAGTTTTATGACATAAATTTATTCAGTTTATTCATTTAAGTTTTTATCAAGACATTTTATTAGACAAATCTTTTTATTAAATAAATGCTAATTTCATATTATTAAATATTATATCTCTTGCCGGGTTCATTTTATGAAAAAAAGTGACACTCCTAACCTACGGGAATGGAGTGTTACAATTCTAAACCTTAGCGTTCAACCAAAAATTCTAGGGAACATAAATAGTATTAAATAAATACAAAAAGGATCCAAATGGGTTGGTTCTAAATATCTTGCAATATTGCCCACCCTGTTCTGTTCAATCCAAGGTAGAAAATGGGGCTTAATTAGCTAGCTTATTCAGGCAAACTCTGCTCCTTTCTTTTTATAAAAGACACTCTCCCACCTACACGAACAGTTGGGATTCCATTGTGTGCGCGTGATGTAAAGGCCGAAGGCCACTGTCTTGGAATACATTTTCCCCAAGAAAGAATCTTACAGCCCCTCAACTGGGAAAGGGGCCCTTCATTTTATTAATATCCAACTTCTGTAAATCAGCTACCCAATAATCCTTCAAAATTTCAGAACGGAAAAAAAATGCAAGAAAAACAAAGCAAAAGAAAAAGGACTTTCAAGTGCAGCCTAATGGATCATAATCATGGAATCAACAAACCAATGGCAGACTGAAATTAAGAATGGCTCAATATTCATTATATTGATTTCATCAAGGCTAATGCTTTCTACACAGAATAAAAAAAGAAGAAAAGAAAAGAAATTGAATGGTTTGGGGGTACAAACATGTCAAACACTTTGGAAATGCTCATCAGCAACATCAACTTGAGAAAAGCCGGAGGAATCCCCAAAATATGATTTCTCTGCATCGAGAACACCCTAAAAAGACAGCAAGTCTGGTTAAGGTCGCAATGGAAATAAAAATAGCAGGAGAGATTTGGCACCGTGAGTTTTAAGTCAGAACCTTAATGATCATAATGGCTGCATCCTTGTGTAAGACTTCATTATACTCGTGACAAGCAAAACTCTGCAACGTGCAAATAGCTTTAAAATTTATTTTTAGATTGAGAAACAGAGAAAGTAAAGAGCAGAGAAAAAAGAGGCAGACCTGAACACAATTAGGGCAACCGGCATCTCCTGAGCAGTAGCAAGATGTAAGCAGTTGAAGAGCAGCGATTAACAACTCTGTGAAAAGGGGTTGAACCTGTCACAAGTTCAAACATATTATTTATATAAAAATGGAGCATAACAAGTTTGTTGCCAACAATTTTCAGCTATCATTCCAAATAAATTGAAGTATCTTCCATCACCCCTGCAGATGATGGATATCTATCAAAGGTTTTATATGCCATAGGACTTAGAGCAGCTCTTTTCAATCTAAGTTTGGAGTCTGCCTTATATCAGGGAACAGATAGAAATTAAAGATTAGGATTAAAACTTACTCAACAAACCTGACATCACTTTAGATAAGTGCAAAATGTCACAATTCATGATTTCAATTCCATGTTTCTCACCTGAACTGATACCCCGATTCCTCCAGGATGCTGATCATACAATAAAATTCTTTCTGGATAATAGCGGCTATCATGAGGATTTGGACACTCTGGAGCCATGTCAGATAAGTTGCAAATTATACGTCTACACACCAAAACATCATAATGCAGTCAGAGGCCTCATAATAACAAATAATGACATGCTTGAATTCTTATTATCAATCCTCACCATTTTGCAAATTAACAAGCATAATTGTAAAGAATGTATAAAAATATATTAACCTTCCAAATACAACTGTCAGCAATTAGTATATAGGAGACTTACAAAGGCACTACATTTAGAACAGCATGTGAAGCAGCATGCAAGCCTCCACGAAAATCAAAGTTTTTCTTATTGACTGCTGCTTTTACTGATTGTGGAACTGGAATCCAAACTGCCTGTTTAGATGTAAGAACAAAATAAGCATTATACAGAGTTCAGAAGAAAAGGAAACATTCGTATATATGCATGTATCTGTGTATTTATTATGTATATATATAACTGCATGATCCAGAACAATGATGCCAGATGAGAATAACTAAAACTTTTAGAGGATTTACGAATGTCAATATTTTATTGAAGTGTACCTGTGAGTTATATGAATAACTAGGAAGTGAAAGCTCAACCGTATCAAAGATTTGATTGCTTCCTCTCCAGATTCGATAGAAACCAAACCAATTAGTTGTTACTTTGCAAGTATTTGCTTTGGCAGTTGTTTTTGAAAGTTGAATGTTGGAAACCCTCACTGGATAGGCCTAAAAATATAGTAAGTCATGCAGCTGTCAGCAATTAGTATATAGTATATAAACATTATTAGTATATAGCAAGTCATGCAAGTATATAAATTGCTGCCCGCTTGTATACTTCCTGTATACTTGGGCTATGCCTATTTACTTGTCTTAATAAAACTTCTTATTACTTATCTAAAAAAAAATCTTGAGGAAGTAAAACCTCCAAATGCTTTAAAAGAATATAAAGAAATCTGTAACCAATTGATGATAATATCTGTAGACACAAATCATAATGGCATATGCATATATTTTGCTTATTTACTCTTCTTTGTTCATATCGTACAATAGTAAACCTAAAACCCTCTGCAATCTCTCCCTTTCTACCAAAGCCGCCCCCCGCCAAAACAAAAAAAAAAAGAAAAAAAAAAGAAAAAAGAAAAAAGGAAAAAACAAAGGGAAGAAACTAAGGGATAAGCCCACAAAAACTAGATACATTTTATACATACCAAGCCGTGCCTATTTTTAACATACAACTATTTTAGAATACAGAAAATGCATAGTAACTAGTATATACCTGACAAATGTCCATATAAATGCTAAAAAACATTTCTGCCAAGCAAATGGGATGCCAAGCAAACTTTTCCTATCTCCCCCAAGTGGGAAATAGGCAATATATCTTAACCCCCCTTATCCCCCGTTCTCCTTTGTAGCTACGAGTCTCATTGTGTAGATCAGGGAGTTACAAAGTAAACTTCTTTAAGTAATGCGGATGTAACAATTATGTCTCATGCCTCAATAAAATAAAAAATGTGGATCATGCTTCACTACATGCATCCATCCACCCACCCAGCCGCCACAAACAAAAATATGAAGACAGAGCTGCCTTCTAGGGAGACTACTGCCATTGCTGGCTAGCCTTCTCAATCTCCTCTCCTTCCTTGAAAGCATATGTATGTACATGCATATGTATAGAGAAAGTACGCATACATAGTTCTATCATTCGGGGTATTACAATCATAGCCAACATGAATGGAGCATAAAAATTCAGAAACTACATTTAAGCTATTCCCGAGAACTCAATTTCAACAAGTGAAATATAAAAGCATCCCATGTCCAAGTACTGGACTAAGTTATGCAAGTTATAAGAAGCCACTTAAAGAACATCAGATCAGAAAGTTGGCCTGACGTACAATATCACCACCATTGACATGAACATCTGTGTAATCTCGAGTTCTTGTGTAATACTTCAAATCAGCTTCTTCACAGATAGCAGTCTTATTAGATAAATCTAACTTTTTAACCAGATAGGTCTTCCCTTGGTGCATATAAACAGCACCCTCATATACCTGGATCACACAAAAGATGATAAAATATAGAGCAATCAACAACAATTTCATTAAGAAAAAAATCAATATGTGATAATCAGGGTGAAAGTCTGATTAATGTACAAAGGACTTCATAAATTTACAAGAAGCCAACCTGAAAGAAAGCTTTGCTTTCTTCAATCTCTTCAAGCACTTCATCCTTACGCTGATCTATTACTTCATATCTCACATTTTCTATTGCCCGGATGCTAACTGAATGTGTAGGCATTTTCTACAAACATAATGCATGGCCAAAGGTAAATTTAAAAAATAAAAGAGCCTACAACTGTAGGATTTGCTCATAGGAAATCATACTCCTAAAGTAACAAAGAAATTAACTAACCAATGGTACCATGTAAAACAGACCACAGAAAAGATAACTTACCTCATGCCCCATATAGTTCCATACTTTAGCAGAAGAATCAAATGATTGATCTGAACTCAAGTATCCTCTGGTTTTCAGAGACAGAAGGGCACCACTTAAACCAGAACCAAAATATTTTTCATCGTAAAGCAAACTCAATGGGTGTTCGTGAGCGGCACATACCAAATGCTGTTCAAGAACCTTCATGGAATAAGGCAACAAGAAAAATGAGCATTAAGTTCTGCCAATTTGTCTGACCTGGAAACATAAATCAATAAACAAAATAGCAATGATAGAAAAGTCAAAACCTGCCGGTTTTGAGCATCAATATGACAGCACTCAATTGGGCTTCCAAAGAGTTTCTTAGGATGATTCATAAAATATTGATCAAGAGGTCCTTCAAATGCGACATAAACAGCAAGAGATGATCTTTCTCTTCTGCCGGCCCTGCCAGCTTGTTGCCACAAGCTAAAAATATGCATATAAAGGAGGAAAAAATTCACTGATAAAAACAATTTAAGCTTGTAGTTAAATATTGAAGCTAAGATGACTGGACAACCTACCTAGCAATACTACCAGGAAAGCCTAAATGTAGAGTTACATCAATATGTCCAACATCAATACCCAATTCAAGGGCATTCGTTGCAGCAATACCACAAAGCTTCCCGTCAAAAAAATCTCTCTCTATTCTCCTCCTATCCTGTTCCATCATTTAGCCCATGTCAAACCCACCAAAAAATGTTGGCCAAAGTAAAATATGCTCAGAAGTTTAGTTGGTCCACAAGAATTTGAGAAATGCATTGGAATGCAGAAGTATAAAGACAGAAGACCAAGCAGCTCAGAATTACTGTGGGATAAAAGACGCTGTGAAATACATAAAAATGCCAACAGTAAATGATAAAAGTTGAAATCTGGGCATATAATAGATAAGTAATGCAATCTTTTACTAAGGAAATATTTAGGCACAAGTGGAAAAAATTAATAAGAATATGTTTCCCCTTTTTTTTGGGTCCAACCCAAAAAGTGAGAAATAATTTGCAAATTGATTTCTTTTCTTCCACCATTTTCTTGATTCTTGCAATGCAGTTTCACAAGTTGTCTGGCAGACTGGGGTTAAAAAACAAACAGGAATCAAGAATCAAAGAGCAAAGCAAGTGGTTCAGTCTCTGACCAACAATTCTTTCATCTAAAAGAAGCTGAAAAAAATTCAATCATAACAGAAAAAAGGGCTACCTCTCTCACTCAAAACCTAGATTTTCTTTCTGTAGCTCCAAAAGTCTACCACAAACAACCAACTTATCCAGGCCCAAACAAACACCAAGAATAGATCCAAGGAGTAAAACCCAGGAGATGCCATCATAAAGGCTATATCCTTTTTTTTTTTCCTTTTAATCTATGGACAGTGACAAAATTGGTGCTCATGGATGGAGTTAGTCCTCCAATAGATTGCTTATTAAGTCTTTCATCACAATCAAAAGAAAAGACTTACCAAATGCTACCCAAAGCATTACAAGAGCTGATGCTCCTGCAGTAAAAATAACAAAAACAAAAAGCAAAAAATAGTAGAACCCATACTTTTCTGCCACATCTGAATTTTGGGAGTAAGGATTCTCTTCCACATTGAGCAGAAGAAAATGTAATTAATTACAGAACATGATATAATGGGGACAACACAACCATTTATATTAGAAAAAAAGCAATGAAGAAAAACAGTACTGACCACGGCAACATAGCCTGCACGATAAGCACATATGGAATCCACCAAATGGGGTGCTGTATCCTGAAGAATCTCACGCCTATCATGATTTAGCAATTTAACCGAATCATTTTCTTCATCCAAGAATAAAATACACATTAAACTTTAAGCTAAAAAAATACCAGGAAAAATCAATAAGAAATAACCCAGAAGGTCATAAATCATGTAATATAGCAATGATGTACTGAAAACCACGATAATGATGTGACATACGTATAGCTTAAAACAACTTCACAAAGTTTACGCGATTTACAGAAAGCTATGCAACGAAGTCCATGCTGAACCATTTCCGCAAGGAGGCACGAAACATTGAAAATTGGGCTGCAAAAGTAAACAAATCATTAGGCACTAAAGTACTGATTTCACATATATAGTAATACAAAATTCATTTGCAGAGATGACTACAGGAAATTTAGTAAAACCCAGGTCACATTAAAATTTAAATGTCCTTACAGTGTACAAAACAAATGTAAGGATTTTCGAACTTAGCAGATTTTAGGCTGAAATCTTTCAACAATGTCTTCATTCAGATGGAAACTATTCTAAAGCGTCCTCAAGAAGAGCTTTAGTCCATTGAAAGTGGAAAAGAAAACCTGGGGGTGGGGGGGAAGGGAGTAATCCCACTTGTATTTGGGCCTTACATTCTCACTGGAGGCAGGCCAATTTCTCATTGTGATAGTAACCAAGTTACGCTGACAGCAACAGAGGCTCAAAACCCCCACCTCCAGCAGATATGGGTTTTTTATTTTTTTGAAAAAAAGGCAGGATCCTGTGTATGGCATGCAAGCATCTAGCAAAGTTCCCCCGTCTCCATTTCTACAACTGTGAGAAATTGTTACCTTGAATGTCTGAAATTAGCATTTTCAACTGTAGATTCACTAGCATCCATACTACTCTGAGTTGCCTTCAACAATTGTAATTAAGTAGCATTAGAAAGTAAATAAATATTTTTCGACCGCAAAGTTCTTCAAGTAGAGCACATACAGCGTTTGGACATGCTATAGGATTCCATAGGATGAAAAGCTTTCTAGCAGAGGGACTGCCATCATTCTGAATCAGCTCCAAGGTTCGTAGATTTGCAAGTTCCTGAAGCATCAGAATTCATTTTTCAAATCCATATATCCAAACTAATTTGTCAAAAAGCCTAAAATTATTCATGAAACCTAATGCCACCAATTTTATATGTCTAAATAATGAATAAATATAAAATACATTAAAAAACTCATCAATATATATATATTATATGTCTAAGCTTTGCCCAAAACGTATATATATAAAAAGAAATTTCGTTACCAAAACTACGTTGTTTTAATAACGAAATTCTTTTTTTTGTTTTTAAATGAATGCTGAAACGGCGTCTTTTGTTTTTGGGGAGTGGGGGGCGTTAACCCTAAACCCTAAATTCCCCGGCAGAAGCTCTTCTCTCTCTCTCTCTCTCCTTTGTGGCCTCCGCCGCCCTCTCTCCCTTTCACAGTCGCCATCCTCTGCTACTCATCCTCCTCCTTAGCTCCTCCTCAGTTCCTCCTCTCCAAGTCCATAGTTTCTTTTAGTAGTTTAGGTTTCTTTTTGTTGTTTCCAATTCGAATCATTGATTTTTATTTTGTTTATTGTTGTGTATTGTATTGTGTGGTGGATTTGATGTGTATTGTTTATTGTTGTGGTTTTTTTTGTGTTATTTTATCTTTCGTTTGAATTTTTTTTCCATTCCAGCGGTGGATGGGGCGGTGGAAGGACCAGGGGTGCCCCAAGATACGGTGGCGGATTGCGGGGGCAAAACCCCCCAAGGGCAAGGTGCGGGAAGGGGGCAACCCCCCGCTAGGGTGCGGGTAGCACCCCTACTACTAATCAAGAAAAAAGTTCAAACGAGAAACTGAATTGAAGCATAACTAAACAGAAAATCCCATAACCCAAGACCATAAATGAGCTAGCCTATGTACAAGTGTACAATGCTTATAAGCTACATATGTCAAGTATTTATGCCAAATCAGCCAGTCAAAAAAAGAAGCCTCCCCCAAGCTGTTGGCTTATTTCACTCATTAAGAGTTGGGCTGATATGTTCTCGTCTCCACTCAATTTTCATAAATCCTGGGCAACACGTGATTCCCATTGATAGTCCCATTGAATATACAATAGCTGAAGCCCATAGAAATAAGGTGTGGAAAAAGAAACATATAATTTCATCCAAAGAGCATGCTCAATCTTCAAAGCTTCTGCCATTCCTTTCAAGCCAACTGCACCACATGAGACATAAAAATTTCATATAGCGGCAACATGAGAGTTACCCCAAAGACCTCTGCAACAAGAAAAAAGATCCACAACCCTCCTAGGCATCTCCCATGCCAATCCAGACCTTCTAAAATCTTCATCCCATAACATCCTTGCCACCTTACAATTAAGTAATGAATGATCCCCCAATTCACCACATTTTTACACATATAACACCAATCCATAACAATAAGCCCACGCTTCCTTAGGTTGTCAACTTGTACATGGATCTAACAATAAACTTCCCGTTCCTAGAGTTCCAAATCATCTTATCTGTCTCAACCCTGCCAATACTTGTAGCACACAGCAAGCTGAACAGATCAGAAATAGCACCAATCTCCCAATCCTGCGCGATTCTAAGAAAACACAGTCCACAATGGAGATCCACATGCGATATCCGAAAGATCTGCCACCGAAGCATCCTGATTATGAGCAATCTGATAGAAAGTAGGTAATGAAACCTTAAGGGTTGTATTACCACACCAGTAATGCAAGAGGCTGACTCTGGAGCCCTCACCAGTCACAAAACTAACATGACTGGCAAAATCTCCCCAACCACTCTAAATATAATTCCACAACCCCATACCATGTATGCCTCTCACTTCATTAGAGCACCAACCCCTCCTAGCACTCCCATATTTGGAAACAACCACAGTCCTCCATAGTGTCTCCCTTTCTTGACGTCACTGCCATAACCATTTCCCAAGAAGGGCTATATTAAAATTCCTCAACTTGAGTACCCCAAGCCTCCACAAGAAATAGGGGAACAGACCTTGTCCCAACTAACCAGGTAGAACTTGACCTCAACTAGAAATAGGAAAGTGCAAAATAGCATATTAATCCGATAAGCCACTCTGAAAGGTAAGGGAAATAGGGATAGAAATATGTGGAGAGGTTGGAGAGAGTGCTCTTGATAAGAGTTATTCTTCCCCCTTTTGTCAGATAAATTCTTTTTCAGACAAGCAACCTTCTTTCAATCTTCTCAATCACCCTGTCCCAAATAGCTTTTGACTTAAGAAGGCTAAGGTATTTCATTGGCAAAGAAGATACCTTGCATCCCAAATTATGTGCCAAACTTCTAATATTGCTCACAGAATCCTTTTGGGGATTGGGTGGGGGAATGAGCCAAATGAAATTCTTGAAAACAAAGAACAGCATGAAAACTAAGAAATAGCATATAAAACATATAGTATGCAACTATATTATAGAAATCTTTACCATACAATGCTCAAGGGGATTTGCAGAAGTTGCGGTAGAAAATACAAAAGAAGGATCACTTCCATATACTGCACATGGAAACAAACAACCGGCTGATGCCTCAATATCAACAGAAAGCTTTGAATTGTAAAAGAAGTCCTTTAAACTTCTGTGAAATATACTGGAAAAAACTTACCATGCGAACACAGTCGTCGAAGTCTCCTTATTATAAGAGCAGTATGACATCCAAATGCTCCCTTATAAGCATGAGCTTCGTCGATGACCACAAATCTAATTAATAGGAATATAAACAAATCTCCATCATGATACAATTCGTTTATCAGGGGGAAAAGAAACATATAAAAGAGCATCTTAATGATGCTTATAATTATCAACGTAAAAAAACTTCAAAAAATTATCAAAACCAGCAATTAAGGCAGAACATAAATCAACATGGTGGGAAGAAGGGAAAAATATAATTAGTCACTTGGTAGTGGGAAGAGAGATGACAGTTCAACAAAAATACCTAAGATTTGATAAAATCCGCCTAAATCTTTCATGGTGTGGCAAGATTGATATGTGTAACATATCTGGATTTGTGATCAACTGCAAGCAGACAAGAATTCCAGCATAAATTTAGGTGAGGCCAGCCAGCCTAAGAAAACTGTCCTTTAAAACCATAACTTACTACATTACCAGCCTAGCATTATCGCGCAGCCACGTTCTGTCCTTCTGAGAAGTGTCACCATCATATATACCAATATTTAAGCTAGCATCAAATCCTTTCGTCATGTCTAACAAAGCTCTAAGTTGATCTTGAGCTAAGGCCTGCATGCATGAAAAATTTCATCATCTAGTTACCAGCTAGAAGAAAAAGCAAGATGATGAATTCTGCCAGAGCATGTAGATTAATAGAGATATACAAATTGAAACAAACCTTTGTTGGAAATAAATACAGAGCACATGTTGACAAATTCTGGGACAAGACTTCAAGAACAGTGAGATTATAGCAAAGAGATTTCCCACTGGATGTCATTGTGGCAACAACAAAATTCTTCCCAGCAAGGGAGGATTGTATAGATTCTGCCTGGGGATATCAAAACACCCAAAAAACATTCAGGAAATGTTGTCTATCTGAAGGATGAAAACATAGGAAATATCCATACCTGGTGACTATACAATTTAGTAATTCCTATAGATTTAAGTGCACATCTCATGTTTTCTGAGAGTTGATTTGGGATTTCCACATACGTGGCTTTCCGGGCCTCAACATCTTCAACATGCACCATCTGCAATTAGACATGCCCACAGGCATAACCAATTAGGCTAAATGGCCCGACTGATGAACAAAGCCAAAGATGAAAATAAGAAATAACACCGCCTTCATGTATATCAACATGTTAGGCTGCCAGGTCCAAAGAAGCCTGGGTGGATGGCATGTTAACATACTTCTCTTTCCACCCAAAAACAATTGTAAAATAATTATACAAGAAACCTGTCCTCTAGATCCAACGCCCTTTCGAAGATGTTCAACCATTTCCATTGGTAACAATGGATTCGTTTCCTGTTAAGCAAAGATGTTAGAATGGTGTAGATGTCTTTGATGGGACATCCAAATTCCTCAACTTCAAAAGAAATACTGCAGCATGAAGCTCCACTGAATATTAATAACAATTCACTATCTTACTTTATGAGGAGTAACGGAACCTTCTATACTAATTATACCCACTTCACTCATCATAAAATAACTAATATCCCCAATATGTAGTCATTCATATCATGCAAAACACAGAATAAATTGAGCATTATGACAAAGCACATAAAAAAGAATCATGGTGCCATGTTAGATCAATAGCATTCATTGTATTACTAACCAAATTTCAAGGACATACTAGAGCATAAACCAAGCAAATTCTTGAATTTTTTTTCTTTATCCTTTAATGTGGAGTCTGTACTTGCACCTAAATAGACCAAATAGAATAATCAAGGAAAAAAATATCAAAGTGAAGACCTACACGACATTTTATGGGGTCTGAATCAGAACTTGAGGCCGCCCAGCTTCTCCTTGTCCTCTTTGCTTCACTTCCGCTTGCAGCTGTGCCATGGTCCTTCATTAATAAGAGCAAGTCCTCCAATGAAAACTCAGTGATCATCTCAACTCCATATTTAGACTGCAAAATAAATCTCATATTATTCAATAGCCCCAAACTGTTGTTAATACTCAGCTATAGAACCGTGTTTGTCTATTTACTATCATAATCAAAGGGCAGTCTGGCTAGAAATTCTGAGTCACTAACAGCAGCTAAGAATTTATATTGTCATATAGAATATCCCTTCCAAGAGATACGTGTTTTTTATAGAAGGGAAACAGCCAAAATCTCAGCAGAAAATGAAAGTTGCAACATAGATGTGGATTTTTTATGCATCATGACTGTGAACAACACAAGAAATCTATACCAATAAAATCGCCAGTTGATTAGAAAGAAAACAATATGAGTATGCCCTTGTTCCAGTCTAAACCTGTGATATACCTTCTACAGGTTCAGATACTTACACTTCTATCATAATAATACTGACTAGTCAGTGGTAGGTGCCATGGTGCCAACTAGCTTCATCAATTACAGTTAAAAGCAGGCAGAAAATATCTCTAAACAGGAATAAATGTGTGTACATCATATGCAAAATGGTTAAGTAATGGAAGGGTACCAGTAGGAAATATATCAAGAGTTACAAGTTAAATACACATACCACAAAAGACTGAACAGCCCTCAACATATTAGTTTTGAAAGCAGTTTCCCGTCTCTTCAATGCACTCACAATCTTTGGTACACACAACCGCTTACGAGCTATTGAACAGAAATATTTCACCAATGCAATCAAATTATCCACTTAAAAGCCTATAAGATTTTTAATCAAATACAAAAAGGAAAGAAAAAATATGCATATCCACAAAATTACCCTTTTTGGGATTATCATCAACTTGATCTTTCTGCTGCGTTGGACAATTGATGATAACAAGGGTATCACCCAAACTTGCCTCATCCATTTCATTTTCTGAAAAACGCACGACCTGAGAAACAAACTTAGGCTTAAAGCAGAAAATGAAACAAAATGCTGGAATTCAATGACGTGGTTCTAAGTCCTTCCAGAAATACAGCCTACTACCTTGGGACAAAGAATGGAAAGATGTTCTATGTCCTTCATACTAAGTTTGATTCCAGATTTTCCCAGCTGATTAAGCGCTTCTTCCAAATGCGTAGTGGTTATTTTCTTCTGCTGCAAATGAAGAAATGCAGAAAAAATGTTTAAGAAAGCAAATGCTTTCATGGTCATCTTCAACCATTCTGGACACAAACAAGAACTACCATCCTTAGGTCCCACTCCCATGGCACCGCAGCAAAAGTTGGCTTTCCTCAGTAATAAGCAGAGCTCAAAACCTGGCGCTGATAAACAACTCACCGACTTCAAAACCTTAACAAATACTTCACGATTATGATCTTCAAGCACATCCTTGCCACGAAACTGAAATGTGCTCAGTATATGATCATATGGGAGTCCCATCCGATTATCAAAATCAAAATCCCTTTTCCGTTTAGCCTCAAAGGAACAAGAACTTGACGTTCCCGCCACAGTTTCTTTCGTATCTCCAAGACTAAAATCCCGTCCCACTGTTTCTGTTCTATCTCCAGGACTAAAAGTCCCCACCTTTTGAGTAGTTAGAGTTGCATTATCCTGTGTCGCGCGCAAATACGACAAATCTTGCATCACATTAGACCACACCGAATCAGCAAACTTAGAAATTGAGCTATTATTGAGACAGGTCGAGGAAGTCTCGTATTGTTCATAATTCTGGGTCCGGCTCGGATCCTTCTTAGTAAACGGAACGAGCACAAGAAATTCACCACGCTTAATCAGGTGAGCACTTATCCGACTCTGCAATCTCAATTTAACGCCCTGGCACACGAATTCCGTAAAATGATGCGATACAAGTAAGAAAATGTAATCACATAAAGCCAAACATTCGAAAAATCGCAATCCAAGGTTCAAACCGCCTATGACAAACTTAAAAGCGAAAGAGCACGACTACAATCAGTTGCTTCAAGAATGAAAAGGAATGTTAAATTAATGAGTCATTGGAAAGCATTAGCTTGTCATCAATGTAGAACATACGATATAAAAAGACTTAACTTCCTTGAGTTTCGTCGACAGCAAGAATCATAATGGGAACGGAAAGGTTAAAAATAGAAGCAGAGAGAGACAGAGAGGGGGGGGGGGGGGGGCATGTGAGTGCTTGCCTTGAAGAAAAGGTGGAAATTGGGGGAGTTAGAGGCGGGAAGGAAAGATTGCTTGAGGAGGAGCTTGAGGTCTTCAATGGTGGTACTATGAGTCGGGACCGAGACGGAAGTGGATTCGCCAGTTATTGTACGCACTTCGATTACTCTCGGATCGCAATCTTCCATTATTTTGTGACTTTGTCCCTTCTGAGGGTTAGTTCGTGTACTCACTCGTTGATTCTTTTAAACACAGAACAAGAACAGAAACAGGAACAGGAACATGGAAAACAACGGGAATGCGTTCAGGAAACCTTCGTTTGGCGGTTCGCCTTTTTTTACCTTTGGATTGCGAGTTTCTATTTTCCCCTTTTTTTGAAAGAACAAATCACCACTTTTTGCAACATGTCAGCCTCCACTCGATTGCAAACTCCTCGAATAAATAATGAGAGAATTTATTTAAAAATCTTTTTTATTTTAATACGTCCAGCATGCTATGTAAAAACTTCCTAAATCAACGATGCTTAAAAATGATTAATATGATATTGTTGACAAAGCAAGGATAGAGAGCATTGCAAGAGAATGACAGTCTTTTTCATAAAGTCTATTGTGCAAAATACTTCCTTAAAGGAAATATGTTGGATGCTACTCTTAGTGTGAATCCCTCTTATGCTTGAAAAGAGATTTGGGAAGTAAAAAATTTCTTACTTAAAAGGGACGGTTGAAGTGTTGGAGTTGGCTACTCAATACATATTTTGAGGGATTCATGGATTCCTGTAATTCAAAGGCTGGAAGATGAGTTGGCCAGGGTAAGTCTGTAACATAGTGGGGAGTTGGCATCACTGGATGGAAAGGTAGCTAGTTTGATTGATAGCAGCACTAAATGGTGGAATGTAGATAAGGTGAGAAGTCTCTTCAATCCAAAAATTGTAGAGGAAATCTTGAAGTTGCATCTAAGTCCTTCCAATGCAACTGATAAATGTATATGAGAGCATGAGAAAAGTGGTATCTTCAGTGTGAGGAGTGCTTATAAATTCTTTAAGACCTGCTCTAATCCTAATAAGGGTCAAACCTTCGACTGTGGCCTATCAGAAATCATTTTGGACTGCTCTTTGGAAATTGAAAGTTCCCCATAAGGTCAAGATCTTTGCTTGAAGAGCTTGTAGGGAGGGTTTACCTACAATTGTTAATCTGATTAGTAAGAAGATCAATGTGAATGGCCAGTGTTGTTTCTATAAAAACCAATTAGAAGATTTACCCCATGCTTTGCTTTTCTATCCTTTCATTTATGATTATGGGGTGAAGAAGTTTCGTGCCTTACAACAGGTTGATCATCACAGGCCTTTTATGCATGTGGCAATGGATATTAAAGAATATGGCTCCTCTGAAGACTTAGTAGAGTTGTGTTTTTTTTTTTAAAGTAAAATTGTTAATCCATTCCATTAAAGAAAAGTTGCAATACAAGTAGGAGGATCCTCCAAAGTTACAATGAAATCAGATATAGTAAGAGCATCTTTTGCAAGTAAATGGGCTATATGGTTGCCATTTCTCCTAACATGAGAAACTTCCTATTTATCAAACAGATTGAGATAACATCTAGCCTCACTCCAGAACATACTTGAGCTACTCAGCACTTCTCTAACTTCGACCAAGGCCTTTGTGACTTGCAATGAGTCACCCTCGAGTATGATCTGTTTCAAACCAATCTCCCATGCCACTTTGACAGCTTGTAGAGCCCCATATGATTTGGCCAGTAGAGGGTCAGGGTAGAGCTTTTTCATCTGCCTCATTGTTGCAATTACCTGGCCAAGGCTGTTCCTTATCACTACTCCTATTCCAATCAGTCCCTTGCCTTTGTCAACTACCCCATCCCAGTTAATCTTGAACCAATCCATTGGAGGAGCTTGCCATGAAACCGTTGGGGGGGATACTTGGTTGGTGAATTGGTCTAGGCTCTTCTCTGACAACATCTCTAACACTGCTCTTGCCTCTCTTACAATGAGGTTCGGGTGAACAAACTCTTTCTTGAAAATAAATGAGTTTCTTCTACACCAAATTTTCCTTGCTATCACTACAAATTCTTGAAGTTCCTTTGGACTCAGTACCTTGGTTAGTGAGCTGAAAAGTTGGATCATCGAGGAGATTGGAAAGGAACATTTCTGTATCCTTTTGGAGCATTGACTCCATACATCCTTAGCTGCTTCACAACTCCACAGAACATGTTGCACACTTTCTTCTTCTCTGTTACAGATAGGGCATATAGGATCACTCACTACTCTCTTCTTGTACAAGTTGTACTGAGTGGAAAGGGCCTCCTGACAGGCTCTCCACAAAAAGGTTTTGTCTCCTGGTGTAGCTTGTATCTGCCATATCTTGTTCCAGACTTCCTTGAGACTATTACTGGTTGAAGCTTGACCTTGAGCAGCCACCTCTCTATCCTTTTCCATGTGATAAGCACTCCTCACTGAAAAGGAACCATTCTTTGTCCCATGCCAAATGATTTTGTCCCCAGTAGCCATAGCACTGATAGGAGTTTCCATTATCAGCTGTGCTTCCCTCACCTCAAAAGTATCTTGAATTAGATCTTGTTTCCACCTCTTTGTTTTAGGGTCAATTAAGGCATCAACCTTTGCATTCTCATCTAGGTTCTTAACAGGACTTGTGACTTTCCTCGGGTTAGATTGATCCAGCCATTTGTCTCCCCAGATCTTTATTTCTGAACCTGTTCCCACCCTCCAGAAGGATCCAGCCTCGAGAACATGCCTGGAAGCCATCAAACTTCTCCATACAAAAGAGGGTTTAGAGCCAATCTTTGCTGTTTGTAGAGTTAGGGATGGGTAATATTTTGCCTTCAGCACTCTAGCAACTAGGGAATTAGGGTCTTGGATAAGTCTCCAACATTGCTTAGATAACATGGCTACATTGAAGCATTCAAGGTCCCTAAAACCCAAGCCCCCTACTGATTTTGCTTGTCCCATTCTCTTCCATGAAATCCAGTGTATTTTATGTTCCTTATCTTATTGTCCCCACCAGAAATTTTGCATAACACTGTTGATGGCTTGAAGAAGAGTTTTTGGCAATTTGAAAACACTCATGGTGTAGGTGGGAAGGGATTGGATGATTGCTTTTATGAAGATTTCTTTCCCAGCCTGAGATAAGGTTCGAACTTTGAAGTTACTAAGTCTCAACCTGATGTTATCCAAAATAACTTTAAAAGATTTTATCCTATGTTTCCCCATTACAGAAGGCAAGCCTAGGTACTTTTCATAAGATGATGCATAGTAGAGTTGTGTTAATGGCATGGGGCTTCTGGTTTAGGCGAAATAAGATGATGCATGACCATATTTGCTTTCCTCCACAACAGGTAATTGGTTTTGCGCTCTCACAGAAGTATAAAATTGAGCCCAAGTTGCAAATGCAGAGGGGATACCTTCCAGTGGGGAAGTGTTAATTGCAGTCAATAAAGTAGAAGGTGAGGTATGTGAACTAGGTATTGGCAATGTTAAGAGGTTTACAGCTTTGTGTGAACATGATAATTGATAATCTCATCCTTGAAAGTGATTGCTTGTTGATGATTGAAGAGGTTAATAGTGGAATTGAGTCTTTTAATCTTGAAAGAACACTAGCGCAGGAAGTTAGAAGGCTAATGCAAGGCTTTAAGGAATGCAAACTACAACATGCCAATATATTAGCAAATGAAGCTACACATCGACTTACAAGACATGCATGGAGTGCTACTGACATGCAAATTCGGTGGTAGAGTGCACCTTCTTTTGTTGAAAATGTTACTTGGATTGATAAACAGTTTTTGTAATCTATATATGGTTTGTTTCCACTATGAAATGAAGTTGTTTTCCTATAAAAAAAATGATTAGTGCCTTATTTTTTTAAAGTTAAATGGATCTCACTTTAAATGGTGTGCTAACACCCTACTTATGTGCAACAAAACTTATAAATAATTTCACAATTATCTTGCTTTTATTTTATTATATTGAATTGACATTATCGATTAATTTTAATTTTTTACTTTTAAAAATAAAGAAATGATTGAAAGATAATTAATAATATCACATTTTACATAATAAGATGAAAGTATAATAACATTATGGTTTTAGCATTGTGAGGCCCTGTAAAAAGGGCCCAACCCTTGTAAGAAGTGAAGTGAGCTTGGAAGCCCCGTCAGCCCATGACCGTAAGTGGGGAGTAGCCCATCAAGCCACGTTCTTAAGTGAGGTCCAGCCAGTTTACACCCCCCTATACGATGTCGTTTAGGGTTGGGAGAAACCTTATGTTCCTCCCCTTCCATCACTTTCTCTAGAGCTCTCTCTCTCTCTCTCTCTCTCTCTCTCTCTCTCTCTCTCTCTCTCTCTCTATTGCTCTTCATCCTGCGTTGCACCCCTCACCCGTGACCCCTCCTCCCCTCCCATGAGTCCTGCGCACTACACATGCCTGCCACCATCTTGCTGCCACGTGTCAAGAATGTCCAGCCCCCTTTGCCGTCTTTGGCCACCACCTTTACCCTCCAAACCATGCCACCTCCCCAACTTTACTCCTCCCAATTAGGCATTGCTGCAATGAGTTCCTCCATCTATCCTTGTACTCTATATCTCACGCTTATGCTCTCTGTCTCTCTAACTCTGTCTCTCCATGCAGCAACACATGACACACACACACACGCACACGCACTCACACTCACACACTGTTTCTCTCTCAATCTGAGACATCACACCTCTAATTGGAGGACCAGTTTGCACCCATTGTGGGGAACAACCACGACCAGCAGAATATAGTTTAGGGCATTTTGATCATCCAAAATTCCTATCCGCGCTGCAAGAGATCCTCGAACCTCTGACTAATTCTTATAAAAACTGTTATGAAAATTGTGAGATTGTCAATTGTGCAGTCTGGTTGTGAATCTATGTGGTGGCTGAGGGCCCTTGTAAAGTGTTGACTGAAACTTGTAGTTGGTTGTGATGTTGGGATTGGATGTGCTAATGAAATATTGTGTTTCTCTTAAACAAATATTGTTGTTGTTATGTCACTCATGTATTAACTGCTGCATTATAATTGATAGTTGTCATTGATAATTATGTCATTAAACACTAATTTTGTGTGCATGGGCTGAAATTTGTGAAACTGTTAGCCTTGTGTCAAAATATTTTGTGGGTATGTATGTATCACGACCTCATGCTAAGATTGAACATTATCTCTGTGGAGCTCCTCTAGTCACTTGGGAGTGCATAAAATTGAGTAACATCTCGGGGGTTGTCGCTGAGAGACAATGGGATCGGGCAAGATGGTAACGTTCTTGGGGTTGACTCAGTTGCCTCTCTACAAGCCATGATACATACCTTAATCAAACAAGCATTTTCAAATAAAAAATGAGGTTTTTGGATGGGTAGTGTCTTGTATAAAAATCTTTGTGATGACTTGAGTTTGGAAATTGCAAATGTCACATTTCTCTGTATTTTCTTATTACTTAATTTCTCATTTTCCACCTACATGTATTTTGAATCCTAGACTTGGTTTCTGTGACGCCCCCAGATTCTGCTTGGGATCGGACGAACATCTGAGGCGTCAGGACATGCAACACAAGGTTACTTGCCTTTGTTCATGACATATAAGATGCAATGATCCTAACATGCATCTAACATTATGTAATATTCGTAACGGATAATTTTGTTTTGAGCAATACTGTGCACCAAACTTCTAATATCCCAATTAATTAAAGCGTAATCCATTCATACGTAACAAAATAAACATCCAAGATTACAGTACGGGTCTTAGAAGACTATAATATTAAAACATGGGAGACCAGACTCCATATTTACATTACCAAAATACACAATTAGGCCAGCTCATCGAGTAACTCGCATAACTCGACAAAAAGCCTAGAATACTGTCCAAAAAACTAACTATGGAAGCTGTAAGCTCTGCATTGCGTTCGCGGCGTCTAGTCAACCTCCTTCAGTCTACTAGTGTCTGTTCCCTGCTCTGTTCCTAACATATCGCTTACCATTCGGGGGGAATGATAGTTGGGATTACCAAGGTGAGCAAGTTGACAGGAAACTTTCACACATGTTAATGATGCATGCATGGCAATAAAGGCATGAATGCACAATCAAAGTCAATAGTAAACATAACATAAATTGACATAACATGACATGAAATAATATGCATAATGTGACTTGACATAACATGGCATAAGCTGACATAACTTGAACTGAAACTTAGCTTGACGTGACATAAACTTGAAACTTAACATAAACGTAAACTTGAACATAATATAACGTGAAATATGACTTGAACGTGACGTACATGAACTTAAAATCTTATTCAATAGACTTAATTAATAAAGTGACCATACGGGTGCTACATGGGTCCCGTTGAGCTGTGTGTCCCTGTCGATTACGGCATCACAACACAAGTGTCTACACCAGCTGTGAGTGCGTTAATACGTACTCCACAGTTGTTGTGACCCTGTGTATTCTACGTGTCACAATCGTTGTGTCTCACGTAGTGTATACTTCATAGTTGTTGTGGTCCCATACTTCATGCTCCACAGTTGTTGTGGCCCCATAAATTGTTTGTGTCACACTTGCTATGAACACACGTAAAATAAAGTGTGGCTCCATCGGCGTTAGTGCCTGGCGCACTCCGATGACCAGCTAGTTAGGCCCCATTCGCAACTTGTTGACTGTACTTCGTCAACCCTAGGAACTTCACTAGGATATTACCCTATTCTAATGCTTAGGGTTGTGATTGACATGAATAACTTAACAAGAATGATATCGAGATACACAAACTGTATTCGAGACTGGATGACATGAATACTAAAAGACAGAAGTTCTGACGTAGTGTAATATGACATGAATGTAAGACGATAAACATGACATACTTTGAGACATAGATGTAACTGACAATATTTCATAATATGACATACATGTAACAGACAATATTTTATAATATGGCATAACATATAACAGATAACATTTCATAACATGGCATAACATGTGATAGTGAATATTATGCGACATGATATACATGTAACAGATAGCATACGCAATGTGACATACTTGCAACAGATAGTAATATGGGATAGAATATATTGTGTATAGATAAGTATTTTGTGACAGAATAATTCGTGTAACAGATAAACATGTGATGACATGGCATGGCATGACATATATAATAACATACAAAAATAAACTGTAGTTCCCTTACCCATCACATATACATAGTAAACTGATAGTAAGTTAAGAGCTAACTTACTTCGATAGTCGCATTCTACAAGAGTAAAGCACGAAACATGATGAATTGTAAGAGGGTATTCTAAAAGTTGGAAATTTAATTACTAACAATTAGAATGTGAAAAGGGACAACTTAGAGTAAAATTATCATTTTACCAACTACATATGGAAAAATGACCATTTTACCCATAACTTAAGGATTTCACATCCTAACTCCAAAAGTTACCAAAATTTACATTCCTCACATAAATTTTGTTCTAAACTCAAATATCAACTCATAAAAATTTAAAATCATTCACAACTATGAAATACTCACAATGGCCGAAACATTCATAGGTCATTTTTCTTGATTTTGGTTGCAATTTCTTCCATTTTCAAAATCCATGATTAAACCAAAATTTTGTAACAAAGATCTTCCTATCCTAAGTTTAAAAACACACTTAAAATATCCATTAAGAAAAGTTAATCATCAACACCAAACTTTTTGTAAAAAGATCTAAACTTTTTTAATAAAAAGTAAATCCTTAAATCACAAGTTTTGACCTTAATAAAAACATCTCCAAGAATTCAAAAAAAATCAAATCTTACTTCTAACATATTTATAACATCATCCTAAAATTAACCATACTTTAAATCATCAAACAAAAGTCACCAAAAATCATAAAACAACACTTGGAGGTTTTGGTTTTACACTTAGTCCAAAAATAGAAACTTTTCTCTCAACTAACTTTGATCAATCTCTTCATCCATGGCTTAAAGAGATGTGATCTTCAAACTAAAACATCACATGGTTTAAAAATGTGTCGTAAAGAAGATCCAACCATAAATCTTAAAATCACATGGCTAAAACTCAATGAAATATGGATCTAACCCAAAAACATCAAATCTTAGGCCTAACTGAAATCCTCTTGCATAGAAAAATCATATCTTTAAAAATAATACTAAATATTATCAAAATAACATCCTAACATGTATATAAGAGGCCTAGGATCATCACATAAAAATAAGCCTTTGGAATAAGATTAAACTATGAAATATTCAAACTTTCACAAAACAGAAACTGTGTTTCCACTTCCAGTTTTCAAGTTTCTAAATCTAAGGAAATCTATCATCAAAAACTTTTCCATGCAACAAAACCTCAATTAACATTCCTAAACACATGCTAACAACATTCCATAAACTTTTCGGACCAAGATATGTCCATTAACATGGTCAACAATTCCAAAACATAACATACTCTCCAGTTTCACGCCCAAAATGACCTTTCCATGGTTAAAAATACTTTTGACTGACCAATTGAGCATGGAATGAGACTAATAAGATATCCACAGAAACTACACTCAAATACGAACAACTTTCTTGAAGGAGTTATTGTGCGAAAATACTTACAAAGGGTTGAAAGTCTCTACGTAAAAAGACCCAAAAATCTGCCCGAGAGAGCTCTTTTGAGTTTCTTTCTAAGAACGAGGTGAATAGGTGATGAAAAGGAGTGAAATGTGTCTTGTACGACTCAAATTCTGGAGGGAGAAGTTATGGGCTTGAATGACCCTTGATTGGAGTTGACTATGTGACATAAAGTGGAGAATAGAGAGGAGAAAGGACTGCTTGCAGCAGCTGTGAGATATGGAGGTTGATGCGGTGGATTTCTCCTTCACATTAAGGCACTATTGGGTGCAGCTAATGGCAGTGTATGGTCTGCCATGTGGGAGAGGAAACTTCTTCAAGAATCTTTGCTAAGGTGGCCAAATTCGTGGGCCTTGATGAGCCTCAACCAAGTGGGTTTCAATTTGGGGTTTAAAGGGAGTTTGGTTAGGGTTTGAGGTGCTATCAAGCCCAAATCTAATTTTTCTTAGCCCAATCAAATTCCAAGGTTTAAAAGGTTGGATAATGATGTCATAACAAAGATTTGATTAATTAATAGCATGTGGAAGTGATTTAATTAATTGATTAAACACAATGCTAGAAATCAGATTAAAAAGGGTTTGGAGGCCAACTTTAGGGTTTGGGAAAACCGTTTAAGGTTTCGGTTTCAACCAAGATTTTAGAGTTTCATTTGGATTCTAACCATTTAGGGTTTCGCTAGGATTGAAACCCTCTTTGGTCTGGCACAATTCGATTGGTCAGATGAAACAAAGTTTTGCTTAGGTGACATGATTTTACACCTTGATTTCTTTCACAAATCCATCTAATGGTTCCTCATGGTGCCAAGTGTCTAATACTATTCACTATGTGTGGCTAAGATCTTGCCAAGTGTCCAAATAAAACTTCTCTAACCTAATTTGGACATTCCACACTGTGATTTTGAAAACATTGCACTGGGTGCGCTTATCGAGGTTACTATTCACTCCGAAAAAAATGCATAATAAACTTAGTACTGAAAAATCTTAAATATTCATATTAACTTATAGTGAAAATCGTTTACCGAAATTCAATTCCGAAGTGCTCCTAAAAATAATTTCACAATTTCAAATAGGCGTTTCATCCGAAATTATGAAAATAGGTTATTGCGCCATAAAATCCTAAATAATCAACTAAGTTAATTTCGTAGACCAAAATACATTTTGATACTTCTAACTACCTCTAATAATTAAACTCATATTTCTAGCACCATAGTGAGTGATAACATTGACTATGTTGACAGACTAAAACCTGTGCGATTGGTCGATTCGTAAAAACTTATGGGGTTTTCACGAGATTTCAAAAGTCAATAGAAATTCTACTAGTGAATTTCTAGCTAGTTGTTACAGTTTCCCTTATTGAGATTTTTTGACATCTCACTGTGGTGGTCCCACCTGTGGTTCCGCACCATTGAACCATAGATTTTGATGCAAAGGATGGGTACGAGTATGGAGGTCTGACTCTACCTGAGGATTGAAGACTAAGGTCTTTTTCCCCATTTGTTATTAAGTCTATTTTTAGCCTTTTATTATTATGGGATGACTATAATAATTTTCTCATCTTTGGTTGAAGATTCGAGAATTGTGGATTATTGGGAATGTGATGTTTAAATTATTCTGGTGTTGTTAGATTTTAATGACTACCCTTTTTATTTTTCTACTGTAAATTAACTGTACACCACTTTTATTGTATGTGTGCACACACTTTGTTACCACAATGTGTTAGGAGTGTATGTGACAATAACCGTAGAAGAAAAAGTGCCAGGAGAGAAAAGATGAGCGATTGGGCAGCTGCATCTAAGGACTTGGTGGAGACGCGCCAGGTCTTAGAAGGACTTTGTGGCTCGACCAAGGCCAAGGTTTGCCTCGGCCATGGCCAAGCCATGGCACCTTGAACCCATGACAGGTCGTGGCCCAGCCTTGGTTGCACCATGGCCCATGCCACGAGCAGGCCATGGCCTAGCCTCGATTGCACCATAGCCCGTGGCACACGCAGGCCATGACCCAACCTTGGTCGTGCCATGGCCCTTGCCCCACGAGCCAGCCAACAACATGCCATGGCAAGCCACGCCAAGGCCATGACCCAAGCAAGGCCACGACTAGCCCATTACCAGCCATGGCCAAGCAAGCCCAACCCATGGCCACCAAAGAGGCATGAAGGATGGAGACTTAAGGCTTCTAGAAGATAAGGTTGTTGGAGAGGATATAGACAAGATCAAGCAGAACTTTCAAGTGATTATCCAAGATAAAGTAGAGTCCAAGATTGACTCTAAGAGAGACAAAGAGAGAAGAAGAGTCCAAGACGAACCTAAGCACCATGAGGGCATTATGTGGCTAGCCACCAAGAAGGGATAAGCCTATCCCTACATTTTAGGTTTTATCCCCTAGCTTTTAGACTCTATCTCCTATTTTTTAGACTTTATTTTCCTAACTTTTAGCATTTCATTTGTGTTGGGACTTTGCTAGAAAGCCCTATAAATAATGGCCTTGTGGCCTAGTTTTGAGGCATTCTTTGGCTTTTACAAATTTCGGCTAGGCTTGTTTAGTTGTTTAGATTTTCAGTGCTAGGGTGATTTGCTCTACACTTGGGCTACTAAGGGTGCAATTTGTGAATCCCTTGTAGAAAGTGGCTCTTTGCAATCCGTGAATAAGAGTGACACAATTCTTTGTTATTTTCTTGCTTGCATTCCAAACACTTACCCGAGCCCTTAATCAATCCAAACACCAACCTTTAACCTCATATTGTCGAATCTAGGCTTGTGGGAGGAGATCTTGTGTTTCCTTCAATCAGTCTAGGAGGTTTCATCATTCGAATCTAAGGAGAGGAAGGCTTATGTTTAAGGGCTAGATCGAGGCTCTTAACAGTATGACCCCAGTGGCCAACATCTCGACCTCTCGACTACTGCCAGAACACAAGCAAGGGCCTAGGCGCCACAGGTGGTATCAGAGCATTTATGGCTCTGGGTAAATCCATAAGTCACATAGGTACAGTATGCGAATTCTAGGCTTCAATCTCGAGGTGTTAATGCTTAAGTGTGGAGATTAAGGCCCTGTTTGGTTGTTGGATTGTACTGAGATCAACTCAGTTCATTCTAATTTTAAACCGAGTCTAACATCCAAACACCCAACTCTCAAATTACTAAACTTATCTCAACTCAAATTTTTTTTACACGTGAGACCCACAATCTTTTTCAATTCAACATCTCTTTACACGCGAGACCCACAACCTTTTTCAAATTCTCATAAATATATCTAAATTCACTTTAACATCTAAACACATTTAAACTCATCTTAAATGGGCCCCATAAAACTTACTCTACCATTTCAACTCACTACTATTCATAAAGAACTCAACTCAACATCCAAACACAGCCTAAGAAAGTTTAGGGGAGTAATGAGGTTGGATTTTTCGCAGGTAAGGCAAAATGGTGCAACCAAGATTTTCTTGAGATGAACCTTATAACCAAGCCCTTGAAGATGACTTGTCACGTGGTGACAAAATTATGCCATGGCGAGAGCCCTGAGCAACATGACCGAGTTCCTCTAACAAAATTTCCAGCAACAATCGTGGAATGAGCAAAGAGGATGTTAGTACAAGTGTTTCCTGGCCGATAGGTCACTTGGATTTTCTGGTGATGAAGGAACAATCAGAGCGGGGAGATGGATCATCGAGCGGACCTTTGAGATATGTGGTTGCACCAAAGATTAGAAAGTGTCATACGCGGGTTATCTGCTTCTAGGAGAAGCTGCGATATGGTAGGAGACAAAGAAGCAGCTCCTTGAAATGGAACTAGGGTCCATAGCAGCTGTTTCTTAGCAGCAATTCAAGCAAAAATTTGATGATCGCTTCTTCTTGAACACCGTGAGATGAGAAAGGCTAGAGAATTTGCTAGACTAGTCCAAGGTTGTATGTCCCTAGAACAGTACACAAGGAAGTTTATGGAGCTTGGAAGGTTCACCACATATCCTATAGCCACTGAAGAGATGCGAGCCAAATGCTTTTAGGAAGAGCTGCAACTGCGAATTCGTGGACAGGTCGCCTATCATCATATTCAAAACTTTTAGAGGCTGGTAGAAGTGGCCTCTATAGCCATATGTGAACATGGCAGCTTGGTGGCCTCTCCAACGAGTCAAAACAGAAGGACCTACACTGGAGAACGTAGCAGTTCAGGGTCACCCCAAAAGCATCTACAAGAGTTAGCATGGGGGGCTGAGCCCCAGTCTGTAGTAGGTACAATAGGTCCCATGAGGGTGATTGTTGTCAAAGTGGAGTCCATTGTTTCAAATGTAGCCAGGTGGGGCATTATGTTAGGGAGTGCCCTAGTGTTGCTTAAGGGAGTCAACCGGGCTAACATGGAGGAAGATTGAGCCAAAGGCAATTAGTGCAACTGTGAGTTTACACCTGAACGCTTGGAGAAGTGGATGATGAAGCCCTAGAGACCCAGGATGCTGGAGTCATTATAGGTATGAACTCGCTCTAATTTTTATAAGTTGATGCATTTGTGTGGTATAGCATCTAGATTGAAGGTGTTTGACCTTATCTACGAGAGTTTGATTGTATTAATATTACGCTTGTACTTTGTTAGCTTCGAGATCATCTCAATCCTTTGTATATGCTACTTTCACTTGGATGTGTAGTCTATGAACATAACTGCTACAGTAGATGGTGGTAATGGAATTACCAAATGGAGAAGTGGTAGTATGTTCGAGGGTCACCTTGGGTTGCTCTTTGGATTTACGAGGAAAAGTGTTGGAAGCTGATCTGATAGTGTTCAATTTTCTTGGGTTTGACATTATCTTGGGAATGGATTGGCTATTCCAAAATTATGTGAGTATTAACTGTCAAGATTAGTTATCAGTTTCCAACTACTTAGAGAGGGATATATGGAGTTTGCGGGCAGTAAACCTAAAGCGAGCCCCATAGTAATATCAACGATTCAAGCGAAAATGGACTTGGCCAGTAGAGCATAAGCGTATCTCGTTCAAGTGGTGATGAAGCCAATGGAAAATAAGTTGGTGATGGGAATTTCGGTCATCGAGGAGTTTCTAGATGTTTTTATGGACGATCTTCTAGGACTACCTCTTGTTCAGAAAATCAAATTCACAATTGATTTGGAATTGGGAGCAGCTCCTATACACAAGGCTCCCTTCCATATGGCGCCATCAGAATTGAAGGAGCAGAAGGCACAACTGCAGTAGCTAATGGACAAGGGGTTCATTAGACCAAGCTCATCACTGTGGAGAACATCAGTGTTGTTCATTAAGAAGAAGGATGGGACACTTAGAATGTGTATAGATTAATCAAGAACAGAACAAGGTAACTATAAAGAACAAGTACCCCTTATCAAGAATTGATGATTTGTCGATCAACTCCAGGGAGCAGCTGTATTTTCCAAGATCGACTTAAGATTGGGGTATTAATAGGGGTGTAAATTTAAACCAGGAAACTAGACTGGACTAGTTGGTCTGATTTCAGTTTTGAACCGGTCTGGTCTGGGACCGGTTCCTTTATTAGGAAAATTGGCCGAACCCGGTCCGGTTTCGGTTCCATAGTTTTCGAGACTAGACCGGTTGGAAATATATATTAATATATTATACAAAATATTTTATATATACAAGTTTTATATATAAATCTATGGGGGGCTCTGCTGGTGGCGCTCTGGTTAAACCAACGTACGCACAAGCAATGGTGAAGCAGGATTCGTCTTCCTTCAAGATGCCGATGCGATATCCAGTTGATATAAACGGAGAATCAGGTTTCATTTTTACTGATCTGGAGATGTCGAAAGTAGCCGATGATTTTCGTTTTGCTCTAGTTTTGAAGTTTGCTCGTATACGTCCTCCGATAGAGAAGATTCGGCGTCATATAATTAAATCCTGGGGGTTATTGGAGCGTCCTACGATTAGTTTCATGGATGCACATCATGTGCTTCTACGGTTGCAATCGGAACGGGATTTTGTGCATGCCTAGGCGAGAAAAGGCAGATTGATGGAAGGTTGTGTGTTCCGTCAATTCAAATGGACGAAGAATTTTGATCTTCACATTGAACCCTCACTAGCACCGCAGTGGATTTTTTTACCTGGGCTACCCATGCATTTATATAGGCAGGATTGCCTACAGATTTTAGCCACACGGTTTGGTCGATATTTGGGCACAGACCATGCAACTTTGAACCAAACGAGAGCAACGGGTGCGCGCATGTGTGTTGAAGTGGATCTGATGGAAGACCCGGTGCAAGGCTTCTCGATAGTGGTGTCTGTGAATAAGACTCTCTGGTAGGCGGTGAAATATGAAAAGCTGGGCTTTTATTGCAATAAATGTTGTAGGCAAGGGCACATGGCAGCAGTATGCAGAATAGGTGAGTACAGGAAGAATTCGAGTAAGGAGAGGATCACAGTTCTACGTCAGGATTGGAAGAAAGTAACAAAAGAGAATGAGGTGCAAACGGATATCTCGATTCCGAAGGAAATTCCTCAAAATTCAACGGATTGTAAGGACAATGATGAAGGAAAACAAGTGCTTAATGATTTGACCATTATTGAATTAGAGGAAGGCGAAATTACGACAAATGATGGACAGCGTATGGAGACTCTTCATTCGGAGTACATGACAGTAAAAGTTCTGCCAGACTGTTCTGGCCTTGAAGTTGTTGGCACTCTGGTTTGTGAGGATGTGATGGCAGAGGAGGTTCTGAAGATAGTGGGAACAAATTTTTCAAAGGGTCCGAGAGTAGTACAAGGTGGAGGAGGGTCTGTAGTGTTGACCCAGGACGAAATGCAAGTGGTGGATTGGGATACTTTGGGAGAGATGTCTGGGAAGAAGGACAGTAAGCAGGGGCAAATGGCTCTGGTTTCCGAACTGTTAGAATTAGAATGCCAAGCTAATTTAACAACTGTTGAGATATCCCTTCCAGATGAAGGCACGACTGAGAGCTTGTCTGATGGAGAAACGAGATGCAAATCCCCACCGTTAATGAAAGAGAGGTGTTATGACTCAGATACTGATCTCCAGGTCGCTTTGAAGGTTAGCGACAAGAAGCATGTGGCACGTCAATCCCTACGGGTTTTATCCCGTCCTACAAAACTAAACTTGTGATGGACAATATGCTAGTGTGGAACGTGCGGGGGTTAGGCACGTCAAGGAAACATTTGTGTCGTATGGTGAGGAAATTTAAGGTGGCTATGGTTGCAATCTCAAAACCTTTTTCGGAAGTTAGTAAAATTAGTCGTTTGGCCTATTTGCTAGGACTTTCGAATTATTGCAGTAATGCTGAGATAGGTGGTAAAATATGGGTTTTTTGGAATGAGTTATATGAGTTTGATGTTTTGAGTATGTCTAATCAAATGATTACCAGTTGGGTCTGGAATGGTGTCGAAAATTCTCTAGTTACTTTTGTTTATGCAAAATGTAATTCGGTGGAGAGGAGGGGATTATGGGGTAGCTTAAAGACAATTTGTATGGAGGGTCCATGGATGGTAGTGGGGGATTTTAACATCATTCGAGAGGATCGGGAGAGAGTAGGTGGGAACCCACGACCTTTAAATTCCATGGCTGACTTCAATGAGTGTTTGGATTCCTGTGGGTTGCTAGAACTTGCAGTTGAAGGTAGGCGAATGTCATGGTGCAATGGTCATGATGGTCGCACACGTAGCTGGGCTCGCTTGGATCGTGCCCTCATAAATTCATCGTTTGGGTGCTCTTATACTTTGGCGTTCTTAGAATATTTGACAAGGAAACACTTGGACCACTCGCTGATGCTTCTACGTTTCAAACGTTCAGAGGTAAGTTATGGCCCTCATCCTTTTCGTTTTCAAAACATGTGGTGTAATCATGCAGGTTTTAAGCCTTTTGTTGAGGCGATTTGGCGTGAACCGGTGCCATCTTCTGGGTTCTTCAAATTGGCTGAAAAACTCAGGAAAGTAAAGTTTGCGTTGAAGACATGGAATAGGAATATTTTTTGGCACGTGAGTCAGACCATCAAAGTGCTAAAGGAACGGCTAGAAATCCTTGAGAGTCAGTTGGAGAACAGTTATAATGAGGAGATAGAGAGTGAATATCTCATTACCAAAGCAGAGTTGGACATTTGGGAGAATAGAGAAGAAATCCGTATGTCACAGTTGGCCAAGAAAAAGTGGTTGAAGGAGGGTGATCAAAATACCAGTTTTTTCCATGCTAGTGTTAACCAAAAGAGGAAGAAGCTTCTATCCAAGATGGTACTAGAAGATGGTAGTGTCTTGGAGACACCAGAAATTATTCATGAGGGTGCGACCACTTATTTCCAGAATTTCCTATCGATGCCTAACGTGGTGGAGCAGGGGAATTTATCTTCATTGATTGATGCAGTTATATCCCAGGAAGACAATATAGATTTTGTTCGGGCACCTTCTTGTGAGGAGGTGGCGGAAGCCTTAGCAACTATCCCAAAAAATAGTACACCGGGGCCAGACGGTTTTGGCTCAGCGTTTTGGCAGATGATTTATTGATTTTTGCTAATGTTGAGAGGCGCTCTATGAGGCGTTTGGTTCATACTTTGGATAAATATGCGATGTGGTCGGGTCAGCTTATTAATAAAGATAAGTCAGCTCTATTCTTTTCGAAGTGCATCATAATGTCAAGACGGAGAAGCTTGCTGAGAATTACCAGGTTTGTTGAGGGGAATTTCCCCGTAACATACCTTGGAGTTCCCCTTGTGTTTGGCCGTTTAACATCGAGGGATCTAGAGCCTATTGTTCGGAAGATAAAAAATAAAATGGCTGGTTGGAAGATGAGATTACTCTCTCAAGGTGCTCGGCTTGTATTACTTAGGCATGTCCTCTCTTGCATGGCAACTCATCTCTTGGCAGTTCTTCAGGTGCCGAAGATGGTTTTAAAAAAATTAAATTCGCATTTATCTACATTTCTTTGGGGAGAGTTTAATGGTAGATCAAAAAGGAAATGGTGTGCTTGGGACCAGGTATGCAAGCCGTTCAAGGAAGGTGGCTTGGGGCTTAGGAATTTTTCGGAAGTGCAGAGATCACTACATATGAAGTTTGTCTGGCGCCTTTTAACTACAGATTCTATCTGGGACAAGTTTCTTCCATGCAAAATATTTATGTATGGGTCATGTGAGGCTAGCTGAAGCGAGGCCCACAGCCTCCCGTTTTTGGAGGTCTATAGTCAATGGAATTCTGAAAGTGGTAGAGAATGTGGCAGTGAAAGTGAGGAATGGAGAGTCTTCTTTCTGGTTTGATAACTGGTTGGTGGATGGTCCTCTGTGTAGCAGATATGAGGTTATCAATGTTGGACTTAAAATCCAGGATGTTTGGGTGAACGGATCGTGGGATGAAGATAAGCTAGGGAATCTCGTTGGTCTTGAACAAGCTGGCGACATCACACGTAAAATTATAGTTGGGCGAGAAGGATCAGGCGTTATGATCTGGAAATCTGCAGTAGATGGGTGTTTCTCGACTAGTAGTGCTTGGAATTTACTTCGGGTAAGGGGTGTTGAGAGACCTGAGTTGGACTGGGTTTGGCATCAAGTGTTACCAAAAAAGATATCGATGTGCATGTGGAAGGCAAGATTTGGAGCATTGCCAGTCGATGTTCGCATTCAGGCTATAGCTATTCCCCTGGTGTCACGCTGTGACTGCTGCGTGCTGAGGGAGGTTGAAACTGTTGACCATGTCTTGAGATTGGGTAATATTGCCATGCAGGTTTGGAATATGGCGTCCACTACTTTGGGTATCAGCCGCATGGAGGGTCGTTCTTGGTGGGAAACAGTTCAAGGGTGGTTCAGACATGCCAAAAAGTCCAGCCATAGAGGAATACTTCTTGGCCTGCTACCGTCCATCATCACTTGGAGACTATGGTTTAGGAGGTGTAAGGCAAAATGGAGGGAGTGCAGGAGTCGGCAAGGGAGGTGTGGACTGCTATAAAGGTATGGCTTAGAAACTTATCTACACTTTTACTTCAGAGTTAGGAGATTTCAAGTACAAACCAGAATATTCTAAGGGCTCTTGAGGTGCCTTTTAGTACTACCCCAAGAAGATCGCCACGGTTAATTAGATGGAAGAAACCAACAAATGGTTGGGTAAAACTGGACGTCGATGGTAGCTGCCGTGGTAATCCAGGTAATTGTGGTGGAGGGGGTCTCATTCGAGATTGGTTTGGGAATTTTATGGCGGCCTTTTCGTCTCATTTTGGTCATGGGACCAATAATGAAGCTGAACTTCGTGCCTTAATTGTGGGAGTGGGTGTTTGTAAGGAGATGGGATTTACAAATATAGCTTTAGAATGCGATTCCAATTTGGTGGTTCATTGGTTAAAATGTCAAAGGTGTTCGGTGTGGTACTTATGGGATTACTGGGAAGATTTGTTGGAAAAGTTACGAGGATTAGAATTTTCCATTGAGCATCAATTCAGAGAAGGGAATTCTCCAGCAGACGCCTTGGCCCGTTTAGGTGAACAAGGCGTTAACATGAGCTTTAATTCTTTTGGTTCTCTACCTCGGCACATAAAAGGTATGATTCGGTTAGACAAGGTAGGACTTCCAAACATTCGTCTTTAGTTTTTATTGGTTCCTCTTAGGTATGTTTAGATTTATTTTGATGTTGGTCTCTAGGCTTGTTTAGTTTGTTTCTAGGCATGTTTAGATTTTTATGGTCCTTGTTGGTTGATCGCTTGAGTTTGTTTTTATTTGGAATGTTTTGATGTCTTGAATGTTACCACGGTATTCCTCCGCCATATGTGAGAGCTTATTAATAAACTTGGGATGGGGCTGCTATGTGGGTGGCTACCGGCTCTTTAAAAAAAAAAAAAAGAGTCTCCTGTTATTGAGGTTCCTGCGGAGGAAATAAATAATAAGGAGGTGGAGAGAACTGACGTAAGACTGGAAGGTTCTTCTCAATCGAAGGAGTTGGACACGAATTTGAGGGAGGTGGAAGTAGTTCCTTGTATTGAGGAGAGGGAGGTTGATAAATTGCAGGAGGAAGAGGTTTTCTTGGAAGAGGGGTCAATGTCTGATCTGGAACAAGAGTTACATGCGGAAGTCTTTTTGCAGGATAAGGAATATCACACGGAAACAGAGGATGAAGTAGGGAAGAGAAAAGACCATAAGAGGCAATTTGAGAAAATTAGGAGTTCCAAGAGGGTGATCACTCGTGCCAAAAAGTTATCTCAGTGACATGGTCAATATTAGTCTGGAATATAAGGGGAATAGGTACTTCTATGGGACGGTGAAAGAGTCTGCTGAATAAATACAAACCAAAGGTGGCAGTGCTGCTGGAACTGTTTCAGCGTGTTGATAAAATTCAGATGTAAATGAGGCTGTTTCATTTTGATAAGGTAATTACTAATGAGGAGTTTGGTGGGAAAATCTGGGTATTTTGGAAAATTGAAATGGACTTGCAGCTGGTTCGAATGGGAACACAGTATTTGTCTTTACGTATAGACGACGAGTCTTCACATTTTTTGGGAAATGTTATCTATGCTAAGTGTAATAGATAAGAAAGATAGCTGCTTTGGAAGGAGCTGAGTTCGGCTAGAATGGGTGTGGAGCCTTGTTTGTTTGCTGGAGATTTTAATATAATTTGTTCGGATGTGGAAATGTGTGGTGGTAGTCCAAGGACAAGAGCTGCAATGGATGAATTTAATAGATGGATTCACCAGGGAGGGTTGATTGAAATGAATTCTTAGGGGAGAAAGTTTTCCTGGTGCAATGGTCAACATGGACTATCTAGAGCTTGGGCTAAGTTGGATAGAGTGCTTCTTGATGCAAAGTTGCTGATAGCATTTCCGAATGCATGTTGTTCGTATTTATTAAGGTCAACGTTGGATCATAGTCCCATGTTTATAGAATTCCTGAAAGATCCTTTTACTTATGGTCTCTTTCCATTTAGGTTTCAGCAAATGTGGATTGAGCACCCTGATTTTATGAGCTTTGTACAAATGGTGTGGTCTGAACCAGTGGTAGGTACGGGTCTCATGAAATTAGCTAGTAAACTTAAAAAGCTTAAGGTGGCTCTACGTGAATGGAACAAGAGGGTGTTTGGGCAGACCAATACTCAGATTGCTATTTTTGAAGAGAAGGTTGAGGGGCTTGAGCACTCGCTGCACATTAATTGGGATAATGAGGTTGAGAGGGAGCTTGTGAGGTACTCTACTGAGTTGTCTACTTGGAGGCGAAGGGAAGATATAAGATTGGCTTAGATGTCTAAAATTAAGTGGAGAATGGAAGGTGATCGCTCAAAATTCTTTCATATTTGGTTATCCAATAAAAGGCATAGGAAAATTCATAAGTTGAGAACTATGGATGGGTTAGAGTTCAATTCACCAAAAGAAATTCATCTTGGTGGCGTTGAATATTTTTCAATGTTCCTACAAAAATCAAATTAGCAAAGAGAGTTGCCGGATTTAACAAACTTAATTTCACCGGTTATTGAAGAAGAGGATTGTGTCCGGCTTAGTTGTATCCCCTCGTTGGATGAAGTTAAAGAGGCTCTCTCGTCTATTCCTATAAATAGTTCTCTAGGGTCGGATGGTTTTGGTGCGGGATTTTTTATGAGCTGCTGGGAGGTGGTAAAAATGGATGTTTTGGGATCTATTTTAGAATTTTTTCTTTCTAAAAGCCTCCCAAGATTTTATTTGGCTTCCTTCATTGTGCTTATTCCGAAGGTAGATGTGCCTTCGAGGTTTAATAAATTTAGGCCGATAAGCCTTTGCTCAGTCTTCTATAAAATTTGCTTGAAAATTATTGTGAATCATTTGATAGGTTTTCTTCCCAAATTGGTATCTTTTGAGCAATGAGCTTTTATACCTGGGAGGAGTATATTTGAAAATATTAGTCATACTCAGGAAATGGTTCATTCATTGAAGAGAAGGTCACATGGTGGTAATATTATGATTAAAGTTGACATGGCAAAAGCATATGATCAGGTGGAGTGGAATTTTTTACTGGAGGTATTGAGGTGTTTTGGTTTCCCTCCTCCTTTTTGTGAACTAATTCATGCTTGTATTTCGAATGTATGGTACTCTATGATACTGAACAGAACGACGAAAGGATTTTTTAAAGGGGGTCGGGGACTACGCCAGGGGGATCCCCTATCGCCTTATCTCTCTATTATTCTTCAGGAGGTACTATCTAGACTTTTAAAACATAGCTTTATGACAAAAAAGATTGGAAAATTTTCCCAAACTAGAGGCACTCCTCATATTTCACATCTTATGTACGCTGATGACATTGTGATTTTTCTGAATGGAGGAAAGAAGTCGGTGAGGGAACTATTATGGGTGTTTGATAAGTATGAAGATTGGTCAGGACAGAAAATTAATAAAGAAAAGACGGCAATATTTTATTCTCCAAAAATTTTGTTGGTTCGAAAGAGAGCTCTTAAAAGGCTAACAGGGTTCTCAGAAGGCTCATTTCCTTTTAAATGTCTAGGGGTTCCGATTGTCTTGGGGCGTCTTAAGCATGATCATCTGGAGTAGATGGTTAACAAAGTCTGGAACAAAATCAGTGGTTGGAAAATGAAAATCCTTTCACTGGGAGGACGGTTGATTCTTCTTCGGCATATGCTTTCTAGTATGGCTTTACATATATTTGGGTGTTGCAGGTCCCTCAATCAATTATTAAAGAGTTAAATCGCATGATGAGCACATTTTTTTGGGGTGAGGTGAATGGTAAAGCAAAGAAAAAGTGGGTGGCATGGGATAGTATTTGTAAGCCAATAGAGGAGGGTGGAATGGGTTTGCGTAATTTGGAGGACATGCAAAAAGCATTGCATATGCGGTTTGCATGGAACTTAATTCAAGGAGAGTCTCTGTGGGCTAGGTTCTTTAAAGGAAAATATGTGGGCTCTTCAACTTGGTGTCTCATTGATAGGAAAAAAGGAACGAGATTTTGGAAAATGATTGTTAAAAGTATTCCTAGTGTCTTTAATAATGCAAAATGGAGAGTTAGAGATGGGAACATTTTATTTTGGTATGATAAATAGAGAGATGGGGGTCCGTTAATTGATGAGTTCCAGATAGTGGGTAATCTGATGCTTAAAGTTAAAAAGTGCAAGTTGTCCAATAGTTGGGATGTGGAATTGTTGAGTATGATAGTGGGACAAGATAATTTGGAGGAAATTATTGAGGCTTTGGCCGTATGTAAGGAAGGGTCTGATGTATTGATCTGGATGAAGCATGAAAGTGGAAATTTTTCTACTAAATCCGCTTGGGATTGCATTCGAATACAAGGCCCTTGGATGTGGCATAAGTTGCTCCCACTTAAGATTTCGGTGTTGATGTGGAAAGCATGGAACATGGTTTTGAGTGTAGATGATCGTCTTCGACGTATTGGAATCCTGATAGTTTCTCGTTGTGATTGTTGTGATGAAGGTAAGTATGAAGATCAGAACCATGTACTTTTCGAAGGTGAGTTTGCAAAGGAATTATGGAATTATTATGGAGCTACCTTTGGTCTTCCTCTTGGTCTTACTTGGAGGGAGACGGTAATAATTTGGTTTCGACGTGTGTCCTCAGTATCTCAAGTGGGGCTCATAGTGGGGCTTCTACCTTCCATTATTACTTGGCACCTTTGGCATGGAAGATGTACTGCACGCATGGAGGGTAGTATTCAGTCTATTAGTTCGGTCTGGCTTTCTATTAGAAGTTGGATGCATTTAGTAAGTTGAGATATGAAAAAGGTTAGTAAATGTTCTAGACATGACTTGCAGATTTTACAGATATTGAATATTCCGACTTTGGTTCCTAATAGGAAGTTTTTAAAGCTAGTTGCTTGGCAAAAGCTAGCTCAAAGGTAGTTTAAGTTGAATACAGACGGTAGTAGTCTTGGTGACCCAGGTTCTTCAGGAGTGGGTGGTATTATTAGAAATGATTGAGGCCATATGGTTTACGCCTTCAATTCTTATATTGGTTATGGTTCAAATAACAGAGCTGAATTGTTAGCTGTTCTGCAAGGTCTCAAAGCTTGTAAGGATCTGGGGATTAATTTTGTGGAAATTGAATTAGATTCTCAAGTAGTGATCTCGTAGTGGAATAGGCGAAGGTGTGGGGTGTGGTACTTGGAAGGTTTTTGGGAAGAGACTCTAGCACTTATGGATTCTATGGTGTGCATAGTTAGACATGTTTATAGGGAGGGAAATAAAGTTGCTGATTGGTTGGCATGGAGTGGTTCGACTGGATTGAACTCTGAATGGAGATTTCTCAGGGATGTGCCTAGGTTGCTTTGAGGATTAATCCGTTTGGATATACTGGGTTTGCCATCTTTGCGTTGCTGTTAGCGTCAGTAATGGTTTTATGGTTTTATGTGGCTTTTTGGTTGGATTGGTAAGTTTTTATGATTTTATGTTTTTGAGTTTGATGTTGTTTGTGATTCTTTTATAGGAATGGTTTTCTTGCCAAGTATTTTAGTATATCTTGTCTTGATGTAGTTTTCTTTTGGTTAGAGGCTTTTAGTAATTTTGACACCTGGTTTAGGAACTTTCTTACTTATCTTGTAATCTCAGGTACCAGTCTGTAACTACGGTTTTCCTCCGCCACAAGTGAGGGTTTATTAATAAAATTTGGGACAGGGTGTAACAGCCCGCTAGAAATTCATTGGTGGAATTTCTATTGACTTTAGGAATCTCGTAAAAACCCCATAAGTTTTTTACGAATCGACCAATCGCATAAGTTTTAGTCTGTCAACATAGTCAGTGTTATCACTCACTATGGTGCTAGAAATATGAGTTTTATTTATTTGAGATAGTTAGAAGTGTTAGATTGCATTATGGTCTACGCCATTAGACTCAGTGGATTATTTAGGATTTTATGGCGCAATAGCCTATTTTCATAATTCCAGATGAAACGTCTGTTGGAAATTGTGAAATTAATTTTATGGGCAGTTCGAGGTTGAATTTTGGTAAACGATTTTCACTGTTGGTTAATATGAATATTTAGGAATTTTTAGTGCTAAGTTTACGATTCACTTTTTCGGAGTGAATAGTAACCTCGGTAAGTGCACCAATTGCAGTGTTTCAAAATCACAGTGTGGAATGTCTAAATTAGATTAGAGAACTTTTATGTGGATACTTGGCAAGATATTAGCCACACTTAGTGAATAATATTAGACACTTGGCACCATGAGGAGCGTTTGATGGATTTGAAGGAATCAAGGTGTGAGATCATGTCACCTAAGCAAACTTTGTTTCATCTGCTCAACCAAATTGTGCCAGATCAGAGAGGGCTTCAATCCTAGTAAAACCCTAAATGGTGGGAATCCAATTGAAAGCCCAAAAGCATGGTTGAAATTGGAACCCTAAACGGTTTCCCCAAAACCCTAAAGTTGGCCTCTAAACCCTTTCTAATCCGATTTCTAGCATTGTGTTTAATCACTTGATTAAATCACTTCCACATGCTATTAATCCTTCAAATTTGTGTTAGAACATCATTATCCAACCTTGTTAACCTTGAAAAATTGATTGGACCAAGTGATATTGGATTTGGGCTTGATAGCAACCCAAACCCTCTTTAAACCCCAAAATTTAGGCCCATTCAGTTTAAACCCATTAAGGCCCACGAATTTGGTCACCATAGGATTGTTTCATGGCTAAGTTTTGTACCCCCACTTGGCTGGCCAGATCTTTACAAGAAGGGCCTAGAAGGTTCTTGAAAGACAAAGCTAAAGGGCCACCTCACTCTTTCACTCTCACACTCCACCTTGAGAAAAGATCTTGGTCTGATTTTTATGAGAAGAAAAGGCCAACACTCAACCATTCCTTCAGTCCTATCACTTTACATAGCTTGTGTAAGAAGCTCTCCAGTCCACTTCCCATGAAAAGCAGCTCTCCTTTACACTTTTCCTTCATAAAACACAAAAGACACTCTCGGACAGTTTTTTGTACCTCTTTTGAACACCTGTTTCGAAGCTTTTGTAAGTGTTTTATCGCAAATTTTCCTTCATGAAAGTTCTTTCTGTTGGAGTCTAGTTTACGTGGATACCTTATTCGTTCCATTTTGAGATCATTTGATCGGTAAAAAGTTGTTTAGACCCCAGAAAGGTCATTCTGGGCGATAAACTGGAGAGTGTGTTATATTTTGGAGTTTTTGACCAAGCTAATGAATAGATCTTGGTCTGAAATTTTTATGGAGTACTGTTAACATTTGTATATGATTTTTGGTTGAGGATTTGTTGCATGATTAAAAGTTTTGGTGAAATATTTTCTTAGGTCTAGAAACTTAGAAACTGGAAGAGGCAAAACAGTTTTTGTTTTGAAAACGTTTAAATCTTTTATGGTTTAATCTTATTCCAATGGCTTTGATATTTTTATTGGAAGATGCTAAGCCTCTTATATACATGTTAGAATGTTATTTTAAAGATATTTGATGTTAGTTTCGAAGATATGAAATTTTATGCATTCAGATATTTGGTTAGGCCAAAGTGATGATGTTCTTGGCTAAATTTATGTTTTGGGTGATGTTTAACCATGTGATCTTGAGTTTGATGCTTGGCTCTGTTTTAGGACACATTTTTAAACCATGTGATATTTTGGTTTGAAGATCACTTCTTTATAAGACATGGATCAAGAGGTTGATCAAAACATGTTAGAAACAAAATTCTGTTTTGAACTTAGAAGAAAAACCAAAAAGTTCAAGTATGGTTTTAGTGATTTTGATGACATTTGTTCATGATTCAAAACATGATTATTCTTAGGAATATGTTATGAGTATAGTAGAAGAAAAATTTTGGTTTAATCATGAGTTTTGAAATTTGAAAGAATTACAACAAAATCAAAGGAAATAGCCTTTGTAAGTTTCAGCCCTATAGAGTTTTAATGGTTGTGTTTAGTTTTAAATTTTTTTGAATTGATATTTGCGCTTAGGATAAAATTTACATAAGGTATGTAAATTTTGGTGATTTTTGGAGTTAGGATGCAAAATCCTTAAATTAGGGGTAAAATGGTCATTTTCCTACATGTAGAGGGTAAAATGATAATTTTACTCTAAGTTGATATTTCTCCATATTCTTAATTGTTAGTGATTAAGTTCTAATTTTTAGAAATTACTACTTTCAGTTTCTCGTGATCGCACTTGAGTTTTGTCTAGAAGCGCGAAGACCGAGGTAAGTTAGCTTTTAAGTTACTATCAGTTTAATGTGTATGAGTGATCAGTAAGGGAACTAAATTGTATGTATGCATGTTATCATATGTGTCATGCCAAGTCATTACATATTTATCTGTTACACAGAATTTATTCTGTCATGAATTATTCATCTGTTACACAAGATATTCTGTCACGTATTGCTATACATTGCAAGTATGTCATGTTAAGTTAAGTATGCCATCTGTTACATGTATTTCATGTCACGTAATATTCACTGTCACATGTTACGCCATGTTAAGAAATGTTGTCTGTTACATGGTATGCTATGTTACGAAATGTTGCCTGTTACATGTATACCATGTTATGAAATGTTGTCTGTTACATTTATGTTTCAAAGTATGTCATGTATGTCGTCTTACGTTCATGTCACGTTACGCTACGTCAAGATTTATGTCTTTTATGTCACGTTTATGTCATGTTCAAATTACGTCACGTTACGAAATGTCATGTCTGCCAGTTAAGTCATTCATGTCAATCATGACCCTAAGTGCTAGGATGGGGTAATATCCTAGTGGAACTCCTTTGTTCACGCTGGAGTGTCTAAATAGGTGTGAAATTCCCTGGGTTGACGAAGTACAGTCAACAGGTTGCGAATGGGGCCTAATTAGCTGGTCACCGGAGCGCGCCAGGCACTAACGCCGATGGTGCCACACATTATGTTACGTGTGTCCACAGCAAGTGTGGCACAAACAGATAAGTCATGGGGCCACAACAACTGTGGAGCATGAAGTATGGGGCCACAACAACTGTGGAGCATACACTACGTGAGACACAGCAATTGTGACACGTAGAATACGTGGGGCCACAACAACTGTGGAGTACGTATTAACGCACTCACAGCTGGTATAGAAACCTGTGATGTGATGCGGTAATCGGCAGGGACACACGGCTCAAGGGGACCTGTGTAGCACCCATATGGTCACTTTAATGATTAAGTCTATTGAATAAGATTCCAAGTTCAAGTCATGTTTCACATTATGTTATGTTCAAGTTTACGTTCACGCAATCATGGTAATCCCATGAGACAAGAATATGTTCCAAGTTCATGTTATGTTATGTTCACGTTCACGTTATGTTCCAAGTTCACATTTATGTTATGTCATGCTCAAGTTCATGTTCAAATTATGCATGTTCACGTTCATGTTATGTTTCAAGTCCATGTTATATTTCAAGTTCACGTTCATGCTATGTTTCAAGTCCATGTTATGTTTCAAGTCACGTTCATGCTAAGCTTCAGTTTCAGTTTAAGTTATGCCAGTTATGTTATGTTGTATGTCAAGTTATGCTATGATTACTTATGATTTGATTATGCATTCATGCTTTTACTGCCATGCATGCATCATTAACCTGTGTGGAAGTTTCCTGTTAACTTGCTGAGATTTGTAATCAAATCTCACTGTGGTAGTCCCAACTACCATTCCCCCCGAATGGTAGATCTTATTACAGGATCTGAAGGAGAATCGAGAATCGACCAACTGGAAACGCGACTAAACATTGGTGTGACGTAGATGGTGGTACAGTAGTTACCTCAGATTACTACTTGTATTTGTGGAGTTCAATCTCCAGCACTCTTTTGATCACAACCATTTTGGACTAGTGTTGTGATCTCAGTTGTTTAGTACGTCATTATGTATGAAGTATGTTTTAAGTATTTGAGATATTTCTGTTTGGTGCATAGTATTGCTAAAGAAAAAAATTATCCGCTGCGAATATTGTATAATGCTAGATTCATGTTAGGAATATTGCATCTTATATGTCATGAACAGGGGCAGGTAACCTTGTGTTACATGTCTCGACGCTTCAAATGTCCGTCCGATCCCAAGAGGAATTTGGGGGCGTCACACATGGTCACTCATGGACAGGTGAACCTTGGCTCTTCTATAAAAAAAAAAAAAGTATTATAACTAATACTTATATATAGCTATACTAATAGTGTAATATAGACTATAGTTATACTTATACTAATATAATTATACTAAATCACTATAACTAGTACTAATATATAGCTATACTAATAGTCTAATATATTATATAGCTATACTAATATATAACTAATACTAATAGTCTAATATAGAATATAGTTATACTTATACTAATATAGTTATACTAAATCACTATAACTAATAAATGTAATCATATACAAAATGTAAAAATTAAAAAGTTTAATATATTGACAATTAACATAGATTCATAATATTAATACATTGACATACTCTAAGTTAGTAACAAATTAGCAATTAAAATCATAAATATAATTATAAAACTGAGTTGCAGGAAACATAAAACTGAGTTGCGTTGTTTTATGCAACTCAATTGTTTTTTTTAAATAAACTGTCTATTGAAACACAGTCGTTTGGGTCCAATTTTAATCCAAATGGCGCCGTTTGCAATTCTCATCCAATTGCCATAAAACCTGGAACTCGACAAGTGCTGTAAATCATGGAGTCTTGGGTCTCTGATTCATGCTGTAAAGCTCGAGCCGATAGCGCTTTAGAGCCTCGAGCTCCTCCCCGAGTCCTAATTCGTGCTGTAAAGCGCGAGCAAATGCTTTAGAGCCTCGAGCTTTGCCCTGGGTCTCGCCTAGATTAGCTTTCCCAGAGCCTTGAATGGTCTGGGTTTCTAAATAAGAGGCCATTTTCACCCTTTGAAATACACAGAACAATTTCTCTGCATTTCTCACACTTCTTTCAGTTTCTCACAATCTCTCAAACGGCTGAGCAACATTCTTCCAATAATATTCTTGATTTGAATCAGGAACTATTTATGTCTCAACCATTAATCTTCTGTCTTGATGCCATCAACGCCACTATCAGAGCAGAGATACATTTTTCTACCAGGACAGATGCTGAGGTTCTTGCAGGATCGAGAATGCTCGCTGCTCAATATGCTGCTGCTATTACAACTATGTCCTGGAGGTTACTGTCATGGATGAGTGAGGTTGATCAACTTAAAAATCAAATTTTTGAGTTGCAACAAATGCTTGCTAATAAAGGAGAAAGAATAAAATATTAAAACACGAAAAAAGGAGTTGAAGAAATTTATGGACTGGTATGCTCATGACTTGCAAGCACGCATAGAGGAGCTGGAACGAGAGGGGGTACAAATATAAAGTGAATAGTAGCGGTTAACAACAGAGGTTTAGCGTTTACGAGAAACATAGGGATAATTTGCAGTTAATCTCGCTGGTTTAGCTAAATAAAATATATACCCAACATATCTTGTAATTTGATAGCTTGTTTTGTTTTCATTTCCTTAAGTTTTTTTTTCATTTAATGTAATTACTAACTTTTTATTGGAATTAACTGCTTGATTTATTTTTCATACAATTGCAAAGTTTGTTGAAAAATTTGTGTAAAAATGGTAAATTAACGTCCTTTGCTACACATCCTAAATCACTTAAAAGCAGTTTAAAATTGAAAAACAAATCCTTTGATATTTAGAATATACCAAAGTTGTAAATAAGATCACTAAAATATTATTTACCAAGAAAGAAAGAAAATCACTCAAATATCATTACCAAATTTTTATGGCCTAATAAATTCTCAATAATATATAATGTATATTAATTACAATTTACATTTTATGGCCTAAACGACATTGTTTCCTCTCCAATATCCCAAATTCCTAATTGAAAAAACCCTTAGTCTAAGACCTGCCCCTCACTCTCTCACTCTACCTCACAGCCTCTCTGCCCTCTCATGCTGCCACGGCCCATGCCGTTGCACTGTGCACATCTCACCGTCAATCCCTCAGCCCGAGTCCCCTCCCTCTTGCCATCGCCCCCTCAGAAACACAGACCCTCTCTCTCGTCGTTTCACCTCCCCTCATGGCCTCACCTCTTGAGCCGTTCCCATCGCACACACAAGCCCTCGACCCTTCTCTCAACGCTGCGTTGCCCTCTCTGTCTCTCATCATCTCACTTTCACGCAGCCCGCCCATCTCTCACACAGCCGATAGCCCCTCTCTCACGTCTCTTTGTCTTCGACAGTAATTTTTCACACCTTTTTTTTTTCATTTCACTTATTTAAGTTATTTGAAATTACTTTGAAATCTAGTATGAATCATATGAACAAGCTTTGGAACAATCTCACATGTGTATATCTCATACCATAATTTGACTTTATATATAGCTAGTGATATGTAATATCTGTATATGTATGTATATTTATATACATGTAAGTGTTAGTTGTTTTTCATGTACTTGGATGCAACTTTTTATAAATGTTTGTGTTAATCCGATGTAGTTTGCATGGTAGCCCTTCAAATTTTCAGATTGCAGGTTGCCTATATTTAGTTATAGAGGTGAGTTATTTTGCTATAACTCTTTTTACAATCCTATTCCAAATGGAGGGTAGTTATGTAAAATTTGAATTTAAATAAATTTGAATTTTAATGATTTTAATGAAATGAAAGTATCACATTGAGTTAAAATAATTATATGAATATTTTTCTTATTAATTATAATATGTTAGTAGCAATGCTTTAAATGAAAGTATCACATTAAGTTGTAAAATAATTATATGAATATTATTCTTATTACTTACAATATGTTAGTAGCAATGCACAACATTTTGAGGTTGCTAGGAATTAATTTCTACAAGTTCTAAGGTTCAAGTAGCAAATGTTAAACCATAAACATGAATGTTGGATTCGGTTTACTGATAGGGAGAAGATCTATGTACAGCGTTGATTACAACATAACAGTCATTCCATTCCCTCTGTCCATTTCCATACACAACATAGGCCCTCGACAGTCTCAACATGTCTTGGTCTTCAAACCAATTTACAAGTTAGCTAGGGCCAGGCAAACAGCCATTTCCCAAGTTGGATATTCCCTTAACAATTAAAACTAGCAGCTTGCTTATATATATATATATATATATATATATATGTATGTAAGTTTAGACAACATATGATATATAAGATTTTACTTTTTGTATTGATCATGCATTTATATTGCAATTCTTTTCTTGTCATTTATATTGCAATCTTCTGAGTTCTTTTAAACATCAATCTTCTGAGTTTTTTGTACTTATAAGATTTTGGAATAAAAGTAAGTATAAAACAGATTTTTTTAAAGCAGTTTTTTTTTTTTTTTTGTATACACATAATTTTTTTACAAATTTTCATTTTATTAAAATCGAAAAACCGGACTGAACCGTTAAAACTGGAAGTATCAGTTTAGGGGCGTAACCGGTGTGTAATTGATTTTTGAAAATGCAAACTGGTACATACTGGTTCAATCCTAAATTTTGTCCAAAATAAGACCGGACCGGACCGGTTACACCCCTAGGTATTACCAGTTAAGAATAAGGGATAAGGATGTGCCCAAGACCACTTTCAGATCAAAATACAGGCACTATGAGTTTAGCGTAATGCCTTTTGGTTTGGCCAATGCACCCGCAACGTTCATGGACATGATTAATCGGATATTCTGATCCCTTTTGGATTCTTTTGTGATGGTTGTCATCGATGACATTGTAATGTATTCTCGAGACTTGGAGAGTCATATGAACCACTTATGACTAGTTTTGAGAAAATTGCGAGAGCACTAGTTGTATGCAAAGCTCAATAAGTGTGAGTTTTGGCTTAGTAAAGTTAGGTTTCTCTGGCATGTAATCTCCCAGGATGGCGTGGCAGTAGACCCTAACAAGATTGAAGTGATAATAGACTAGCCACGTCCCACAACGTTGCATGAGGTTAGAAGCTTTTTGGGACTTGCGGGTTATTATTAGAGGTTCGTGGAAGGATTCTCTAGACTTTCTGGGCTGCCCATAGCCTTGACTAAGAAAAATGCCAATTTCATTTGGATCGAGAAGTGTGAGGGGAGTTTCAGGAACTACAGGAAGATTAACCACAACACCTGTGTTGGTAGTGCTTGAGCCATACAGACTGATGGTAGTTTTTAGCGATGCGTCCAAGTTTGGTTTGGGATGTACTTGATGCAAAAAAGGTGAGTTGTGGTGTATGAACCACGCCAACTAAAGAATCATGAAAGAAACTACCCCACGCATGACTTGGAGCTAGCTGTAGTAGTCTTTGCCCTAAAAATTTGGTGACACTATCTCTATGGAGAGGCTTGTGAGATCTACACTGACCATAAAAGCCTAAAGCACATCTTCACTCAGAATAATATCAACATGCGATAGAGGAGGTGGATGGAGACAATCAACAATTACTAATGCGAGATTAAGTACTACTTAGGGAAGGCTAACCTGGTTGCTGATGCACTAAGTCAAAAGGTTTATATGGTGGATGAGGCTGAATCATCAGGGGTAGATTCCCTCCTCATTGGGATGATGTAATACTCGAACCCTACTACGTAGGTCCTTACATCATCTATTAATATTTTTAGTTAAATATTTTGAAACAAAGAATTTCATTATTTTATTAAATTGTTTTAAGATGGGTGTGCTTTTATTTTCTTAAAGTGGGTCATTAAATAATTCAAGGGTGCGATTTTTAATGACGTTGCAATATTTCCTTTCAATCCCTTTAATTTTATTTACCCAAGAAATAGTCCAAATTCTTTTAATCTCCACCGTCCATTTCTTAAGACATGGGACAAGTTGAGTTGAAATTATTGACTTTCTCCCTCTACCTAAAGCCTCCTCAAGAAGCCGAGTAAATCCTCTTACTCGTAGCTTCCTTTAGAAGCTAATTAAATATCACTTCCTTCTCCTATACGACAGGCTCTCAGTTTCCACTGACCCGTGCGATCTCTCTCATTCCTTCAAGCCGATCTCCCTCAATTCGTAAACCCATGTTTTTCCACCGAAAATCCTCAAGGAAACCAACCCCGTAAGTGAATTCTATGGCTCCAATCTCTGGTTTGGAACCTTAGATTTGTGGGTTTAGCCTAGGGTTTGTTTTAAGACATTTTCTGGTTGTATTCCAGCTTTGAGATTTCGGATTTTTTCTCTTCCTCTTCTCGTTGCTGTGTTTCCATGGCTTGAAAAGGGGATCAAATCAAGTGATGCTCTTTCCCTAAGATTTCTTGCGATTGAGATTATTGCTAAGCAAATTTGTGCCTTGTATTTGAGGGTTTTCGGATTCCTGTGTTAGCCGAGTATCATGTGGTAGCCTCTTGACAAATTTCTCATTTGTTTCCTCATTTAGCTGCTCTAGTTGGTAGTAATTGAAAGCCCAGTTTTTCTGGTCAAAACCGAGTATCTTGAGGTTTGTTTTGCCATGGATCATGTTCTGTTTTGGTGTGTGTTCCAGCTGTGTGTGTCTATGCTCTATTTTATGGACCCAACTGTGTGTGTGTGTTCTGTTTTATGGTTCTAACTGTGTGTGTGTGTGTTCCAGCCGTGTGTTCCAAGGCAGATCTTGTAGTCCTTTCTCTTATGTTTTCTTGAGTCCAAGCCATGTTTTACTTTTGTTGAACTCATGTCTTTATTTGTTAAATTAATAGAGTTAAGGTTTATGATTTTTAAATATGCTTTCCTCAAGTTTATGGCCTAAGTAAGCCACTAAGAGTTTTAAATCCAGGCTAGTAAGCTTACTTAGAAATTCCAAGTTACCAAGAGTTTGTATCTTTCTATTTGTGCTATGTTTCAGAAAATATACGAGGTTTTCTTAAGTTTCTAGCACTCTTGTACTAGTTAATTGTATGATTGAGATTTGGTCAAATGAGGGATGTTTAAGACCATAAAAAATTGAGAATTGCTAGCTGTCCATATATTACAGAAACTTGAAAGCAGGTTCTGTTTTAGAAGCCTAAACCAGTCACTTTACCTTTGCTTAACTTCACCCTTTTGTTTAACCAAAGATCAACTTTAGTATGAAAAATCCTTGATGAATAAGTGACAAAACCAACCCTCTTATGAGCATTACCTCTTGTTGGATTTATCTTTAACATGATGTTACAAAAAACTGCCAAAATGCTTTCTTTGATGAAAATTTCCAGATTATAGCACCTCTTTGTTCCCTACCTTTTTCTTAAATAAATCCATCCTATGCATTTAACTTATGATTCCCATCTATTCCCAGTATAGAAAACAATGGCCTTTAAAAAGGGACAGCAAGCAAGCCTCATACTCTCATGGGTACTTAAATATTGAAGGGAGGGTACTAAGGGTTGACTTAGCGCCATGTACGTAGTTAAACGGGTTAAGGAAGACGCCTTAATTCCATTTTGGGATTTAAGGGAGCGCGTATGGGTATTGGATAGTAAAGTCTTAAGTGAAATGAATTTTAATATGTTATTTCCTTTCATTGAATAGGAGTTTAATTTCAAGATTCAAGAAATCTACTTGTAAAGCCACGAGGTAAGTAGCTATGACCATGCTCCTTACACACAAAGCTCTCTTATGAAAGAATGTCTCTCTCTTTCTAAATGTTTCTCCTATGAAGGAATAAAAATGTATATATATTATGTACAAGCCTTCTTGGTAGCCCCAGTTAAGTAACCCATTGATTATAATTGTGTGTATGTAATGTAATGCATTATGAGATTTTTATGCATGCTCTCTCTTAAATAGTTATGCCTTACCTATATGTAACATGACATGAAACCCTATTTTCAAAGAAATACATATGCATATCAACTAAGAAAAGATAATGAAAACCTTTGACTGCAAGAAAAGGGAATGAAAATGAATGAAATCATGAATGTACATAACGACCTTATGAATGAGAGGGTACCAAAGAATGGGCAGATTGCAATGCCGGGTAAGTAGTGCTGGTAGTGCACCCAGTGCTACCCCCATGAAAGGGATTCCCAACCTGTGGCCACGGGCGGGATCCAGGACCAAAAGACAGCTAACCCCAACACACGGGGCGTAATAGTGTGTACTGGCCCAAGAAAGTGAAACATAAAGTAAAGTCATCTCAAAGAAATGTTTATGCATGAAAGCAAAGAATTGTTTATGAATGAAAGTATAGCTATCTCTTAAACCGTTTATGCATGAAGGCATTGTCAAGAATCATCAAATGTTTTATGTATGCATGTTTTCCAAGGAAAGATTATGTTATTAATAAGTTAACAGCATGGTGTACTGCTTACTGAGTATTAGACTCACTTTGTGTTTATGTTTTAAACGTCCCGGTATGAATGAAGAGGCTGTGGAGTTGGGCACTGCTGAGAATGGAGGGGCCGATGCTTAGATTTTTCCTATCGGTTTGGTTTTGATGAAGATGGTTATGTTTTTTTTTTTTTATGTTTTTATGATGGGTCCCATGTTGGGACGCTTTGTTGGTTGGACTTTGAAACAATATGCCTTCGGGCATGATGTAAATACTATGGTGGGGTGATGGTAACCCTACATACGATGGTTTAACACTCGTTTTTTTTTTTTGTATGTTTTGTTGGGACTGAGTCCCCCTCTTAATTAGAACTAGTATGTTTTGATGAATGAATGATGGACTCTGAGAGTCCTTTATGTAGAGTGTTGATTTGATCGTCTTTCAGGTGTTCTTCTAAACTAGAAGTGCGGATCACATGCGTGACATGTTCGCGCATGTCCCTTATCAAACTCGTAGAAAAAAAAAATAGAGAGAACATAAAATACAGTATTAAAAATGATAAGTAAAGAACAGGTCTAATTGTCGTGACCTCGTCCCTTAGAGGATCAGGTCTTTGGGGCAGGGTTGTGACAGATGAGGAGATTATTGGTGGAAAGTTCTCAACAGAAAGAGGCCATTACCTTTATATAGGTAACTAGAATCATAGACCTTGATGAATTGAAGACCTAGTAGAGAAGAGATCCAAGATTGTTGGATATTCGATGAAGGGTTAGGAAGTTGAGAGGTTTGATCCATTACAGTCTCAGCATGGATGGCGCTCTATTGTACAATAATTGAAGAGTGATCCCCTCAAATCTTGAAGTTAAAGGAGAAGATACTTGTAGAAGCTCATGCTGCACCTTACTTAGTACATCCAAGAAGTGTGAAAATGTACTGAGATCTAAATAAAGGTTTTTGGTGGGAAGGAATGAAGAAGGATATAGCTCAAAAAGTGACCCACTGGGAATCTGCAACCTTTATCTATCTCTGAATGGAATGGGATGATATAGCAATGGACTTTGTAGTGGGCTTCTTGAGAACTTCAAGTGGCGAAAATTTAGTTTGGGCGATCATAGATCATTTGATCAAGAGTACCCATTTTCTGCCAGTTACTAATATTGATACCTTGGGAAAGCTGACCCAGTTATATGTGAGAGAGATAGTAAGTCTACACAAAATATCCAAGACCATCATATTAAATTGGGATCCAAGGGTTACATCACATGTTTGGAAGAGCTTACAAGCCGCAATGGGCAAAAATTTAAAGTTCAGTAGTGCATCACCCTCAGACATACAATCAATCGGAGCGAACTATCCCACTCTGGAAGATATGTTGAGGGCTTTCGCCTTGGAATTTAAGGGTAGTTTGGAGAATCACATACCTCTTATAGAGTTTGCTTACAACAACAACTTCCAAGCTTTTATTCAAATGGCACCTTACGAATCACTTTATGGGAGGAAGTGTAGATCATTGTTGTACTAGGATGAAGTTGGTGAAAGCAAACTCATTGGACCGGAACTGGTCTAGAAATTGAAGGAGCAAGTTAGAGTCATACGGGACAAGATGGTTGTAGGTCAGAGCCTTTAAAAGAGTTATGCCGATACGCGGAGGAGGGACTTTTCCTTTGAGGAAAGTGATTGAGTGTATCTCAAGGTATCGCCCATGAAGGGGGTTAAACTATTTGGAAAGAAAGGGAAGCTCCGTCTAAGATATGTTGGACCTTTTCAAATAATGGAGAAGATTGGCCTGGTGGTATAGAGGATTGCATTACCGGTATATTTTGGAGACGTGCACAATGTGTTTCACGTCTCCTTCCTAAGGAAAAGCTTTGGACAACAGGAACCACGAATGGTCGATCCTAGTATTGTCCCATTTCAGCCAAACCTTATGTATGATGAAGCTCCGATACATATTTGGGATTGGAAGGAATAGAAATTGAGGTCCAAGATGATATCTTTGGTGAAGGTTTTGTGGGGACATCCAGCAGCTCAAGATTATACATGGGAGAGAGAAGTAGATATGAGAGAGCAATGCCCATACTTGTTTGGGTATTGGTAATTATGTATATTGTATAGAACAATAATTAAGTTTTATTCTTTTTAAATTGGAGTATTAAGTTATTATGGATGAAGCTTAGCAATTTCGAGGATGAAATTTTTTTTTAAAGGGGGGAGGATGTGAGACATTATAGAAAGGGACCAGCCCTTGTAAGAGGTGAAGTCACCCTGGAAGCCCTAGGGGGCCCAGCCGCTCAACCTATAGCCTTAAGTGAGGCCCAACCATTTTGCATGCCCTCTACGACGCCGTTTAGGGTCTGAAGAAACCCTAAGTTCCTCCCCTCCCATCTCTTTTTTTGGAGTTCTCTCTCTTCCTCCTGCACTTCCTCCCCTCCCGTGAGTCATACGCGCAACCCACACCTGCCACCAACTCACGCGAGTCATGTCCAGCCCCTCTACTATCTTTGGCCACTGCCTCACCCCTTCAATCTGTGCCATCACCCCAATCGTGCTCCTCCCTATCAGGGTTTGCTGCAATGAGCTCCTCCATCTCTTAGTTTGTCTCTTGTATCTATGTCTCATGCTTATGCTCTTTGTCTCTCTAACTCTGTCTTTCCATGTAGCAACACAATACACACACACACACACACCAGTTCTCTCCAACCCAAGACATCACACCACTAATTGGAGGACCATTTCGACACCCACTGTCGGGAACAACCACGACTAGCAGAGTAGTGCTTAGGGCATTTTGATCATCCAGAAATCCTATCCGAGTTGTAAGTGATCCTCCGACTAATTCTTAAAATAACTATTGTTGGAAAACTGTGAAGTTGTGAATTGTGAATCTATGAGGTTGTTGAGGGCCCTGAGGAGCAGTGGGATTGAAATTGTAGTCTAGTTGTGAATCTGTGTGGTGATCGGGGCCTCCTGTAAAGTGTTGGGACTGAAACTTGTAGTTGATTGTGATGTTTGGATTGGATGTGCTGATGAAATATTGTGTTTCTCTTAAATAAATATTGTTGTTGTTGTGTCACTCATGTATTAATTGTTACATTTTTTGGCAGCATTATAATTGATAGTTGGCATTGATAATTATTTCCATTCAACTCTAATTTTGTGTGCATAAGTTGATATTTGTGAAATTGTTGGTCTTTTATCAAAATATTTTGTGGGTGCATGCGTATCACGACCCCAAGCCAAGATGAGGCATAATCTCTATGGAGCTCCTGTGATCACTCGAGAGCGTATAAAGCTGGGTGACGTCCCCTAGGTTGTTGCCGGGCGACAACGAGATTGGGAGAGATGGTAACACTCTTGGATTTATTTTTTGTCTCTCTGTTGGTGGAGGCCAGAGGATGCCCGGCCATACGCACTAGGTGTGGAATTGGGCATTGTTTGTTACGAAGTCACATGCATATTCATTACTCATGGTGTGACGAAGGGAGCTAGAATGTGTGGATAGCCCATGGTGCATACCTTAATCAAATGAACGTCTTCAAAAATGAGATTTTCGGTTGGGTAGTGTCTTGTGTAAAAATCTTGTTCAATGACTTGAGTTTGGAAATTGCAAATATCATATTTCTCTGTATTTTCTTAGTGCTTAATTTCTCATTTTCCACCTGCATGTATTTTGAATGTTAGACTTAGTTTCACTTACTGAGATTTATCAAAACCTCACCATGGTGGTCCCACATGTGGTTCCGCACTACGGAATCGTAGATTTCGATGCGAAGGACGAGTACAAGTATGGAGGTCTAGCTCCGCTTGAGGAATGAAGATTGGGGTCTTTTTCCTCGTATGTTATTAAGTCTATTTTTAACCTTTTATTATTATGGGATAATTGTAATAATTTTCTCATCTTTGGTTGAAGATTTGGGACTTATGGATTATTGGAAAGGTGATATTTTAATTTTTCTGGTCCTGTTAGATTTTAATGATTGTCTTTTTTATTTTTTTTGTTGTGAATTAACTGTACACCATTTTTATTATATGTGCGCACACACTTGTTATCACAATGCGTTAGGGGTGTATGACCCGAGTGGCCAACATCTCGGCTGAGGCGCCACAAGCATTATTTCATTATTCCATTGGAAGATTTTATAAATTACACAATTATCGGCCTCTTATTCAACTATATTGAAGTGATATTCCATCAACTTTGAAATTTTTAAAAAACCTGGCCAGCTTTTACTATTACCTTGTCTCATCTTCTTTTTTTTTTTTTTTGCAAGTCAAAATTATACAGTTTGATGGCTTTTCAGGTGAAGGAGTGATGCTTGTTTGGCTGCCAAGTGATCATACACGGGCAGCTCAAAGAAGAGAGTGAAATGGAGGTGGTTGTCGAGTGATGTTTTGCATAAAAGGCCAATTAGTTTTGGTTATATTTGGGGGTGGCTTAGAGTCAAGGTTCACCATGATGACTAGAGGGGATCTTGGGGATTGGAGGAGAAGGGAGATGGAGTGAGGTGGTGGCTCAGCCATGAGCAGAAGTGCAACCAAAACACAAGCCATTCGGTTTCCATCCAACTAGTAATTAGGTGCATTCGGTTTTAGGTTTTTGGTTTTGTTCTTGGAACCAATTTCGTCCACCACTAGGTCTGCCTTGATAAGGGTATTTTGAGGTGCTAAAATACAATAACTCCCTTGAGAAAAAGGCACAAAAAAATTTGGGCTAGGGGCTATTTAATCAATTGCACAAGGGCACACATGGGTGTCGATTGGTGTGGATTTAGGGTTTTGACATGTCATTACCCTTAATCATATGTGTGGAGACTTATTTAGGGTTCTAATATGATCTAAGAATGAGGAAATTGAATAATAAAATGAGAAAATTTCAGATAAAAAAGGTGAGAAATAATTAAAAAGGAAATGAAGCTTAAAACATGGTTTTAGATATCACTAATCATGGGTAAGTTGATCAATGCTCTTAACCCAAGTTCAAAACTTAAATTGGGGTCCAAAGAATTTCTTAGGGGTGTGGGGCACAATGTGGGCTTGAGGAAACCAATTGTATGGTGTATATGAGCTTCAATTAGAAGTGTGAAAATGCAAGACAAGGCTTTGGGACCTGTTGGGGCTTAAAGAGGCCATGAGAGTGAGTTGCATGATTCATGGGCTTTGGGTGTGGGTTGATGGGAGGCTTTGGGTCCAGATCTTTAAGAGGTCATGAGAGGCCTCAAGATCCACAACAAAGGGGCTTGAAAGACTTGCCTTAACGTAAATGGGTTTTGGGTCAAAGCTAACACCAAGTTAGGCCTAAAAGGGTTTATGCCTTCCTCACACTTGGTCCAAGTCTTTCTAAGGCTAACCTACCAAGACTTAAAACTCTTATAAGGCTTCTAAGTCTTGGCCATAACAGTTTAAAGGTTTAAGGGCCATAAGTGGAGCAATAATGAGCTTGCTTACTAAAAAAAATAGAATAATAATAAAATTATAATAATAATTCTCATGCTAAAAAAGAAAAAAAATATAATAAGCCCAAAATATAGTATAGTATTATAAGCTTATTCTAAGGGAGATTAAGGGTTAATCCTAATGGGTAATTAGGCGGGGTGTTACATAGCCACACTTGGTGAATAGTATTGGATACTTGGTGTGGTGCCCTTAACCCCCATGTGTTATTTTAGTGGAGTTCGTAACACTGGAATGATGACCACATGGATCACGCACCCCATTGACCAGTGCTCAGAGTGTGTACAACATGCAATAAGTGTACAAAAATAATATTCGCAGCGGAGAAATAAAAAGTCTTTCTTCATTAAGTACCATAATTTGTTCAAAATAGTAAAATAACTTTACAAGAATTATACAGTCATCTGACAGATAAATTAAAGACATGAAATAATATAAGGGAAACAAATCCCATAACGCTGAATAGTAACTCAGCAAGTCAAACATCCATCGGAGCTGATCCCTTAGGTTCAAACTCGGGCTCTGCGTCAGACTCTACGGCACCATAAGACGGAACCATAGGGTAAAACACTACAATGAGATTATGACATCTCAGTAAGTAATTAACCAAAATAACATTCAAGAGATATATAAAAATCATGCGTCCCCAAACGGACATAATCCACATAGAACAACAGCACATGTTCTTCTTCCCAAAATACCCTTTTTAAACCACTCATGCCAAAATTCCATTTTGGTCCAATCATAACCATTTTTTATTAAGCATGCACCACGGTCTTCTCTATGGACCGTCCACACAACCTGGCTCTCTTTGTCACATCACGGGTAACGTCTGTACATGAGACTTCGTAACGAGTGATGCCCAGTTCCGCGCTCAGTGCGTACATGACCAAGCATCCTCTAACCTCGCTAGCCAAAGGTCATGGAATCGGTACGAGAGCGTTACCGTCTCGTCCATTCCAGTCGTCGCCCTGCGACAACTCAGGGGATGTCACATCAGTCTGTTATGCTCCCGAGTGAACAGAGGAGCTCCACCGAGATAATGCCCTATCTCGGCTTGGGGTCATGAAACACACGCACCCACGCAACAGTATCAATTTCCAACAGACATCGTGACATCACCGCATAATTTAATAAAGCGATAAATATGCTTTTCAACTGTTTATTGGAATATGCATTTAAATAATTCATTTACAAATTCTCAATAAATGCCGAAATACAGTTTCACAACTACACGCGTAATCCCATCCTCCAATCCGGCCCAAGGCCCAATTTCCAACAATTCCAACACAATCAATATTTACAACAAAGATAACAGTTTACAAAATATAATTACAACAGTTTATTTATAAAATTGGAAAATTACGTACACACGACAAAATGGGAATAAATCTGAAAGATCAAGCGGAAGGGCGTTTGCTCAAGGCGGTGACTCAACGGCAACAGTTGTTACAACAGTAACTTTTCTAAAATGTTCTCTCAAAGTAAAATCGATCTACAAACAAGGGTGAAAAAGTCACCCACTGCAAGCCTCAAAACTTCACCCAAACCGATTGAATTTCAACAACAAAACAGAACACAGCTTCATCAAGCTCACGGGTTCTCAATAAAAAACACAGAACAATTTTAGAACAAAAAAAAACACTCGGTAAAGCTACACAAGCTTACGGTTTCACTACCAAAAATACAAAACCAACAACAAGAATAGATGATGCCTCAAACCACAGAAGGAAAAGATGAACTCGGTCCCGATTTATAGTAGAACCCGTGCCCATTTTTAAACTAAAAATGGCGGTTTAGAGAAGCTGCATGTCGCACAGTTTGAAGAGGAGAAACACGGCATCACAAGTCGTGGCAATGGAGACGAACTCGCACGGACGTGTGGCGCGGCGGCAAGGGCAGCCCACACAGAAGCCTTGCACAATGCCACCGAGGAGCTTGCGGAAGGAGGTGGCGACCACGTGGGGTAGGAGTCAGATAGCTGGCACTCGGGCTGCCACCGAGCGACACGGAGCTGCAGTGGGAAGGTGGAGGTGGCCCACACAAGCTGCTGCGTGTTGCCGAAAGAAGAAGAAAGAAGAAAGAAGAAGGAAAAAGAAAGAAGAAGAAGAAGGAAGAAGAAAATGAAGGAGAGGAAAGGGGCGTGCGGCGCAAGTGAAGAAAGTGATGAAACCCCCAAAACGACGACGTTTAGGTTAGTGGGAGGGGTTGGGTTCAAAGAGCACGGGCCGGGCTCTTCAGGCTGGGCTTCGGGCGCACAGGTTGGCTGGGTCACACGGCTGGGCTGCACTCTCAACACACACACAGGCTGGGCCCACAAACCTGGGTTGGGTTTCACTTGGACTGGGTTTAATATTAAAACACACACACACACACCACACACGGCCCAACAAGACTAAAACACCAATAAAAAAGCCCACAAATAAAAAAAAAACCCAATACAAATAAAGCTACACCAAAATAATAACACATATAAAAATAATAATAATAATAAAAACCCCACATTACCAAAATAAATAACAATAAAATAACACACTTAAAATTAATATAGTATAAACAACATAATTAAAATAACACAAATAAAATAACACTAATTAAGCAATGAATTATAAACACAGAAATTATGGATCTTACACTTGGCACCAAGAGGAACCATGTGATGGAAATGTGAAGGAAATCAATATGTGAGATCATGTTACCTAAGCAAAACACTATTCCATCCAATCATTCAAATTGTGCCAAACCAAAGAGGGTTTCAATCTTAGTTAAACTCCAAATACTTGGAATCCAATTGAAACCCCAAAAGATTGGTTGATACCGAAACCCTAAACGGTTTCCCCAAATCCCAAACTTGTTTCCAAACACTAAATAGATCCATTTTCTAGTTTAATGTTTAATCACTTGATTAAATCACTTCTACATACTATTAACCAATCAAATTCATGTTATGACATAATTATTCAACCCTTTAAATCTTGAAAACTTTACTAGGCCAAGAAAAATTGGATTTGGGCTTGATAACATCTCAAATCCTAGCCAAACCCTCTTAAAACCCCAAATTGAGGCTTATTTGATTAAGGCCCATGAAAGTGGACCACTTTGGCAAGGCTTGTGGAGGAATTTTTTTCCCCTTCCATGGATGACCAACCTCTGCCCAATGCAGCTCCCAATTATACTTGATTGGAGGCTAAAACCACCTCACACACCAAGTCCCACACGACAGCTCTAGACAGCCAATACCGGCTGGTTTGCCCCTTGTTTTAGTCAAAACCACCATCACTCAACTGTTACTCAAGCCCTCACTTCACCCCTCACTCAACATGTTCAAGGGAAACCGTGTAGCACCAATATTGGTCAAAACCACCATCACTCAAGTTCATGTTTATTAATCATGCTTACTTACTAAAAGAAAATCCAAGTTCATGTATTTCACATTCAAGCTTATGTTATTCAAGTCCAAGTTCATGTTATTCAAGCTCAAGTACACGTTTAGTTCATGTTCAAGTCAATTCACATTCAAGTTCATGTCACGTCATCTTTCAAGTTTAGTCTATGTTCAGCTCAAGTCATGTCAATTCATGCTATGATATATGTTAAGTTACGTCATGCTTATTTATGAATATGATTATGCATTCATGCCTTTACTGCTATGCCTGCATTCGTAAACTATATGTTAAGTTTCCTGCTAACTTATTGAGATTTGTACTCAAATCTCACCGTGGTAGTCCCAACTATCATTCTTCCTGAATGGTAGATGATGTGCCAGGATCAGGAACTGCAATGGACTCTGACCGACTGGAGACAGTCGTTTAGACGATGTAGACACAATGTTGAGCTCGTAGCCTCCATGATCAGTTTTAGATATAGTATGTTGGCATTCTTAGTTGAGTTACGCGAGTTACTTGACGGACTATCCCTGTAGTTGTTTTATGCATGTACTTATGGAGCTCTATTTCCCATACTTTTGAGATTACAAATGTTTTGGACTTGTGTTGTAATCATGGATATGTATCACTGTTTATGTAATATGGTTCTGAATTATTTGGGGATACTTATAGTTTGGTGCATAGTATTGCTTAAAGAAAAAATTATGCGCTGCGAATATTGTATATTGCTAGATACATGCTAAGTGCATTGCATCTTTCATTGGCATGAACTAGAGTAGGTAACCTTATGTTAGATGTCCTGATGCTTCAGATATCCGTCCGATCACAAGCGCAATCTAGGGTCATCACAGTAGGAGGGGCATATGGTGTGGGAGTGTGGAAATTCATTCGTAATGGATAGGGGGAGTTCTTTAGAAAATTTAGATTTGAGGTGGGTAGGGGAAACTGGATTAGTTTTTAGGATGACTTGTGGTGTGGGGATGAGGCCTTTAAGAATATTTTCCCCTCTCTCTTCAGAATTGCTTCGAATAAAGGTGCTTCCATGACTGATTACATGGATAACACTGATGGATTTATTCAGTGGTTAGTAAGCTTTATTAGAAATGTCCAAGATTGGGAAGTAGGGGATATTACTGATTTTTACAGCTTGCTTTTTGCTTTAAACATAAAGTCTAGAGGGGAGGATATATTACTTTGGAATCAGTTTGGTAATAAGAAATTCTCAATTAGATCTTTTTACAAGGTCTTGGCGTCACATTTTTCTACTGGCTTTTTTCCTTGGAAAAGTATTTGGAGATACAAGGTGCCTTTTAAGGTGGATTTCTTTGGGTGGTTGGACTCTCACAAGAAAATTCTTACCATTGATAAATTGAGAAAGTGTGGTATCATTACAATGGATTTGTTCTTTATGGGCAAAAGATGTGGTGGATTAGTCGATCATCTTCTCCTTCATTGTGATGTGTCGAAGGCTCTGTGGGACGAGGTCTTTGCTAAGGCTAGAATTTCTTGGATGATGCCCATGAGGGTGGTGAACCTTTTGGCCTGTTGGAGAGGGATTCTAGGAAATCATCAAATAACAACCGTTTAGAAGATGGTACCTTGTTGTCTTATGTGGTGTATTTGGAACGAAAGGAATGGGTGCTGTTTTGAGAATAGAGAACGATCGGTGGAAGGAATTACAACTTTCTTTCTTTATACTTTGCTACTTTGGGCTTCGGTTGTTGTATTGGATAGGAATAGTCTTAATGACTTTTGTACTGTCTTTTAGGATTAGCTTGTAATTAGGTGCCTCTCTCTTGTACACTTCCTTTGTATTTGGGCTATGCCTAATTACATTTTATAATAAATTTCTTACTTATATATATATATATATATATATAAAGAAATCTTGCATAGGAGGGCTCCATCCTCCATTATTATTTTTGTTGATCTGAATTTGTAGCTTCTTCTTTAGTTGGACTTCTTTGTATTACTAATAGGTTTGTTTAGCCAACCTCAAAACTTCATTTGGATGCAAGAAATCGCCACCATGTACAACCTTATATATGTTGCTATTGTTTCTTTAGCCAAACTACATTATGAGGTAGATGGGCGTATTTAAGACATTCTCTTTATTAGATTTTTCCTTGTCAATAGCCCCTGATCTATACATGCTCTCCCATTTTAGAAATGCTCTCCACAAAATGGTTTAATACAATTAGGAACCTCCATGCTCCCTAATCTTTCCCATATATGTTGCAGCACCTTTATACCCTAAAATGTTTGTCCCTTTTGTTGATCAGTGAGCTCTTCTTTCGAGAGATGATATGCCCTCTTAATAGTAAAATTGTCATTTGGGGTTGCTCTCCAAATAACTGTATTCAACTTGCAGTGGACTAACCGACATTTGAGTGATTAGTTGTGCTTCTTATGGTACAAAAATTGTCTACAACAGAGGAATATTCCACCAATGAGTGGATTAATATGTTTGCATCAAGGAAGTATTTTACCTTGAGCATCATTCCTGAAAGAGGGTTAGGTTCTTGCAACAATCTCTAAATTTGTTTTTTCACAAGGAGTTTTTAAAGCAACCTCGTTTGAATGTTGAGATAAGATGAAATAAGATGAAAAATCTATGAATAGTAGTGAAATAGTTTGAGTTAAGAACCACAGGGAAAAATATTAGAAGGCAAGCCTAACAAAATAGGGACATTCATATCGTATAAATAAGGATCAAAGTATGTACCAAAAGAATTGTTTGATATAGAAGTTTGGGAAGCAATTTACATATTTCAATATCACTGACTTAAGTATTGAAGGTGCCCTTCACTACCCCAAGCCACCTTTGCCCACTGGCTACAAGTTGCCAAAGACGTTTTACAGAAATACGAAACATGTCCACAACATTTGGTGTCGTGTGTGAGATCATTGATTTTCAACATGTCTTTCGTATGCATGTAATGACACGTTCTCAAGCAAGCCACGATTAAGAAACCGCAGCAACAAGTGAACATGCAAACAACATAATGGAGGGAGGATTCCCAGAAATGGAGGAAAGACTGAGGAGGATGACTCTAGAAATAGAGAGCCTCCATAGTGAAAATAAAGCTCTTAGGCAAAGAAGTGTAGACAGCTCTGCACAATGTCACAATGAGAGAAGCATGACAGAGTCATAGAGTGCAAGTCAATCGAACTTCGATAACAAAGAGAAGAGGAAGATGCACCACGACCTATAAACTCGTAATAACCTTGTGGGTTGGGGGTGTAATGCCCCCTCCCAAAAATAGTTGCGGGGGCACTCAAGATTATGAAATGGAAAGGAAAGGAATATGACGGCTAGAATAAGGAGACTTACCGTGGATAAAAAAAACTCCTAAGTTTATGTACAGTTCCATGAATCGAGTATTCCATATGGCTATTGGCTCACGGGGTAGGCCCCGAGGAATAAGAACTAGAGGGGCCAGGCAAGCGCGAAGGAATCAAACCACTCACCTGCCCAAAACAATGAGGTGATGAGGCAACGAAGCCACAGGAGATTATGGCAAGGAGGTGGCACTGGCTAGAACTACAAATCTGCCCTCCCTAGATTGTTCAGTATAATTCGAAGAAAGGACTTGGGTTAGAGTTTCCCCTAGATTGGTGGCTGAAGAAGCTCCTCCCCTAGGAGGTGAAGTATTGAAATGCCGAGAAGGTATAGAGACCTAATCCTCACTAAGGTTAGCTCTTGAAGAATCATCGCGAGATAATCCCCGAGGATTGAATGGGAAGTCAAGCGTTTCCCGCCAAAAATTGTGGAGGGGATAGATGGCGACTGGACATCACAATCATGTTGAGGTAACATCTCCTCTCCAACCCCATGTTCCCCAACATCATCCCTTGGCGTCAAAGACATTTCCCTAATGTCCTCAAAGGGCATCTTGGGAAGGGGACCCATAGAATCCTTGGATGCAGACTCTAGAAATGTGGAATGTAGTACCACATTGATGTCTGCTTCTTCCTGGTCAAGGGTCTTAACTGGAAAATCAGGAGTTAGCATGGGCTAATGAACTTGTCCTCAGTTGCCAAACGAGGAAGACGAACACGCCGGAGAAAGCTTAGCGGTGCCTTGAAGGACTAACTTAGGGGACTCATCATCCAAAACCACCACCAAGTGAACTTCTGCCTGGTTCAAGATCTCCTTCAAGCTATTAAGAGTGAGTGAGGCCGGTTGGACAGATCCACTACCTCCTGATGGTAATGAAACCCGCCTTTGTTGTTCAATGTCGCCTGGAGGAACGACATCCTCATGGTCAGAGCTTGACCCATTGCTGACTTCGTCTGCACCACAAACTGATTTACTTTCTTGGCGAGACTTCTTCCCTTTCTACTCTAGCGAGATTGAAGGGGCCTTTTTTGTCCACGAGGACCAAATAGCCCACTCAAAAGTTTGCGGTGGGTGGACCCACCGCAAACTTTTGTTCAATCCACGAATAGATGAGTTTTAGGCTTGCTCACTCTCGGTTGGAATGTGCTAAATTGATTCCATAGTCCTTAGGGAAGATAGCCCACAAGGCCCGAAATGGAAACTGTAACAGCCCGCTAGAAATTCATTGGTGGAATTTCTATTGACTTTAGGAATCTAGTAAAAACCCCGTAAGTTTTTATGAATCAACCAATCGCATAAGTTTTAGTCTGTCAACATAGTCAGTGTTATTACTCACTATGGTGCTAGAAATATGAGTTTTATTTATTTGAGGTGGTTAGAAGTGTCAGAATGCATTATGGTCTATGCCATTAGACTCAGTGGATTATTTAGGATTTTATGGCGCAATTGTCTATTTTCATAATTCCGGATGAAACGTCTGTTGGGAATTGTGAAATTATTTTTAGGGACACCTCAAGGTTGAATTTCGGTAAAAGATTTTCACTGTAGGTTAATATGAATATTCAGAAATTTTTAGTGTTAAGTGTATGATTCATTTTTTCGGAGTGAATAGTAACCTCGATAAGCACACCAATTGCAACGTTTCAAAATCACAGTGTGAAATGTCCAAATTAGATTAGAGAAATTTTATTTGGACACTTGGCAAGATCTTAGCCACACTTAGTGAATAATATTAGACACTTGGCACCATGATGAGCGTTTGATGGATTTGAAGGAATCAAACTGTGAAATCATGCCACTTAAGGAAAACTTTGTTTCATCTGCCCAACTAAATTGTGCCAAATCAAAGAGGGCTTCCATCCTAGTAAAACCCTAAATGGTGGGAATCCAATTGAAAGCCCAAACACATTGTTGAAATTGAAACCCTAAACGGTTTTCCCAAAACCCTAAAGTTGGCCTCTAAACATTTTCTAATATGATTTCTAGCATTGTGTTTAATTACTTGATTAAATCACTTCCACATGCTATTAATCCTTCAAATTTGTGTTAGAACATCATTATCCAACCTTGTTAATCTTGAAAAATTGATTGGGCCAAGTGATATTAGATTTGGACTTGATAGCAACCCAAACCCTCTTTGAACCCCAAAATTTAGGCCCATTCGGTTTAGGCCCATTAAGGCCCACGAATTTGGTCACCATAGGATTGCTTCATGGATAAGTTTTGTACCCCCACTTGGCTGGCCAGATCTTTACAAGAAGGGCCTAGAAGGTTCTTGAAGTTCAAAGCTAAAGGGCCACCTCACTCTTTCACTCTTACACTCCACCTTGAGAAAAGATCTTGGACTGATTTTTATGAGAAGAAAAGGGCAACACTCAAGCTTCTTTCAGTCCTATCACTTTCCATATCTTGTGTAAGAGGATCTTCAGTCCACTTCCCATGAAAAGAACTCTCCTTTACACTTTTCCTTCATAGAACACAAAAGACACTCTCGGACAGTTTTTCGTACCTCTTTTGAACGCCTGTTTCAAAGCTTTTGTAAGTCTTTTCTTGCAAAGTTTCCTTCATGAAAGTTGTTTCTTTTGGAGTCTAGTTTACGTGTATCTCTTATTAGTTCCATTGGGAGATCATTTGATTGGTCAAAAGTTGTTTAGACCCCAGAAAGGTCATTCTGGGCGATAAACTGGAGAGTGTGTTATAGTTTGGAGTTTTTGACCAAGCTAATGAATAGATCTTGGTCCGAAATTTTTATGGAGTACTGTTAACATGTGTATATGATTATTGGTTGAGGAGTTTTTGCATGATTAAGAGTTTTGGTGAAATATTTTCTTAGGTCTAGAAATTTAGAAAATGGAAGAGGGAAAACAGTTTCTGTTTTGAGAAAGTTTAAATCTTTTATGGTTTAATCTTATTCCAATGGCTTTGATATTTTTATTGGAAGATCCTAAGCCTCTTATACACATGTTAGAATGTTATTTTGAATATATTTGATGTTAGTTTCGAAGATATGAAATTTTATGCAAGGAGATATTCGGTTAGGCCAAAGTGATGATGTTCTTGGCTAAATTTATGTTTTGGTTGATGTTTAACTATGTGATCATGAGTTTGTTGCTTGGATCTGTTTTAGAACATCTTTTTAAACCATGTGATGTTTTGGTTTGAAGATCACATCTTTATAAGTCATGTATCAAGAGGTTGATCAAAACAAGTTAGAAACAAAAATCTGTTTTGAACTTAGAAGAGAAACCAAAAAGGTCAAGTATGGTTTTAGTGATTTTGATGACTTTTGTTCATGATTCAAAACATGATTATTCTTAGGAATATGTTATGAGTATAGTAGAAGAAAAATTTTGGTTTAATCATGCATTTTGAGATTTGAAAGAATTACAACAAAAATCAAAGGAAATAGCCTTTGTAAGGTTCGGCCCTATAGAGTTTTAATGGTTGTATTTAGTTTTAAATTTTTTTTGAATTAATATTTGAATTTAGGACAAAATTTACATGCCTATGTAAATTTTGATGATTTTTGAAGTTAGGATGCAAAATCCTTAAGTTAGGGGTAAAATAGTCATTTTCCCACATGTAGAGGGTAAAATGGTAATTTTACTCTAAGTTGATATTTTTCCATATTCTTAATTGTTAGTGATTAAGTTGTAAATTTTAGAAATCACTACTTTCAGTTTCTCGTGATCGCACTTGAGTTTTGTCTCGAAGCACGAAGATCGAGGTAAGTTAGCTTTTAACTTACTGTCAGTTTAATGTGTATGAGTGATAAGTAAGGGAACAAAATTGTATATATGCATGTTACCATATGTGCCATGCCAAGTCATTACATATTTATCTATTACACAGAATTTATTCTTTCATTTATTATCCATCTGTTACACAAGATATTCTGTCACATATTATTATACATTGCTATACATTACAAGTATGTCATGTTAAGTTAAGTATGCCATCTGTTACATGTATTTCATGTCATGTAATATTCACTGCCACATGTTACGCTATGTTAAGAAATGTTGCCTGTTACATGTATGCCATGTTATGAAATATTTTCTGTTACATTTATGTTTCAAAGTATGTCATGTTTGTCGTCTTACGTTCATGTCACGTTAAGCTACGTCAAGATTTCTGTCTTTTATGTCATGTTTATGTCATGTCCATGTTATGTCACGTTAAGAAATGTCATGTCTCCCAGTTAAGTTATTCATGTCAATTACGACCCTAAGCCCTAGGATGGGGTAATATCCTAGTGGAACTCTTTTGTTCACGCTGGAGTGTCTAAATAGGTGTGAAATTCCCTGGGTTGACGAAGTATAGTCAACAGGTTGCGAATGAGGCCTAATTAGCTGGTCACCGGAGCTCGCCAGACATTAACGCCGATGGTGCCACACATTATTTTATGTGTGTCCACAGCAAGTGTGGTACAAATAAATAAGTCATGGGGCCACAACAACTGTGGAGCATGAAATATGGGGCCACAATAACTGTGGAGCATACACTACGTGAGACATAGCAATTGTGACACGTAGAATACGTGGGCCACAACAACTGTGGAGTACGTATTAACGCACTCACAGCTGGTATAGAAACATGTGATGTGATGCGGTAATCGATAGGGACACATGGCTCAAGGGGACCTGTGTAGCACCCATATGGTCACTTTAATGACTAAGTCTATTGAATAAGATTCCAAATTCATGCATTTCACGTTCAAGTCATGTTTCACGTTATGTTATGTTCAAGTTTATGTTCACGCAATCATGGTAATCCCATGAGACAAGAATATGTTTCATGTTCATGTTATGTTATGTTCACGTTTACGTTATGTTCCAAGTTCACATTTATGTCATGTCATGCTCAGGTTTATGTTATGTTTGAAGTTCATGTTCAAATTATGCATGTTCACGTTCATGTTATGTTTCAAGTTCACGTTCATGCTATGTTTCAAGTTCACGTTCATGCTATGTTTCAAGTCCATGTTATGTTTCAAGTCACGTTCATGCTAAGCTTCAATTTCAGTTTAAGTTATGCCAGTTATGTTATGTTGTATGTCAAGTTATGCTAAGATTACTTATGATTTGATTATGCATTCACGCTTTTACTGCCATGTATGCATCATTAACCTGTGTGGAAGTTTCCTGTTAACTTGCTGAGATTTGTAATCAAATCTCACTGTGGTAGTCCCAACTACCATTCCCCCCGAATGGTAGATTTTGTTACAGGATCTGAAGGAGAATTGGGAATCGGCCAACTGGAAATGATCAACTAAGCGATAGTGTGACATAGATGGTAGTACAGTTGTTACCTCATTACTACTTGTATTTGTGGAGTTCAATCTCCAGCACTCTTTTGATCACAACCATTTTGGACTAGTGTTGTGATATCAATTTTTAAGTATGTCATTGTGTATGAAGTATGTTTTAAGTTTTTGAGATATTTCAGTTTGGTGCATAGTATTGCTAAAGAAAAAAATTATCCGCTACGAGTATTGTATAATGCTAGATGCATGTTAGGAATATTGCATCTTATATGTCATGAACGGGGGCAGGTAACCTTGTGTTGCATGTCTCGACGCTTCAAATGTCCGTCTGATCCCAAGCGGAATTTGGGGGCGTCACAGAAACTCTTGTCGGCCAGCTTCGCTTGTCAAAAACTCTTGTAACATACTAACCATAAATTTCGGACATACAAATTAAATTTCATCATTTAGTTATTTTTATAATATTGGTTATTTATTATAAATATTTTAATCCCAATTAGTATTACAGTTATTATTTCATTTATTAAAAGATAAATGTAGTTAAATAGTCAGTTAAAAGTTCTAGTGCATAAACGTTGAGAAAATCTTAAAAATGGATGTGAGAAGTTTGCTTTTACACCCTTCAATAGGAAGCGACTTGTAAGTGGTCTATATTATTCATTGTAGAATCGATTTGAGGAAATAATCTTACTGAAGCGCTCTTTTCTCGTTAGTTGCTCTCTCTTTCTCCTACAGTCCGTCTCTCTTTCCTTCGCCGACAATCTCACTCTGGCCAAAGCTCAGTCAAGCCTCTACCTTCTCTCACCATGAGCCCAAGAACCTCTCTATCCCAACCTCCGTGTTTGCAAAGAAATATATGTACTGCCCATGAGTTTATATTACTTATGAAATATTTTTGGGAGTAGCCATTGTTTCGCTACATTCGGTGCACACCTGGCGTGGGCAGCAAATGCACCGTTTCATTGAGTGAATTGAGAGTGAGAAGGATCCAAGAGAGAACTGATGGATGAGAGAGAGAGGTGATGAGAGAGAGATGTCGAGGAGAGAGAGAGAATATGAGGGATGAGCGATAAATCTGATGAGAGAGAGAGTCGAGGAGAGAGAGAGATCTGATAAGAGAGAGACGATGAGAGATAGATGATGAGAGAGAGATGATGAGGGATGAGAGAGATATCTGATGAGAGAGAGAGTCGAGGAGAGAGAGAGCCGGCAAGAGAGAGAGAGTCAAGATGAAAGAGAGATGAGAGAGAGAGCTAATGAGAGAGAGAGAGGAAGAGAGAGAGAGCTGATGAGAGAGAGAGGGGCAGAAGGTCTAGTGCATTTTGCACCAAAAAAATAAAGACTAGACACGTAACGTGTGCTACGGATCAGCCGTGAATAGTGGCTAATCCGTAGCATAGCTCATTACTTATTCTTTCCTCTTTATAAATGCCATTCATTATAATTACAACAATGCCATTGAAGCCCTTTCTTTTGTTGTTTTGGTTTCAGCTTTCCTGAAAAGCCCATGCATGCTTTTTGTTATTACAAAATAACCTCTAACCCATTGCCTTCCACTTCCGTAAAAGCCTCTTGAAAAACCTTTTTGTGTAATTATGTTTTTGCCCTTAAGGCCTTGTTTAGATACACAGTTCAGATGAAATGAGATGAGATAAGATATTTGAAATAGTAGTGAAATTTTTTAGTTAAGATGAGATGAAATAGTTTGCAAAAAGAATGTGTGTTTGGATAGTGAGATAAGATGAGATAGTTTTTAATTTTTGGGATTTGAAAAAGGTGTTGGTCCCACTATTTTTTAGAGTATCCAAATTGTACACTGCTCACGCACCATTCATATACTATTTACGTCAGTTTTGGCACTATCACACACTGTTTATGTCAGTTTTTACTATTTTATACTGTTTGTTTATTGTTCATTTAAGTGGATGTTTTCCAAACTTAAGAGATGAAATATTGTGTTTGGATAGTCAAAACTACAGTATGGTACAACTCCGAATGAGATGTTTTCATCTATATTGGCTAACCAAACTGGGCCTAAGTGTACATGATAGAATGTGTTTTAAGCTTGTCTCATGTACTTGGGCCTTGTTGTTGGACTGAGCATATTTTGGACTTGGGCTGGGTCATTTTTACATTAAACTTGTATTTTGAATTTGTTAAATATTGTAATACCTAAATCCTACTACGTAGGTCTTTACGTCATCTCTAGTAATATTTTTAAGTTAAATATTTTGAAATAAAGACTTTCAATATTTTATTAAATTATTTTAAGATGGGTGTTCTTTTATTTTTTTAAAGTGGGTTATTAAATAATTAAAGGGTGTGATTTTTATGACCTTACAATATTTTCTTTCAAACCCTTTAATTTTATTTACTCAAGAAATGGCCCAAACTCTTTTTGATCTCCACCATTCATTCCCTAGCTTATGGGATAAGATTGATCAAACTCATTGACTTTTCTTCTCCCTTACACGTAGCTTTCTCAAGAAGCCGAGTAAATTCCCTTACTTGTAGCTTCCTCCAAAAGCTAATTTAATCTCCTTTCCTTCTCCAATACGACAACATCTAAGGCAAGGTAAGAATTTCTTTTCCTCATTTCCCTACACTGTCGGCTCTAAAGCAAACAAAAGAGAAAATTTCTCAAGTGTTCTTCCTTCACCTCTTAGTTTCCTCTAACCCGTGCAATCTCTCTTCTCTCAAAGCCGATCTCTCTCTTTTCGTAAACCTAAGATCTCCACAAAAAACCTTCAAGGAAATCGACCTTGTAAGTGAGTTCTATAGCTCTAATCTCCAGTTTGAAATCTTTGATTTATGGGTTTAACCTAGGGTTTGTTTTTGAGAAATTTTTTGTTTGTGTTCCAGCTTTGAGATTTTGGATTTCTCTTTCCCTTCTCATTTGCTGTGTATTTTCGTGGCTTGAAAGGGGACCCAAACAGGTTTTACATCTTCCATGAGATTTTCTTGTGATTTGGGGTTTTCGAAATATTGTGTGAACCGATTGTTGTGTAGTAATTTTTGGGTTTAATTCTAATTTGTTTCCTCTATTAGCTGCTCTAGCAGGTGGAAACCGAAAGCCCTGTTTTTTTTTTTTTTGGTTAGAACCGAGTATTTTGAGGTTTGTTTTGCCGTGGGTCATGTTCTATTTTGGTGTGTTGACTCACTCAAAAATGAGTAGCACAAAGGCTATCCCAAGTACAGGAGGATGTCGCATAATAATTAGGAATAAATTCCTATATCGTCTCCTTAGGGAAAGTTACTTAAAATCAAACTCGTTTAAAATGATGAAAATATTCACAAAGAGAAAATAAAAATGATGGTAAGTGCAATGGATGGAAGAGTGCAACAAGAAGGAAAAGGGCACTAGTCATGGACTAGATTCATATTTTTGGATTTTTGAGTGTCAAAATGAAATATAAAACAAAACTAACAAATTGAAATTAACAATAAAGGAATCAACTAAACTGAACAATCTTAATTAATCTGAAAATTAAACAATAAAACTGAAATTATTTAAGTCCTAATTAAGCTTTAATCGATCTAATATGCAATAAAACTGGTGATTAATAAAACTAATCTAAGAATTAAACTAGATTAAAAAGTAATTGATAAAATAAGAATTGAAAATTGAAAAGCCCCAAAATCAAGATTCTAGGGTTCAACCTTGTATTCAAATAAAAAATTCTCAAAATTAATCCATAACAATTGTAATCACTGTTCAATGAAAACTTAAATAAGTGAGAAAATAAATAACACAAATTAAATAAATAGCAAATAAAGTGCCTAAAAGTCTAAGCCAAATATCTAAATAATATTCCATAAACTTTAAACTGAAATTAAATAAAAAGTAGGGGATGAAAAGAGCAAGCCAAATGAATGAAGATGGAGGTGGTAGGCAATGGAGGAGGTGGCTAGAGCGGCAATTGGACTCCAAAGGAGTTCTTCAAATGCGTGGCCTTGCTCTGCAAAAAGTCCCCAATTTCGTGCTAATGATATACTTAAATAGGGTAGGAAATAAACCCTAATGTCTTCATATTCCCGCACACAAAATCGCTTAAATTTTAGGATTCAACTTTGCAGCCACGTATGTACTTCAGGAGTTCAAATTTGGAAATCTTTATTATAGACAACTTTGTAGCCCTTTAAGATAACTTTCCATTGCATTAAGAATCGTATCAATCCAATATTTGAGCGGAAAGTTATGATTAAAATACTAAAGTGTTTCCATTATGTCTCCTAACGTATTTTGGACTCTGATCCGAATTACTCTCAAACTCCATCATTATTCTTATTTGAAGTGTCCTACACTTGTTGAAAGTTTTTAGGTTGTTCCAACGTCTTACCCACTGGAAAGTCCTTTGAATTTGAAATTTGAAATAAAATAAAATAAGAATAATAGAATATCAAAAATATGTTGTGCATGTGAATGAACATTGTCCAATTAAATCACAAGTTATAAAATTAAGCATAAATCATGCTATTAACCAATTTAAATCACAATTCAGATTTATTCATCTTAATTTTTTTTAATCTAAAACCAATAATAATGAAATGAAATAAATAAAATATATTGGTTCTAAATGTATAAAATATGCAATAATTAAGCTCAATCACACCCCCCAACTAGCATTTTGCTAATCATTGAGCAAAATAGTGAAAATTAATTGAGATAATTATTGCATAAAGATCGAAATTGAAACAAAAACAATCAAACACAATTCTGAATTCTCACAAAAGTGACACGTTACTACTCAGCCCCCAAGAGCTATACCTACCAAGACTATCTTAACAATCTTTCACATAAAATTGAGGCAAATGTCCCCGAACTCAAATGTGTGTGTGGAGTTAAACTAGTTGTGTGTTCCTCATTACTAGCGATGATTTTTCATAGGATTTTTCAACCTTAAGATTAATCATTGCTGATTCTAACTACCTCAAAGTCAAGGAACTAGCAGTTTTCATGCTAGCTCTGTTTTTAAAGGTTGAACACTCAACCCTCAAAGTCTTGGGTAACTGTTTCTAGCCCTTTACTTAGGAAAGCTCACTAAGTCGCCTTTATTCCTTTTTTTTCAAATATTTTTTTTTCATCCTTTTTTTTTTTTTTAAAATGGCTCAGTAGTCCTGCAGTTTACTTCTCCTGTGTTAAATCAATGAACAGTAAATAAGGAACACTACAAGCGTAAGCATGTGCAAAATGTCCTTCAAAATTTGCCCTTCGTTTTACAAAAGTCTTATCAAGTCTCATCTCAATAAGTATAGCATCCCGGTATTTCAAGCTACACATCAACAAAATATGATGCATAAAAAATCATGCTCTATGCTTAAGCATGAAAATAAATCTTCACAAAATGATTCCACTCAACTACTCCACCAAGATGCTCAGATTTCCTAAAATACTAGAAATAGAGTGTGTGTCAATCATATGTGTATCAATGCACATCATATTAATTTTTTTTTTATAAATATCTGTGCACACATTCTACCTCCAACTAGTGAGAGACATGGTCCTCAATGAATCGAACGAAAGAAACAAAGTGCACAGAAATAAGAAAGCAAAACAAAAAAAATCAACATGAAATATAAAATCAAAACAAAACAACAAATAAAAAAAAAAACAAAATGCAAGTAAAGAAAGCTGTAAAGGGTGAAAAGATCAAAACACTTCCCTAGAATCTTGCACAATCAAGATCTCTTCGTGTGGATCAAAGACTTTCAGAAACAACTTTTGAGGTTGTCCATTGACTGTGAAGCTATTTCCATTCTTTGGATTGACAATGTCTACCGCCCCGTGAGGATGAACCTTCTTTACAATGTACGGCCCACTCCATCGAGATTTCGACTTCCTAGGAAAAAAAATGCAGTCTTGAATTGTAGAGGAGCACTTTCTTATCAGGGACAAGATGTTTGCATGGATCTTCTTGTCATGCAAGGCCTTCATTCGCTCCTTCGCCAAGCGGGAATTATCGTAGGCCTCTCTCTTTATTTCTTCAAGCTCTAAAATCACTTCAATAACATGCAACTCTGACTCGTCGCAAACACCAGGCATCTTGCAAGTATTGAACACATTCATTTCCAATGTCATATTCCCGAATGTAAGTTTCAGTACTCTACTTCGACAATTTATCAATACATTTGATGTAGCTAGAAATGGTCTTCCAAAAATGACAGGAGCTTGGTAAATAGTGGAGGCTGGCTGCTGCATATCAAGAATTACAAAATCCATTGGGTAGTAAAATTTGTCTATATGGACCAACACATCCTAAATAATACCCCTCAGCTCCTTAAGTGATCTGTCAGCTAACTGTAGCATGATGGAGGTCTTTTTCAGCTCACCTATTCCCAACTACTCATACACTGAGAACAGTAGCAAGTTCACACTACTCCCCAAATCAAGTAGAGCTCTCCCAATGCGTGACTCACCAATCATAATGGAAATGTGGGGAGAGGCAGGATCTCCAAATTTCTGAGGAGTCTCACTCAATATCAATGCGCTGACTTGCTCCGTTAGGAAAAATTTCTTCTTTACATTCAGTTCCTCTTCACTGTGCACAAGTCCTTTTGCATATGAAGGAACTTGTTGTATGGCATACAAGAGTGGAATATTAATCTTTACTTGCTTGAAAATCTCATGAATCTCAGTGTGGTATTTGTTCTTTTGGCTAGCTGCCAATCTTTGAGGATAGGGAATCACAGGTTGGTACCCCCTACTAGTTTCAGCATCTACACTCACAGGCTTCTTCAGCTTTCGTCTCACTACCTCTGGTTCTTTTTCAACTTCATCAGTCTCTGTTGCATCTTCAGGTGTAGGAGCAACTACCTGTGTGTTAATGGTCATCTCTGGTTGGGGAACTTCCTTTCCACGTCTCAAAGTAAGAATGGCTTTCGCTGTCTCAAAAACCTCCCCTGAGACATTATGCACTTGATGTTGTTGTTGCCGGTATACTTGAGGATTAGGCTGAGGCTGTGCAAGGAATTTTCCTTTCTCTAGAGTGCTCAATGTCGTGCTCATCTTATTGATGGTGCCCCGCAAGTCATTTATGGTCTGAGTGTTCTGATTGTTTGTAGTGGCCTGAATCTACATGAATTGCTGAAGTGTATTAGCCATTTGTGCCATACGGTCATCTAGAGACTTCTTCGCAGATGATTGAGGCTGAGAATTTTGTGCAGCTACATGAGGCTGAAATCCTCGAGGTGTTACAAAAGGATAGCTCTGAAAATTCTGATATGGCTGATACTGGTGCTGAGGAGCTGCCTGATGAAATGGTTGCTGAGAAGGTGGCGGAGACCGACCAGGCTGATCATTCCTCCATGAGAAATTTGGGTGATTCCTCCACCCAGGATTATATGTATTAGAGAAAGACTGATTTTGTGCTCTATTAACCCATTTTGCTAATTGCATCTGCTCAGAGCCACTCTATTGAAATACTGGCACGATTGGACAATGTTGGGTCTTATGGTTTGAATCAGCCCATATAGAGCATGTATCTATTGTTTTCACGGCTTTCACTTTTTCCATCTCCATGACCTCTAATCTTCTAGTCAATGCAGCTATTCGGGCTTGAATGTCAGTGTCCTCCTTAAGCTCATATCTGCCCCCATCAGCAACAGCCCTTAGTGGCTGTGCTGTCAATGAAACTCGATCAGTGCGAGTGTTCCATTGTTGTGCACTCTCAGCAAGATAGTCAAAAAATTGCAATGCTTCATCAGGTTCCTTGCTAAAGAATTCTCCATTGCACATAGTCTGAACAAACTGCTTGCATTGTGGAGTGAGACTAGTGTAAAAATAATTCACTAACCTCTAAGATTCAAAACTGTGATGTGGGCAGATGTTCACCATATCCTTAAATCTTTTCCAGCTGGTCTGGAAAGTCTCGTCAGATTTATAATTGAACAGGCTGATCTGCTCTTGTAAATACTGAGTTCTCTAAAAATGAAATTTTTTTTGTAAGAACTCACGCTGCATCTCAGACCAACTAGAGATAAAATTAAACCAAATCTTCGCTTTATCCTTTAAAGAGAAAGGAAATAAACGAAGTCTAATAAATTCATCAGTAGTGGCTCTATTGATAAAAGTAGTGCAGGCTAATTCAAAATCTGTCAAGTGCTGATAAGGACTCTCAGAATTCATCCCATGCAACTGAAGTATCACTGACATCATGCCATACTTAATGGAAAAATTAGGTACATCATCAGGTAAAATAATACATGATGGTGTAGTGGTGCGAGTGGGCTACAAATAATCTCTAAGAGTGTGTGGTGCAGGTGCAGCCATAGTTTGTTCAATTTCAATCTCCTCGTCTGCAGAAAAAACAGAAGAGCTATCTATCTCTAGACTGTTTATACAGAAGAGCTATCTATCTCTAGACTGTCATGAATTGTCCCTAATCCATGACATGAAACATCAGTCCAAATAGCATAAGTAAAGTTCAAGTGACTGAGTAGTAGCTGACAAGTGAAACGTGTAATCAGAGATAAGATAGTGACATAAATATTTGAGATAAAAAAAAAATAAAAAATAACGAGTCTAAATTTATGTCGAGCAACTATTCCCTGGCAATGGCACCAAAAACTTGACTCACTCAAAAATGAGTAGCACAAAGGCTATCCCAAGTACAGGAGGATGTCGCGTAATAATCAGGAATAAATTCCTAAATCATCTCCTCAGGGAAAGTTACTTAAAATCAAACTCGTTTAAAATTGTGAAAATATTCACAAAGAGAAAATAAAAATGATGGTATGTGCAATAGATGAAAGAGTGCAACAAGAATGAAAAGGGCACTAGTCATGGACTAGATTCATATTTTTGGATTTTTGAGTGTCGAAATGAAATGTAAAAAAAAAAAAAACTAGCAAATTGAAATTAACAATGAAAGAATCAACTAAACTGAACAATCTTAATTAATCTGAAAATTAAACAGTAAAACTGAAATTATTTAAGTCCTAATTAAGTTTTAATCGATCTAATATGCAATGGAACTGAGTGATTAATAAAACTAATCTAAGAATTAAACTAGATTAAAAAGTAATTGACAAAACACGAATTGAAAATTGAAAAGCCCCAAAATCAAGATTTTAGGGTTCATCCTTGTATTTAAATCACAAATTCTCAAAATTAATCCATAGCAATTGTAATCACTGTTCAATGAAAGTTTAAAGAAGTAAGAAAAATAAATAATACGAAGTAAATAAACAGCAAATAAAGTGCCCAAAATTCTAAGCCAAATATCTCAAAAATATTCTATAAATTTTAAACTGAAATTAAATAAAAATAGGGGATTAAAAGAGCAAGCCAAATGAATGGAGATGGAGGTAGTAGGCAATGGAGGAGGCGGCTGGAGCGGCAATTGGACCCCAAAGGAATTCTTAAAATGCGCGGCCTTGCTCTGCAAAAGTCTCCAATTTCGTGCTAATGATATGCTTAAATAGGGTAGGAAAGAAACCCTAATGTCTTCATATTCCCACACACAAAATCGCTTAAAGTTTAGGACTCAACTTGGCAGCCACGTACGCGCTTCAGGAGTTCGACTTTGGAAATCCTTATTAGAGACAACTTTGTAGCCCTTTAAGATAACTTTCCAAAACATTAAGAATCGTATCAATCCGATATTTGAGCGGAAAGTGTGTCCATTCTGTCTCTTAATGCATTTTGGACTCTGATCCAAATTACTCTCAAACTCCATCATTATTCTTATTTGAAGAGTCCTACACTTGTTGAAAGTTCTTAGGTTGTTCCAACGTCTTGCCCTTTTGAAAATCCTTTGAATTTGAAATTAGAAATAAAATAAAATAAGAATAAGAGAATATCAAAAATATGTTGTGCATGTGAATGAACATTGTCCAATTAAATCACAAGTTATAAAATTAAGCATAAATCATACTATTAACTAATTTAAATCACAACTTGAATTTATTCTTCTTAACCATTTTCTTCATCTAAAACCAATAATAATGTAATGAAATAAATAAAATATATTAGCTCTAAATGTATAAAATATGCAATAATTGAGCTCAATCATGTGTTCCAGCTGTGTGTGTTTATGCTCTGTTTTGGTGTTCTAGCCATGTGCTTCCAAGGCAGGTTTTAGTTTTGTTGAGTCCAACCATGTTTTAGTTTTGTTAAAGTCAGGTCTTTACGTGTTAATTTTATGGAGTTAAAGATTATAGTTTTCTTAAGATTTATGGCCTAAGTAAGCCACTAAGACTTTTAAATTAAATTAATAAGCTTACTTTAGGAGTTCTTAAACTTGCCAAGAGTTGTAGCTCCTTATTAGTACTGTTTTCAGAATATATATATATGAGGCTTTCTTAAGTTTTTACCACACTTGTACTAGTTAATTGTATGATAGAGTTTTGGTTAAGTAAGGGATGTTTAAGACCACGAAAGCATTGAGAATTGCTACTTGTCCACGTACTACAGAAACTTGAGAATATATTCTATTTTGGAAGCCTAAACCAGCCCCCTTTTACCCCTTGCTTAACTCCACCCTTTTGTTTAACCAAAGATCAACTTTAGTATGAAAAACCCTTGATGAATAAGTGACAAAAGCCAACCCTCTTGTTAGAATTACCTTTCACTTGATGATACAAAACTGTCAAAATGCTTTCTTTGATAAAAATTTCAGATTTTAGGACCTCTTCGTTCCCTACCTTTTTCCTAAATAAATCCCTACCATCCTATACATTTTAACTTATGATTCTTACCTATTCCTTGTATAGGAAATAATAGCCATTAAAAAGGGACAGCAAGCAAGCCTCATACTCTCATGGGTTCTTAAATATTGGAATGAGAATACTAAGAGTTGACTTAGTGCCATGTATGTAGCTAAATGGGTTAAGGAATACGCTTTAATTCCTTTTTGGAATTTAAGGGAGTGCGTATGGGTGTTGGATAGTAAAGTCTTAAATGAAATGAATTTTAATATGTTTATTCACTTTCATTGAATAGAAGTTTAATTTCAAGATTCAAGGAATCTACTTGTAAAGCCACGAGGTAAGTAGTTATGACCATACTCCTTACACAAAGATCTCTTATGAAAGAATGTCTCTCTCTCTCAAACAATTGTTCTTTTCAAGAAATAGTATGTATTATGTACAAGCCTTTCTTGGTAGCCCCTGTTAAGCATCCTATTGATTATAATTGTGTGTATGTAAAGTAATGCATCACGAGATTTTTATGCATGCTCTCTCTTAAATAGCTATGCCTTACCTATATATAACATGACATGAAACACTCTTTTCAAAGAAACACATATGCATATGGACTAAGAAAAGATAATGAAAACGTTTAACTGCAAGAAAAGGAACGAATAACGGCCTGATGAATGAAAGGGTACCAAAGAATAGGTAGATTGCAATGTAGGGTAAGTAGTACTAGTAGTGCACCCAGTGCTGCTCCCATGAAAGGGATTTCTAACCTGTGGCCACGGGCGGGATCCAGGTCCAAAAGACCGCTAACCCCAACACACATGGGGCGTAATAGTGTGTATTGGCCAAATAAAATGAAACGTAAAGTTATTTCTAAGAAATGTTTTGCATGAAAGTAAGCAAACGTTTATGCATGAAAATATAGTTATTCTTAACTGTTTATGCATGAAAGCATTGCCAAGAATCAACTACTATTTTATGTATGCATGTTTTCAAAAGAAAAGATTATATGATTAATAAGTTAACAACATGGTGTACTCCCTACAGAGTATTAGACTCACTTTGTGTTTTTGTTTTAAACGTCCAGGTATGGATGAAGAGGCTGTGGAGCTGGGCACTGCTGAGGATGGAGGGGTCGTTGCTTAGAATTCCCTGTTGGTTGGTTTTGATGGTAATGGTTATGTTTTTATATTTTTATGATGGGTCTCATGTTGGGATGTTTTGTTAGTTTGACTTTAAAACAATATGCCTTCGGGTATGATGTAAATACTATGGTGGAGTGATGGTAATGGTGTAAATTCTATGGTGGGGTGATGGTAACCCCACATAAGAAGGTTTAACACCTTTTGTCTGTGTTGTAGGGACTAAGTCCCCTCTTAATTAGAACTAGTTATGTTTTGATGAATGAATGACGGACTCTGAGTGTCCTTTATGTAGAATATTGAATTGATCGTCTATTAGGTGTTCTTCTAAACTAGAAGTGCAAAATGCATGCATGACATGTTCACGCATGTCACTTATCATACTCGTAGAAAAAAAAGACAAAAAAGACTGTATTAAAAAAATGATAAGGAAAGAACAGGTCTAATTGTCGCGACCTCGTCCCAGAGGATTAGGTCTTAGGGGTTGGGGTTGTGACAAATATTAACTTGGACTGTTGTGATGTTATGCTGGACTGATATTTTTTTTTTTGAGAATAAGGATCACATTTCATTCATAATAGTGAACATACAAATATGGCTTAAAAAGTCAATTACAAACGTTAATAGCTCCCCAGCACACTTTCGTGGCTGACATGGTCTAGTCCAGACGATATATCTCTAAAGACCTAAGTCTAAGGGATCCGTCGTGTATGTAATAGCCCGCTAGAAATTCATTGGTGGAATTTCTATTGACTTTAGGAATCTCATAAAAACACCATAAGTTTTTACGAATCGACCAATCGTATAGGTTTTATTCTGTCAACATAGTCAGTGTAAACACTCACTATGATGGTATAAATATGAGTTTTATTTATTTGAGGTGGTTAGAAGTGTCAGAATGCATTATGGTCTATGCCATTAGGCTCAGTGGATTATTTAGGATTTTATGCCGCAATAGCCTATTTTCATAATTCTGGACGAAACGTATGTTGGAATTTGTGAAATTATTTTTAGGGGCACTTCGAGGTTGAATTTCGGTAAAAGATTTTCACTATAAGTTAATATGAATATTTAGGAATTTTTAGTGTTAACTTTATGATTACTATTTACCGAGTAAATAGTAACCTCGGTAAGCTCACCAATTACAGTGTTTCAAGATCAAAATGTGGAATGTCCAAATTAGATTAGAGAAATTTTATTTGGACACTTGGGCAAGATCTTAGCCACACTTAGTGAATAATATTAGACAGTTGGCACCATGAGGAATGTTTATAGGATTTGAAGGAATCAAACTATGAAATTATGCCTCTTAAGCAAAACTTTATTTCATCTGCTTAACTAAATGGTGCCAGATCAAAGAGGGCTTCAATCGTAGTAAAACCCTAAATGGTGGGAATCCAATTGAAAGCCCAAAAACATTGTTGAAATCGGAACCCTAAATGGTTTCCCCAAAACCCTAAAGTTGGCCTCTAAACCTGTTCTAATCCGATTTCTAGCATTGGATTTGGACTTGATAGCAACCCAAACCCTCTTTAAACCCCAAAATTTAGGCCCATTCGGTTTAGGCCCACTGAGGCCCACGAAATTGACCACATTAGCATTGCTTCATGGCTAAGTTTTGTACCCCCACTTGGCTGGTCAGATCTTTACAAGAAGGGCCTAGAAGGTTCTTGAAATACAAAACTAAAGGGCCACCTCACTCTTTCACTATTACACTCCACTTTGAGAAAAGATCTTGGACTGATTTTTATAAGAAGAAAAGGCCAACACTCAACCTTTCTTTCAGTCCTATCACTTTCCATAACTTGTGTAAGAGGCTCTCCAGCCCACTTTCCACGAAAAGCAACTCTCCTTTACACTTTTCCTCCATAGAACACAAAAAACACTCTCGGACAGTTTTTCTTACCTCTTTTGAACGCCAGTTTTGAAGCCTTTGTATGTGTTTTCTCGCAAAGTTTCCTTCATTAAAGTTGTTTCTTTTGGAGTCTAGTTTACGTGGATAAGTAAAAAGTTGGTTCCATTTGGAGATCATTTGATCAGTAAAAAGTTGTTTAGACCCCAAAAAGGTCATTCTGGGTGATAAACTGGAGAGTGTGTTATATTTTGGAGTTTTTGACCAAGCTAATGAATAGATCTTGGTCCAAAATTTTTAATGAGTACTGTTAACATGTGTATATGATTATTGGTTGAGGATTTGTTGCATGATTAAAAGTTTTGGTAAAATATTTTCCTAGATCTAGAAACATAGAAATTGGAAGAGGAAAAACAGTTTCTATTTTGAGAAAGTTTAAATCTTTTATGGTTTAATCTTATTCCAATGGCTTTGATATTTTTATTGGAAGATCCTAAGCCTCTTATATACATGTTAGAATGTTAATTTCGAAGATATGAAATTTTATGCAATGAGATATTCGGTTAGGCCAAAGTGATGATGTTCTTGGCTAAATTTATATTTTGGGTGATGTTTAACCATGTGATCTTGAGTTTGAAGCTTGGATCTGTTTTAGGACACCTTTTTAAACCATGTGATGTTTTGGTTTGAAGATCACTTCTTTATAAGTCATGGATCAAGAGGTTGATCAAAACAAGTTAGAAACAAAATTCTGTTTTGAACTTAGAAGAAAAAACCAAAAAGGTCAAGTATGGTTTTAGTGATTTTGATGACTTTTGTTCATGATTCAAAACATGATTATTCTTAGAAATATGTTATGAGTATAGTAGAAGAAAAATTTTGGTCAAATCATGAGTTTTGAAATTTGAAAGAATTACAACAAAATCAAAGGAAATAGCCTTGTAAGTTTCGGCCATATAGAGTTTTAATGGTTGTGTTTAGTTTTAAATTTTTCTAAATTGATATTTGAGCTTAGGAGAAAAGTTACATAAGGTATGTAAATTTTGGTGATTTTTGGAGTTAGGATGCAAAATCCTTAAGTTAGGGGTAAAATGGTCATTTTTCCACATGTAGAGGGTAAAATGGTAATTTTACTCTAAGTTGATATTTCTCCATATTCCTAATTGTTAGTAATTAAGTTCTAATTTTTAAAAATCACTATTTTCAGTTTTTCGTGATCGCATTTGAGTTTTGTCTAGTAGTGCGAAGATCGAGGTAAGTTAGCTTTTAACTTACTATCAGTTTAATGTGTATGAGTGATAAGTAAGGGAACTAAAGTGTATGTATGCATGTTATCATGTGTGTCATGCCAAGTCACTACATATTTATCTGTTACACATAATTTATTCTGTCATGAATTATTCATCTGTTATATAAGATATTATGTCACGTATTGCTATACATTGCAAGTATGTCATGTCAAGTTAAGTATGCCATCTGTTACATGTATTTCATGTCACGTAATTTTCACTGTCACATGTTACGCCATGTTAAGAAATGTTGTCTATTATATGGTATGCCATGTTACGAAATGTTACATGTTACATGTATGCCATGTTAATAAATATTGTCTGTTATATGGTATGCCATGTTACGAAATGTTGCATGTTACATGTATGCAATGTTATGAAATGTTCTCTGTTACATTTATGTCTAGAAGTGTGTTATGTCTATCGTCTTACGTTCATGTCACGTTATGCTACGTCAGGACTTCTGTCTTTTATGTCACGTTCATGTTACGTCACGTTACGAAATGTCATGTATGCCAGTTAAGTTATTAATGTCAATCACGATCCTAAACGCTAGGATAGGGTAATATCCTAGGGGAACTCCTTTGTTCATGCTGGAGTGTCTAAATAGGTGTGAAATACCCTAGGTTAATGAAGTACAGTCAACAGGATGCGAATAGGGCGTAACTAGCTGGTCACCGGAGCGTGCCAGACACTCACGCCGATGGCACCACACAATATATTACGTGTGTCCACAGTAAGTGTGGCATAAACAAATAAGTCACGGGGCCACAACAACTGTGGAGCATACACTACGTGAGACACAGCAATTGTGACACATAGAATACGTGGGGCCACAACAACTATGGAGTACGTATTAACGCACTCACAGCTGATATAGAAACCTGTGATGTGATTCTAAATTCATGCATTTCACATTCATGTTACGTTTCACGTTATGTTATGTTCAAACTTACGTTCAAGCAATCATGGTAATCCTATGAGACAAGAATATATTTCAAGTTCATGTTATGTTATGTTCACGTTCACGTTATGTTCCAAGTTCACATTTATATTATGTCATGCTCAGGTTCATGTTATGTTTCAAGTTCACGTTCATGCTATATTTTAAGTCCATGTTATGTTTCAAGGCACGTTCACGCTAAGCTTCAGTTTCAGTTTAAGTTATGCCAGTTATGTTATGTTGTATGTCAAGTTATGCTATGATTACTTATGATTTGATTATGCATTCATGCTTTTATTTCCATGCATGCATCATTAACCTATGTGCAAGTTTCCTGTTAACTTGCTGAGATTTATAATCAAATCTCACTGTGGTAGTCCCAACTACCATTCCCCCAGAATGGTAGATTTTGTTACAGGATCTGAAGGAGAATCGATAATCGACCAACTGGAAATGATCGACTAAACAATGGTGTGACGTAGATGGTAGTACAGTAGTTACCTCAGGTTACTACTTGTATTTGTGGAGTTCAATCTCCTACACTCTTTTGATTACAACCATTTTGGACTAGTGTTGTGATCTCAGTTGTTTAATACGTCATTCTGTATGAAGTATGTTTTAAGTATTTGAGATATTTTGGTTTGGTGCATAGTATTGGTAAAGAAAAAAAAAATTATCCACTGCGAATATTGCATAATGCTAGATGCATGTTAGGAATATTGCATCTTATATGTCATGAACGGGGGCAAGTAACCTTATGTTGCATGTCTCGACACTTCAAATGTCCGTCCGATCCCAAGCGGAATTTAGGGGCATCTCAGTGTACATCTCTATCCCCGACAGAATAACATTAACCTGGTGACAAAACCCATACCCCGACCACTCAGAGTAGGGTGCACCAACCCCATACACCGCCTAAACGGAGAGGGGAGAACACACCGATCGGACCAAGGTCCGACGGGACAAATATTTTTTTTTTTTGGATTTTTATTACAATAAAAGAAGAACAAGACACGAAATAAAATACAAAGAAAAAACTACTGTAACCATGGACACAAAAACTGCTCCCAGCGGCAACGGTGGCGCGTACAGAACACGCGCCACCTTGGGAGAAAAACGTCAGCCGATCTTTGGAGGATCCAGGCTCACATAACCCAGTGGCGCCGCGCGTGACGATGGCAGAGGGCCTCTCGACGGCGCGAGAGAGCCACTCGCTAAATGTCTCCGATATCTTCTGGCCGCGGGTGCGAGCAACTCGCCGCTCCGTTTGGCGCTACCTTCGGCAGTCTTGAAGATCGGCGGCTGGGCAACGCCATGGAGAGGCGCGTGCTGATTTATGTTTGCCGGAAGATCTAGATCCACGTTTCTCCCTTATTTAGCCTGCAAAATACAACAAAAAAACAAAATGGAGCACTACACAGAGGGTCCGGAGGGTAGGGAGAAAGAGAAAGAGGGGGAGGAGCCGAAGCTCCCACCCCCTTGAGTTAGATCTGGAAATGGGAGTTTTGATAGAGAGGAAAAGTTTGACGAGAGGAAACGGGGAGGAAGTTCGACTTCTGCTGGACTTATATTGAATCTACCTTGTTGTGGGCTTGATTTAAATCTCAGAATTTTATGTAGGAAATTGTTAGAGGTTTAATTATATTTTTAAGTATTAAACTTTTAAAATTAATTTTAATAGTAAATAATAAGAGGTTAATTTTATTTGAATATTTTAAATTGTTAAAGTCTATTCTATGAAATGATTCTCCTCTTATTGATTTTAATATAAATTCTTACTAAGTTATAATTTGAAAATGTAGATAAGTTATTAAAATTATATTAAATTATTATTTATTAATCAGGTATATAATAGAATAATTATAAATTATTTTCACAGTGTTTATTTAATTAAGTAAAATACTATAACACATTTTCTATAAAATTAGTGACATATGGTATCGAATTACGAGGTGAAATTTTGGCACTCTTCCTGCACCATGTGTTACTTCTTGAAACATATGTTACGTGTATCAGATTCACATACTTACTCGTATACTACGAGATCTCAAGCCTAATAAAAGACTTAAATTCTAATCCTATAGTTTGGTACAATTCCTAGGGACATGTGGGTTTAACCCAGAGACGTTTTGTTTTGATACCACCCTTTGATGCCTGCAACCCCTGCTTGGGATTTGACGGAACTTGAAACATCGGGACATGCAACATAAGGTTACATACCCTTATTCATGACAACTAAAGATGCAGTGCACCTAACATGCATATAACAATATGCAACATTCCTAGTATGTACCAGAAGTACTATATCCTAAAAACATAAAAATACTTCATAAATTTACATGATAAATAGATATCCAAAAGAGTTACAGCACTTGTTCAACAAGTCTGTAACAAAATAGGTACTGGGGACAACGCTCCGTAATTACAGACTTGAAATGAAACAACTGCACTAAATTTCTGAGCTGCTCACGCCACTCAGTTATGATATCCATAATTACATCCTAAAGGTAGATAACCAAAGCTATCAGTTCCTAGTTGTCATCGTCGCACAATGGACTATTTAACCTAGACCAGTCTGTCGTGCGTGGGCTTTAATAAGTGTGATTTTTATTACTCTTTTATTATGAAAAATGTCAGTTTTCATTTAATTATATTGATTTTATTTTATTTCTATGTATTTTTCTCAATTTTCTTGGATTTGAAGGAATGAGAAGATTTAATGCAAAATGAGAACATTTTGGTACAAAAGAAGAGACTATGGAGCCAGACCTATGAGAGGCGACAAGATTTGAAAAGGCGAGCAGCTTTACCACTCGGTAGGTTGGCAAAAGGGTTCTATCATCCCGGTCGGAAGTCTTTCCTCTCAGTAGGCGAGAAGACTTGGTGACAAGGCTCTGGACGATTAGATTGGGCGACCAGTCTAAACAACTAACTTAAAAGACCAACCTAAATGACATTATGGGCAACAATTAGTAAGGCGGCCATCATTCAAATGATTCAACAAACCGTCTAGTTTGTTGGGCTGTCACAAGAGGATCCTAACGTCTATATTGCCAATTTTCTAGAAATTTGTGATTCTTTTAAACACAACGGAGTGACAGATGATGCAATTCGGTTGAGAGTTTTTCTTTCTCATTTAGGGAAAAAACAAAAGCTTGGTTGAACTCTTTGCCGCCCGGCATTATCACCACCTTGGAGGAGTTGGCACCAAAATTCTTAGCAAAATATTTTTCTCCGATCAAGACAGCGAAGTTAAGGAATGATATCACCACCTTTACCCAATTTGAGGGTGAATCATTATATGAGGCATGGGAGAGATACAAAGATTTATTGCACAAGTGTCCACATTATGACCTCCCAGCCTGGCTTCAAGTACAGACATTTTACAATGGTTTGGGATCCACAAATCAATCTATGGTTGATGCGGCTGTAGGAGGAGCATTAATGAGTAAGGCCCATGAAGCTGCATATGAACTTTTGGAAGAATTGGCATCCAACAACTATCAATGGTCTGTGGAGAAAGCAATGCCAAGAAAGATGGCTGGAGTTTTTGAACTTGATTCTATTACCACATTGGCGGTGTAGATGGCAAATCTATCACAACAACTAGGTAAGATGAACGTTAATGCTATTCAAACTAATGTGGTTTGTGATCATTGCGCAGAAATTCATTCAAGTGTAGATTGCCAAGTGGGGAATCATTCAAGTCATTCAACCGAGTTATGAACACATGTCCAATTTCCAACATCAAAACAATCCTTATTCAATCACGTTCAATCCTGGCTGGAGAAATCACCTTAACTTTTCATGGAGCAATCACCAAGTGCCGGCTCGACCACCTCAATAGTTTCCATAGTAAGAGAAGAAGCCGACACTTAAAGATATGATTATACATTACATGCAAAAGACTAATATGGTGATCCAAAACAACTCGGCTTCAATCCGTAATCTTGAGGCACAAATCGGTTAGCTCACCAACATGCTTACCGAGAGGACAACAAGGATTTTACCGAGCAACACTGTGACCAATCCGAAGGAACATGTCAAAGCCATAACATTGAGAAGTGGGCGAACATATGATCAGCCACATATAGTAAATACTAAGGGAGATGCAGAAGCTGCAGAAAATGTGGAGTTTGAGAAGAAGGAAACTGAGTACGAGGTGAAAGAAGTAGAGTGAGATGCGACCGACCAGCAAGCTGAGAAGACTAAAGAGAATAAAGGGATTGCAAAACCCAAGAAATCCATGGAGTTTATATCCGAAACTTATTCTCCTTCAATTTATGATCCACCAATTCCTTTTTCACAGAGATTAAGAAAAAATAAGATTGATAATCAGTTCTCTAAATTTCTGAGTATATTTAAGCAACTGCATATTAATATTCCTCTCATTGAAACTTTAGAGCAAATGCCTAAATATGCAAAATTTTTGAAGGATATATTATCAAACAAGTGGAAGTTGGAGGAGCATGAGACTGTAATGCTGACCGAGGAGAGCAGTGCAATTTTACAAAAGAAGCTACCGCCTAAGTTGAAAGATCTGGGGAGTTTCACGATCCATTACACTATAGGAAATTCATATTTTGATAAAGTTTTATGTGACTTAGGGGCAAGTATTAATCTAATACCTCTTTCTGTTTTTAGGAAACTAGGTCTTGGAGAAGCAAAGTCGACCACCATCTCTGAGGACGTACTAGGAAGCAAGGACTCGTTGAGGACGTTCTAGTGAAAGTTGATAAGTACATCTTCCCGGCCGACTTCATTGTACTCGATATGGAGGAGGACGAGGAGATCCCTTTGATATTAGGCCGACCATTCCTTGCGACTGGGAGAACCTTAATTGACGTCTAGCAAGTGAAACTCGTTTTGAGGGTCAATGAGGAGCAGGTCACTTTTGACGTATTTAAATCTATGGAATTCCCTTCCAAGGTACATTCTTGTTTTCAAATAAGCGACCGAGACATGGTCAAGGCCGACGAGACTTATGGAGCTGAATTTTCAAAGCTATCACTTAAGGTATGTCTTACTCACTCTACATTTATTGAATCAGAAGATGAAGAGGTTAGGGAGTGTGATAGATATTTGGAAGCTACACTATCCATTTCTCCTTCAATAAAACTGAAAGTGGAAGAGCTAAACTCATCTCGGCTGACATCTCCAAGTAAGAAACCACCCAAGTTTAAACTTAAACCGCTTCCATCAAATTTAAGGTATGCTTTCCTAGGCCAGGACTCTACTTTTTCAGTTATTATTAACAGTTCCTTGAGTGATGTAAAGGAAGAGAAGTTGCTGAGAGTCTTGCAAGAACACAAGATGGCCTTGGGTTGGTCCATCTCGGACATAAAAAGAATTAGTCCTTCAATTTGCATGCACAAGATTTTAATGGAGGATAATTTTAAACCGATCATCCAACCCTAGAAGAGATTGAATCCATCGATGCAAGAAGTGGTGCATAAAGAGGTATTGAAGTTTTTGGATGCTGGGATCATTTATCTAATCTCAGATAGTGCATGAGTAAGTTCAGTGCAAGTTGTCCCAAAGAAAGGAGGGATAACCGTGATCAAGGATGACAACAACGAACTCATACAGACAAGGACGGTCAAGGGATGGCGAGTATGCATAGACTATCGAAGACTGAATGATGCAACTCGGAAAGACCATTTGCCATTACCTTTTATTGATCAAATGCTATAAAGACTTGCTGGCCACGGTTACTACTATTTTGTAGATGGATATTTCGGTTACAATCAAATAGTCATTGCACCCGAGGATCAAGAGAATACCACTTTCACCTGTCCTTATGGCACTTTTGCATATAGGCGCATGCCTTTTGGTCTTTACAATGCGTCAACCACTTTCCAAATATGCATGATGTCCATCTTCTCGGATATGGTGGAAAAATTTTTAGAAGACTTTATGGATGACTTCTCGGTTTTTGGTCACTCTTTTGATAATTGCTTATCTAATTTATCTTTGGTTTTGCAAAGATGCAAGGAGACAAATCTTGTTTTAAATTGGAAAAAATGCCACTTCATGGTCGATGTGGAATAGTGCTCGGCCACCGCATTTCCTTTAAGAAAATTGAGGTCGACCAAGCAAATATAGAAGTTATTGACAAACTCCCACCGTCGACCAATGTAAAGGGCGTGAGGAGCTTCTTGGGTCACGCCGAGTTCTATCGTCGGTTTATCAAGGATTTTTTCCAAATTACTAAACCTCTATGCAATCTATTGATTAAAGATACTAGGTTTGAATTTTCTGATGAATGCTTACATGCTTTTGAAACATTGAAAAAGAAATTAATTTCAGTACCTATCATTGTATTACTGGATTCGAATTTACCTTTTGAATTAATATGTGATGCTAGTGATTATGCTATAGGGGCTGTTTTAGGGCAGAGAAAACAAAATTTCGTGTTATTTATTATGCAAGTCGGACTTTAATAGAAACTCAACTTAATTATGCTACTACTGAAAAAGAATTATTAGCAGTTGTGCTTGCCTTTGACAAATTTCGTTCTTATTTGATAGGTTCAAAGGTGGTCATCTACATTGATCACTTAGCTCTTAAATACTTGCTGTCGAAGAGGGATGGCAAACCAAGATTGTTAAGATGGATTTTGCTATTACAAGAGTTCGATTTGCAAATAAAAGATAAAAATGTACTGAGAATGTAGTGGCCGACCACTTATCTCGTCTTGAGCTTAAAGAGGAGGCTGATGAGGAGAAATTTTCAATTAATGAGACCTTTCTGAACAAGCCATTAATAGCTATACAAGTTGTTCCATGGTATGCCGACATGGAAAATTATTTGGTGTCCAAAATTCTACCGGCCGAGATGACATATCAACAAAAGAAGAAGTTTTTTTCTGACTTGAAATATTATTTTTGGGAGGAACCTTTTCTATACCGGAATTGCATGGACCAGATAATCAGGAGATGTGTGTCCGAGATGGAGATGAAGGGCATACTCAGACACTGCCACTCATTGGAAGTGGGCGGCCACTTTGGTGGAGCAAAAATGGCAGCGAAAGTTTTACAATGCAACTTTTATTGGCCGACTATTTTTAAAGACTTTTAATTTTGTTAATTTATGTGATCATTGTCAAAGCGTTGTAGACATTTCTAGGAAACATGAGATGCCTTTAAACAATATTTTAGTGATTGAATTATTTGATGCTTGGGGTATAGATTTCATGGGTCCTTTTCTATCCTCATATTCTAATAAATATATTTTGGTTGCTGTAGATTATGTCGCCAAATGGGTGGAAGCGGTTGCCTTGCCGACCAATGATGTGAGGGTCATAGTGAATTTGTAACACCCGGACCTAGCGCCAAGTTTTTTTTTTTAACCTATTTTGGGTTAAGTCTGTGAAAAATCCGGTTAAAATTTTTCAAGTACTATTTTATGGGCCGATAAAATTTAAGGAATAGCCCATTTATTTTTTTATACACTGCATTTTTTTTTATGGACCTTAAAGCCTAAGCCCGTGTTATCTTATTTTTTTTAGAGTCCATGTTCTACACAATTTTACGTCGGTTTTATCCCTACGCATGCACGCCGCTTTCTCCCATATCTAGGGTTTTAGTTTGACCTTTCAATTGCCTATTTATACCACACGTTAGTAGGCACAACCGACTCTTTTCGATCCCAAGAGTAGCCGCTACCCAGCTTCGTGCAGTTCCTCCCAAACTGCTCCAACCGTGCAGTACCACCTACCCAATCCTGCACCTCCACGTAGCTGCCCTCTTCAGCCACCCCATTGTTGCCGTCTTCCCCATCTGCCACCATGCACTGCTGTTCGGCTACTCCTCATGCAACAATGATCATGGAAACCACCATCGTGCAACCCCCACAGCTTCTACCACCGGGTTTCTTCTACCGACAGCATACTCAGCCGCCCCCACCATGCGCTTATGCAGTGCACCACCCACGGCCAGCAGAGGAAGATCATCACCACGGGTTAACCACGTGAGACACCGAGCCAAAGGTTCGCACGATGAGAGACTCACCCACGCACGTCGAAATCCTCCATTAGCCATCCCGCAAAAATCTCTATTCCTCACTCCAGAAATAGAGGATCTATTCCTCCTACCTTGAGCCACTACGACAACTGCCCACCAAGAGCTCCTTCATGTTGTGGCCCCAGAAAATGCCAGCGAGATTTTCTGTCACCCCAGGTCCACCTCACGCCACCTCCGCCGCAAGGTAATCTCCCTCTCTGTTTTCTCTCTCACGCTCGGCTTGCTCATCCCGTAACCTCTCTCTCTCCATTTCCCTCACCGTATTGTTCTCTCTCTCTCTCTCAGTGCCCCACCACATGATCTGCCACTACCCCCAGCTGTGCCGCCGTAGACTTCCGCCCAAGCCATCGCTGCACATAGTTTCGGTATGCATGGTCCTGTCACGTAAAGTTTGATCCTAGGTTATTTTCTCAAAGAGTTATGAGTTTTCTTTCCCAAAATGCCCTTGATTGGGTATGTACTAATCATGTTTTTATCATCTGCTATGCGTGGGTTTTTATTTGCAGTATAAGAATTCATATTTACGGATAGAAGTTATTTTACTAAATATATGAGTTTTAAAATATGATTAAGTTAATTACCAAAATGAATCTAAGTTGTAGTTGTTTAATTTTTAAGATATTTTGGTATAAATATATTAGCTAGTATTAAATCTTATAATTTGATTTCATTAGTAAATAAGTTAGATTTTGTGTTTTAGTCGGACTGATTATTGGGACATTGATGAATTTAGAAAATGTGACGATATTTAAGGGTTACGTGAAGTTAGGTTTTTGAAGAATTAAAATAGGTTATTTTAGCATCTTAGGCTTAAATATTGAAATTGTGTTCGATTGGAAATTTATGAGAATTACGTTATTATGTTATAGGTGACAATTAATAATTGTTTAGCATCTTGAGGAAATTCCTGAAAAGCTAAGAAGTTCAGGTAAGCGGGATTCCTATGCTAGACTTTGCATTAAAATAAAATGAGCTGAGGTTATTTTTGGAAAATATACATATTTGATTTTGAAAAGAAATTTGAACTACTTCAGTTATTTGTTCTGTATTACTTATGAGATTCTGTTAAGAAAAAATTATTTTTTGTCATGACTAGTGTAGGCATGAGCTTATTTTTGAGATTCTGTTTCTGAACTTTGATAAGAGAGCTAATATGAAATTTTATGCATAAATTATGTTGTGATATGATTTTGTCCTGTTCTAAAGATTTTCTGTACTCTGATATGATCTGATGTGATTTTTGAAAACCTCTGGCATAACATTCTGTTTCTGTTTCTGTTTCGTTCTGACCTTACCACGGGTGTAAAACTGTGGCCTCTGTTCGGGTTGGTACCAACTTTTCTATTTCTGGTGCACCCACTTTGGAAACAAAAGTGGTTTTCTGCGTGGTCTTTCCTATGTGCACACTCGGGGCTCCGAGAATGAATAAGAGGAAGATTCACATTCTATTTTTGCTCGGTTAGCTACCGGGGTTTGCACAACCCTACCACGGGGGTTAAATATGGTATTTGTTTTGATATGATAAGATAAGATGTGATGTTTCAGTTTATGCTATGCCAAAGGGAATTTGATTATGAATATTTTTGAACTTTTGCTCTGATATTTTTTATAACATGTTCTGACGCTGCATTTTGAAAACATTATTCTGATTCTGCATTCTGAAAGAAAACATTTTTGTTCTACATTCTGAATTTTGTAAATGCTCATGTTTACATACTTATATGTCCTCTACTTACTGAGTTGTTGATAACTCACCCCTTATCTCTAATTATTTTTCAGATAATTTTGATGATTCAGCTGGAGAACAAGAGTAGAAAGTTTAGCAAGGTGTGATGATCGTAGTGAAATAAGTGCCTGAGGGTCCAAATACTTATTTGAGAGTCGTAGTTAGTAAACTGATTTGTTTTTCGGGTATTTTGATTTGATGAGTTGAAGATATTTTCGAGTTTTTGGAGAATTTCTAATTTATATTATTGGAAATTTCTTTATTGTTCCCATGGAGGAACTTAGATTTTTTGATTGATTGAATGGATTAATATTTTATGGGATTTTTTGGATTTTATAGTTGTATTATTTAAGTTAATTTTAGGTATTAAGAGCTAACTCTCCAGACCTTTGGGATCGGGGCGTTACAGAATTTCCTACAGAAGACCATTTTTTCCTGATTCGGCACTCCGAAGGCCATAATTAGTGATGGCAGGAAGCAATTTTACAATTGCCAATTTGAAGCGCTACTGGCTAAGTATGGATTTACCCATCACGTGACAACACCATACCATCCTTAAAAGAGCAGCCAGGTCGAGGTGTCTAATCGAGAGCTGATGCGCATACTGAAGAAGATCGTGAGTGTCTCTCGGACAGATTGGGCGAGAATGTTAGATGATGCGCTATGGGCCTATCGAATAGCATTCAAAATATCGACCGGGATGTTGCCTTATAGGCCCATTTATGGAAAAGCCTATTATCTACCCATGGAGCTAGAACACAGAGCCTATTGGGCAACGAGAACACTGAACTTTGATTTATAAGCGGTTTGCGAAAAGAGAATACTGCAAATCAACGAGATGGATGAGTTCCGCAATGATGCTTATGAGAATGCATGTATTTACAAAAATGAAACTAAAAGATGGCACGATAAGCATAGTTTGAGAAGGGAATTCAAAGTCGGGCAGAAAGTTCTATTATTTAACTCAAGACTTCAACTCTTCCCAGGAAAGTTGTGCTCTCGGTGGCCGGGACCGTTTGTGGTTACCCGTGTCTTTCCCTATGGGGCGGTTGAAGTCCATCACGAGACAAAATGCACATTTAAAGTAGATGGACGGAGATTAAAACCCTATGTGGATGGAGACTTTAACTCGAAAAAGTGTTCCATCGATCTCGCTAGTAATATATGATGAGAGGATAATGTCTAGCTATAGACTTTAAATAAAGCACTTTTGGGAGGCAACCAAAGTTTTTATTTGTTTTTTATTTGATTACTTTTGCTTAAAATTATTCCTTTTCTTTCATCTTGCAGGAACGAAGAGGCGAGGAGATCTCCAAGGGGTACATAATTGCACCTTCAAGAAAAATATTCAATTGAAAGAATAGAAAAAAAAATCAGAAGAGCATTTCTTACCTTCTCTCATTCTTTGCTTTAGTTTTTCTTCAATTTTTCTCATTGAGGACAATGTAATATTTAAGTTTGGGGGGAAAAAAATTATTTTATTAAAAAAATGATAATAAAAAAAATTAATAATAATAACAATAATAATGATGATGATGATGATGATGATGATGAAAAAAATTGAATGGTTTGATGAATAAAAAGCCTATGATAAGAATATGATTGAAATTGATTATAATTTTTAGGAAAAAATCTCATCACTTAAATCTAGTTGTTAATTCTTTACTTGATCTTGCTTAATTTAATATTTTCTATGTTCAATGAAGCCTATGATAAGAATATGATTGCAATTGATTATAATTTTTAGGAAAAATTCTCATCACTTAAATCTAGTTGTTAATTCTTTATTTGATATTGCTTAATTTGATATTTTCTATGTTCAATGAATGCTTATAATGATCATTAATCGTTTTACATACCTAGAGAAATTTTATGTGAATTTTGTGAATTTGTATGGTCTCAACTTACTTTAGACCTTGTTTGATTACACTCGAGGCGAAATCCTAGACGTAATATTATTGGGAAATTATTAAGGCATTCTTTGGACCAATTGAACCTTTCAAGCTTTCCTGTTTATTATCATTATCCTTAACCACCCATTTGAGCTTTATTGAATTACTAGTAAGGGCAACGTGCGTTGCACGTATGCCCAGTTGTCTACCATTAAATGCTGCAAGATGCATAATAGGCAGCAAAACATGACCAACTTCAGATAGGATCATTGTGTAAAGCAGATCATCATATTATCACAAGTATTTTGACTAAATCATTTCCCTTTCTATCTCATATTATAAATCCTAATATCAATGATTATATCCAATAGTAGTTTTACGAGTTCCGGATAGAATAACATATAATGAGAATCTTGGATCTTGTTAGGCAGCAAACTCAAGAATTGAATGCACTTAAATGAAATATAGCATCCATAAGCAAATTAAGACTATTTCTTTTACTAAAAATAAAATATTGTTTGGTTGAGCTTACCAAAATCTCTTGTTTAAAAGGCTGATGTTTCTAAATAAAACAACACTTGGTGAACATTTTCACTATGAAGGCCACCCATTTTTGTCAATACATACATTTTTTTTGTGAGTATAAACAATTACTTTTGGTTCTCAGTATTTCAAGAGTTTAAAGAATAGATATAATTCCTAAATTCCAAGAACGACATGACAAGATATATTCACATGTTCACTTTCCAGGCAATAATAGGTATTAATTTTTTTTTTTAATTTTTCTTTAGAAATAAAATTTTAAATCTAACGGATGTGAAGCCTCATCTTTTAGATCTGCTTTTTTTTTTTCTAGCTAATTCGTGTTGATTATCTCAGTGTCCTCGTTTCTATTTTTTGTTAATATATACAAATCTGAGATTAAATTTCTCAGAGATCGCCATCTGTGTTTTTTCTCCCTATTTTCTTACAACATTTTTTGAAAATGTTATGAATCTGAAGCCTCATCTTTCAAGTCTGAGCTTTATTTTTTTTTTTCGCCTGATGGGTGCTAGTTTGTTGTTTCTTTATTTTATTTTTTTTATGCGTTGGGATGTTTATTTTCATTGCAAATTTTTAATTTTTGAATGTTTACAAATCTTTCTGTCTTTCTTATCTTCTGATTTATTTCTTATATATGCTTTTCTTTGGTTTTACATACTTTCGTATATCTGATATTTGTTTGGTTGTGGTCTGAACATTTGTAATTCGTGGGTTTTTAGTTTTGTTTTGAGTTTAACAAATGTCTGTAGATGTACAAATGAGGGATAAAGACCAAAAAAGTAGTCGGCAAAAGAAGAAAAAAATACAAGCAAGGGCAAAATTGGAAAAGCAAATGTTAGACAAAAATAGTGTTCATCTAATATTCGCGTTTATATATATGGAAGATAGTTTGGCCTTATATTGTTTGTTCCTTCTTGTAAACCTCATATTCTCTACCCTATTTGAGCTTAAACACTAATTTTCTTACCTTTTAAGAGAACTAAGTTTACAAGTCACAGACTCACAAGAGCATGAAAGACAAGAGAGGTAGAAGGTCTATAAGTATAGTTAATTATAGCCATATTATCAAAATCATAAGTTTGGGGGTGTGAAAAGTCAACTCGTCTACTGTGTAGCCAACAAGAAAAGGCCGATGAGAGTCATCCACAAAGGTAGTCAAAAAGGTATGGAATATTTCCATGATGAAAAAAAAATGAAAAAAGAAAAAGAAAAGGAAAGAAGATGTCTGACCTGCTGAATAGAGGGGTAAAGAGAGAGATACTTGAAAGTTCAATAAAGAGAGGTATGTTGAGAGATTCACAATGATTGAGAAGAGATGTTAGAGGTGAGAGAATGCTCTATTTATCTGTTGGTGTTCAAACTTAAGTTCTCTTGCTCTGTTTGAATCCTAACTTTTCTTTTTAGCCCTCACCCTAACCTTACATTACAAACTTAATAAAGACCTATTGATCTCTGGTGATAGTTTCTGTTCTACATTAGTGGAGAGTGATTTGAAAAGCAAGCCCATGGAGTTTTTAGAGATCCATTATTTATTTACTTGTTTACATAAAACTATCTGGGGAGCTAATGATGAAGTGAGAACGTTGGCTATGCTTGAATGTGGGATGGATAATGCAATGGAATTGAGTTTTGAATTAACTTTTGGACTTGATTGATCTTGAATGATTCTTTTAAATTATAGATTTTAGGCAATATTTGAGGCCATAAATTTTATGAATCAAACCAATGGTTGATTTAATTATTTTTCTGTTTTTCTTTGCTTGAGGGCGAGCAAATCTTAAGTTTAGGGGTATTTGATAAGTGTGATTTTTATGTAATTTTTATTACTCTTTTATTTATAAAAAATGTCAGTTTTCCTTTAATTCTATTGATTTTATTTTATTTCTATAGATTTTTCTTTATTTTCTTGGATTTGAAGGAATGAGAAGATTTAGTGCAAAATGAGAGCATTTTGGTACAAAAGAAGAGACTATGGAGCTAGACCAATGAGAGGCAATGAGATCTGAAAAGGCGAGTAGCTTTACCACTCAGTAGGTTGGCGAGAGGGTTCTATCATCCCAATCAGGAGTCTTTCTTCTCTGTAGGTGAGAAGACTTGGGTGGTTAGATTGGGAGACCAGTCTAAACGACCAACTTAAAAGACCAACCTAATGATATCATGGGCAACAACTAATAAAGGTGAGCAGTTTTACTACTCAGTAGGTTGGTAAGAGGGTTCTATCATCCAGATCGAGAGTCTTTCCTCTAGATAGGCGAATAGACCAGTCATATTCAGCGCACATGACATCTACCCGGTGGGACCCTTTCGAGTGCCAGAATCAATCTGTTGGTGATCAAATCCTCCCAAGCTTCGCAATTCAAGCCGCACATCACTGAATCTTCCATTTTAGATAATCTCTGTATTTTTGGGATAATCTTCTTTTATGTTAACATTTATCTTTAGAAACTATTTTTCAAATTTTTAGGCTAGATTGTAGCCGCATTTATCTTTTTTCCTGGTTTGAGTTTTGACATCTATTTAATCCCATCTTGTGGGATGAATAGAGGAGTCTGAGTTTGAGAGTAAAAAAATATTCTAGAGTTTATTTTTTAATTTTCTTTTAAGGAGGCGGATCTGGAGGGCAGAGGCGAGAGTCGCATACTTTATCAACCGACTCCAACGAAGAATACTAGTTTTATTATTTTTCTTTTCAATTTCATTATGAACTAATTTTATTTTCTAGAGTTTTGATATAGTCTAGCATTAAACACACAATTTAAATTCTAAGTTATTTTATTTTGAATATTTTTATTATTGAGTGTTTATTCCTTGTTCTTAATGCTTGCAATTTTCTAGCTAACTATTGTTTGATCTATTGAATCACAATGAGACCGAGAGGTGATTTGTGATTAGATCTCTAGGATTAAATACCATTAGTTGAGCGAAAGTAAAAATACTTTACAGCGATTAGTATGATCTTCAAGAAAATCCAAAGAATTTAATGAGTCTCTAATTAGTTAAATTCACATAGAGATATAGAGTTATTAGTTGGAGATATTTTTAGTATTGTTCGAGAGAAAATATTGAATAGTTAAGGGATTTTTATCATCAACTTGAGATAATTGGAAATCTATAATAAGGAAGAATAAATTATATGAGATTTGCTAGGTAAAATCAAATGCTGTAAAATCTTAATATTAATGCCATTTTCTTCAGTTTAATTTAGATAATCTATTTTTCAAATTTTGGTTTTCCAAATAGTAATTAATTTAGTAAATCTCAATGCTCAATAGCATAATTATTTCCTATGGGATCGACATCCGTTTTCTTTAAAAACAGTTTACTACTTGTTACGATTATGTGCACTTGCAGATATTTTCAGCACAACAGGCTCTCGAGTTCTTGACACATCGTCTACCATTCCGGGGAGAATGGTAGTTGGGACTACGAAGTGAGATTTGTTTACAAATCTCTATAAGTAAGCTACTAAACTACCAACAATATACATATGCATCCATGACTGTAAAACGGAATGGATGCATTGTAATATGAATATAAGTATGTGTGACATGATTTAGCAAATAGCATGGCAAGTGCTTGACTTGAAAAATAACGTGATTGCACATGGACGTTACATGACTTGACTGAACTAAACGTGGCACAACTTGACATGAACATGAGATCTTGTTTAATATATACATGGTTGATTAAACATGAAACTATGGATGCTACACGAGTCCTCTTTAGTTGTGTGTTTTTTTCTGCTATCGCATCACATAACAGACATCTGTGTCAACTGTGAGAGTACATAATAATAACTGAACTGATTTAAAACTGATAAATATGTAGTTGAAACCACCATCATTGGGTTGTTGTCTTCGCTTCGATAACCAGTTGCTTAGGTCTCATTCAAAGCCTATTGATGATACTTTGTCAACCTAGGATATTCCATAACTAGTTTAAGCATTCAAGCATGGACAAAGAAGTTTCAATAGGATAGCTCTCATTCTAGCACTTGGGGTAGTGATAAAAATAAAAGAATCCAAATGCTTGAAAATGTTTTATAACTTAATGCATATAACATGGCATGGCATGTAACAAAATGAATGTTTGACAAATGACGTGGCATATCATGACATGTAACAGATAATCAATTTATTAATGACATGGTATGACATATTATAATAATTTATAATAATCATAAGTGACAAAAATATAACAGTAACAATCTTATCACCGTACATGCATAAATACATCGAGAGTAAATTAGAGGTTAACATACAGTGATTTGCATGACGAAAAATGAGCATCAAAGTTGTGAACTGAAATGAGATATTTCTAAGATTAGAATATCTTATTAAATACTTAGAAACATAAAAATTACTGACCTATGGCAAAAATTGCAAAGTTACCTCTTTACTTGAGGGAAATTATAATTTTGTTCCAAAAATAAGGATTTTGCATACTGACTCCAAAACGTAACAAAATTTACATTGTGCATTTAAATTTTATCCTAAATCCAAATATCAAATAAGAAAAATTTAAAACAATACAAAACTATGAGAAATACTCCTTGGCAGATTCATATATAGGCCAAAAACTTGATTTTTGTTGCAATTTGACAAACCATCAAAATAACATGCTTAAACTGATTTTTGCAAAACTAAAAAAATAACATCCTTAGTTCTGAAATCATACTAAGACATCAAAATATAAATTTCATAAAAATCATGAACTCAGTGCATCAACAAAATGCCAAAACACCAAGTTTAGGTCAAATAGAACCAACCCTTGATGTTATTGATCTAATAGTTCCAAATCAACTCCAAGAACTCTAAAAGTCCATAAATACTCTTCTAACATGTTTATCATTTATCATTTAAACCTAAGTGATAGCATGCTGGATTAAACAGTCAAAATCACAAAATACAACCTATACAATGAAACTTCAAAATTGTGTGTAACATGCTTTTGACTTTAAACAAAATCACTAGATATTTGATTTTCATGAAATAAGTCTTCAGGAAATGTAACCATTTACCTTACAGTCAACTTATAACTTGATCCAAGCATCAAATCTAGCATGATTTGGCAAATATTTCATCCAAACAACAACTCATACCTGAGAGCCTTTAGACTCGAGTTTCAAACAAGCTCTTCCATGTATAAAAATATTCTATCAAACATCTAAACCAATATTCTCCAAAAATAAACTCTTAACACATAAATCAAAGGCTCAAGAATAACATATATGAATATCAAAGCTATTAGATCAAGTTTCTATAAAAAAAAAAATTAAAAAAAAAAAAAAAAAAAGCACAACTTCACCAAAATAGAAACTATTTTGGGTCATCCAGTTTTTAACTGTAACAGCCCGCTAGGAATTCATTGGTGGAATTTCTATTGGCTTTAGGAATCTCGTGAAAATCCTATAAGTTTTTACGAATCGACCAATCACACAGATTTTAGTCTGTCAACATAGTCACTCACTATGGTGCTAGAAAGATGAGTTTAATTATTTGAAGTAGTTAGAAGTGTCAGAATGCATTATGGTCTACGCCGTTAGACTCAGTGGATTATTTAGGATTTTATGGCGCAATAGGCTATTTTCATAATTCCGAACGAAACGTCTGTTGAAAATTGTGAAATTATTTTTAGGGGTACTTCGGGGTTGAATTTCGTTAAACGATTTTCACTATAGATTAATATGAATATTTAGAATTTTTTAGTACTAAGTTTATTATGTATTTTTCAGGAGTGAATAGTAACCTCAATAAGCGCACCCATTGCAGTGTTTTCAAAATCACAGTGTGGAATGTCCAAATTAGGTTAGAGAAGTTTTATTTGGACACTTGGCAAGATCTTAGCCACACATAGTAAATGGTATTAGACACTTGGCACAAAGAAGAACCATTAGATAGATTTGTGAAGGAATCAAGGTGTGAGATCATGCCACCTAAGCAAAGTTGTGTTTCATCTGTTCAACCAAATTGTGCCAGACCAAAGAGGGTTTCAACCCTAGCAAAACCCTAAATGGTTGGAATCCAATTGAAACCCCAAAAGCTTGGTTGAAACCAAAACCCTAAATGGTTTTCCCAAACCCTAAAGTTGGCCTCCAAACCCTTTTTAATCCGATTTCTAGCATTGTGTTTAATCACTTGATTAAATCACTTCCACATGCTATTAATTAATCAAATCCTTGTTATGACATCATTATTCAACCTTTTAAACCTTGGGAATTTGATTGGGCCAAGAAAAATTGATTTTGGGCTTGATAGCATCTCAAACCCTAACCAAACCCCCTTTAAACCCCAAATTGAAGCCCACTTGGTGGGGCCCACCAAGGCCCACGAAATTGGCCACCTTGGCAAAGCTTCTTGGAGAAGTTTCCTCCCCCACATGGCAGACCATCCACTGCCATTGGCTGCACCCAATAGTGCCTTGATGTGAAGGAGAAATCCACTCCATCAACCTCCATCTTTCACAGCTGCTGCAGGCAGTCTCTGCCCCTCTCTATTCTCCACTTTATGTCACATAGCCACCTCCAATCAAGGGTCTTTCAAGCCCAAAACTTCCCCCTCCAGAAGTCTAAAGTCGTACAAGACACACTTCTCTCCATTTTATCACTTCTTTCCCCCGTTCTTAGAGAGAAAACCCAAAAGAGCTCTCTCGGGCAGATTTCTGGGTCTTTTTGCGTGGCTATTTTTGATCCCTTGTAAGTATTATCTCATGATTACTCCTTCCATGCTCATTTGATCGGTCAAAAGTATTTTTAACCATGGAAAATTCTGGGCGTGAAACTAGAGAGTATGTCATGTTTTGGAAGTTTTGACCAAGCTAATGGACATATCTTGGTCCGAAAATTTTATGGAGTGTTGTTAACATGTGTTTATGAATGTTCATTGAGGTTTTGTTGCTTGAATAAAGCTTTTGATGATATATTTTCTTAGAGTTAGAAACTTGAAAACTGGAAGTGGAAAAACAGTTTCTGTTTTGTGAAAGTTTGAATATTTCGTGGTTTAATCTTATTCCAAAGGCTTTGATATTTTTATATGATGATCCTAAGCCTTTTATATACATGTTAGGATGTTATTTCGAAGATATTTAGTATTAGTTTTAAAGATATGATTTTTTATGCAAGAGGATTTCGGTTAGGCCTAAACTTTGATGTTTTTGAGTTAGATCCATGTTTTATTAAATTTTAGCCATGTGATTTTAAGTTTGATGGTTGGATCTTCTTTAGGACACATTTTTAAACCATGTGATGTGTTAGTTTGAAGATCACATGTCTTTAAGCCATGAATCAAGAGATGGATCAAAGTTAGTTGGGAAAAACAGTTTCTGTTTTGGACTAAGTTTAAAACCAAAAACTCCAAGTGTGGTTTTGTGATTTTTGGTGAGTTTGGTTTGATGATTTAAAGCATGTTTGATCTTAGGATGATGTTATGAATATGTTAGAAGTAATATTTGATTTTTTTGGAATTTTTGGAGATGTTTTTATTAAGGTCAAAACTTGTGATTTAAGGTTTACTTTTTGTTAAAAAGTTTGGGTCTTTTAACAAAAAGTTTGGTGTTGATAATTAGCTTTTTCTTAATGGATATTTTTAAGGGTGTTTTTAAACTTAGGATAGGAAGATCTTTGTTACAAGATTTTGGTTTAATCATGAGTTTTGGAACTTGAAAGAATTGCAACCAAAATCAAGACAAATGGCCTATGTAGGTTTCAGCCATAGTGAGTTTTTCATAGTTGTGATTGGTCTTAAATTTTTCTGAGTTGATATTTGAGTTTGGGACAAAATTAACATGAGGAATGTAAATTTTGGTAATTTTTGAAATTAGGATATCAAATCTTTAAGTTAGGGGTAAAATGGTCATTTGCCCACATGTAGAGGGTAAAATGGTAATTTTACTCTAAGTTGTCTCTTTTCACATTTCTAATTGTTAGTAATTAATTTCTAACTTTCAGAAGACCCTTTTACAGCTGCTCGTGTTTCGCGCTTTATTCTAGTAGAATGCGACGATCGAGATAAGTTAACTTTTAACTTACTATCAGTTTAATGTGTATGAGTGACAAGTAAGAGAACTAAATTGTATGTATGTATGTTATCATATGTGCCATGCCAAGTCATTACATATTTATCTGTTACACATATTTTACTTTGTCATGAATTATTCATCTGTTACACAAGATATTCTGTCACGTATTGCTATACATTGCAAGTATGTCATGTTAAGTTAAGTATGACATCAGTTACATGTATTTCATTTTACATAATATTCACTGTCACATGTTACGCCATGTTAAGAAATGTTGTATGTTATATGGTATGACATGTTACGAAATGTTGCATGTTACATGTATGTCATGTTATGAAATGTTCTCTATTACATTTATGTCATGAAGTATGTCATGTCTGTCATCTTACATTCATGTCACGTTATGCTACGTCAGGATTTTTGTCTTTTATGTCACGTTCATGTTACGTTACGTTACGAAATGTCATGTATGCCAGTTAAGTTATTCATGTCAATCACGACCCTAAGCGCTAGGATGTGATAATATCCTAGTGGAACTCCTTTGTTCACGCTGGAGTGTCTAAATAGGTGTGAAATTTCCTGGGTTGACGAAGTACAGTCAACAGGTTGCGAAATGGGGCCTAATTAGCTGGTCACCGGAGCGCGCCAGGCACTAACGCCAATGGTGCCACACATTATGTTACGTGTGTCCACAGTAAGTGTGGCACAAACAAATAAGTCATGGGGCCACAACAACTGTGGAGCATACACTACGTGAGATACAGCAATTGTGACACGTAGAATACGTGGGGCCACAACAACTGTGGAGTACATATTAACGCACTCACAGCTGGTATAGACACCCGTGATGTGATGCGATAATCGGCAGGGACACACGGCTCAAGAGGACCTGTGTAGCACCCATATGGTCACTTTAATGATTAAATCTATTGAATAAGATTTCAATTTCATGTATTTCACGTTCAAGTCAAGTTTCAAGTTCACGTTATGTTATGTTCAAGTTTACGTTCACGCAATCATGGTAATCCCATGAGACAAGGATATGTTTCAAGTTCATGTTATGTTATGTTCACGTTCACGTTATGTTCCAAGTTCACATTTATGTTATGTCATGCTCAAGTTCATGTTCAAATTATGCATGTTCACGTTCATGTTATGTTTCAAGTCCATGTTATATTTCAAGTTGACGTTCATGTTATGTTTCAAGTCCATGTTATGTTTCAAGTCACGTTCATGCTAAACTTCAGTTTCAGTTTAAGTTATGCCAGTTATGTTATGTTGTATGTCAAGTTATGCTATGATTACTTATGATTTGATTATGCATTCATGCTTTTACTGCCATGCATGCATCATTAACCTGTGTGGAAGTTTTCCGTTAACTTGCTGAGATTTGTAATCAAATCTCACTATGGTAGTCCCAACTACCATTCCCCCCGAATGGTAGATTTTGTTATAGGATCTGAAGGAGAACCGGGAATCGACCAACTGGAAACGGCCGACTAAGCGACGGTGCGACGTAGATGGTATTACAATAGTTACCTCAGATTACTACTTGTATTTGTGGAGTTCAATCTCCAGCACTCTTTTGATCACAACCTTATGGACTATTATTGTGATCTTAGTTGTTTAGTATGTCGTTAAGTATGGAGTATGTTTTAAGTATTTGGAATATTTTAGTTTGGTGCATTGTATTGCTAAAGAAAAAAATTATCCGCTGTGAATATTGCATAATGCTAGATGCATGTTAGAAATATTGCATCTTATATGTCATGAACGGAGGCAGGTAACCTTGTGTTGCATGTCTCGACGCTTCAAATGTCCGTCCGATCCCAAGCGGAATCTGGGGGCGTCACACTAACAGTTCAAAATCATGGAAAACCCTTTTATAAAAATACAAATATGCTATGAATCCAAACCTAACTTTCATATTAACATGTTAACACTTCAACATAGCAAGAGCTATCCAAGATTTCTCCCAAAACTTCGCAAAACTTTCAAGATTTTACACGAACATCAAAACTGTCACCATTGTGACCTTTGCATTATCCAACCAAACTTTCACCAATCAAAACTGCATGAGAAACTTTCAGCCATCACTTGGAATTTAAGATTTTGGTTGGATTTCAAGGGTTTAGGATTTCACTAGAGTTGAACTCCTCTTTTGGTTGACCAAACAATTTTCGGTTGAAAGGAATAGCATTTGGCTTAGGTGGCAAGATCACATGACTTGATTTATCTTCCATTTCATCACACTTCATTCTCCATATGCTAAGTGTCCTATTACTATTCTAATGAATGGCTATGATTATGCCATGTGTCCAATCAAAAAGTAAGCTTAGTAATTCTAAGTGAATTTGGACAATGTACATGAGGATTTGACAATCGTTTGAACTGGTTGCCAAGTAGCGCTATCCCGGGTGTTACTATTTATCCAAAAAATTACAAAATTTTAATTGTACCATAAAATCTGAAATAATCATACGAGCCTAGTGGTGCAATTCGTTTCATGAAATTCAACTTCTAGGTACCTTAATTAAATAAAAAGGAACTCTTGGCTACTATTTATTCGAAAAACGGGAAACATGTTATTGTACCCTAAAATCCTAAATATTCATCCGAAGTAATGGTACTATTCGTTTTACCAACTTATACTCTTAAGTGGCTCGAATAATTAGAAAGGTAAGTCTGTAACCATAGTAGGTCAGGATCCGACTATATTAACAGACTAAAACCTAATCGATCTCTCAATTCGTGAAATTGTTTCGGAATTTCATGACTCTTTCTAAGCTCTAAAGGAATTTATACATTGAATTTCTTTTGGATTATTATTACAGCTTTTTTGTTAGTTTTTTTGGCTCCACTTTTGACATAGTTCTTAAGTGGACAGTCGTGTATATTTGATATTGTATACCTTCTTTCTTTGGAACAGGGTTAATAGTAGTGTGACAATCTAGAATTGGCACTTTTTCTGTAAAAAAGATTTTAATTTTTTAATATCTTATTTTCAGTCTAGATAGATCGAAACACGGAGGGAATACTTGAGCATTTTAGAATTTTGAGTGGGATCCAATGTATTAGAGGCAGTTTGTGAACATGGATGTATTTTTCTTGGGTTCATCTCATTTGACATCAACATTATTACTCGCAGCACTGTTCCCATCGATTGATATGTATAATGAATATTTCTCGTAATGCCTGTGTATTTTGTGCTGTTTTCTACAAAAATGCATCTAGACTTCTCAGTTTTGTAAGACCCTGTATAGACAGTCAGGACAAGGGTTTCTTATGTCTTTTGGAGAAAGCTCTTTTTCAATACCTAAACTTGTTTTTATCTTCTTCAAGCACAAACGTGCATAACAAGTATGTTTGATAAGCCAATTTGCACCCATTTATACGGATTCAAACTAAAGTCCTTCTGCATAAAACAAACATCTAGACCTAATATTACTCACTAATTTCTCCTATGAACTTTCAACTTTTGAAATTTCTAAACGTGGGGAGCATTGAAGATTTTATCACATTAAGCGCATACTCCAATATCTTTATTGGTGGTGTGTTGACCATTGAAAGTGCATGTCAACACCTACTCCTTTTGAAAGCACAATCAAAACGGTTTTATCCACGTCTAAAATCAACTTGAAGCAAGCCCACCCCACATTAACGAAAATAACAAAATTATAAAAATCAAATATGTTTTGCATTTGTTTTAAATTTGAGAAATTATTATAAAACAAAATTATAAAAATATCATTATTTTATAAAAATACTCACGTACGTACTTATAGAGCATGGTTGCAAACACATGCACAGAAAAACTATTAGGTTTATTATCAATTTCCAATGTGAACTTTAGACCTTTTGGATGATTCTTTACTGATTCCGTAGCAGTAATAGAGAAAATTAAATACTATCACAACTACATTAATATTCATAAACCACATGTCTCAGAATTATAACCTAAATAAATTTTTACAGTCATCCGGTTGTTCAAGAAAATTTAAATATAGCAACATAACAAAGCGGGGAAGCCTCGATCCTCAATCTCCTGAATCCTAGATCTCCGTGTCTAAGGTTAGGTTTGAATAATGAGTTGAAATAAAAGTTAAAAAAAATATTATTAGAATATTATTTTTGTTTTGGGATTTGAAAAAGTTCAATTATTTATTTATTTTAAATGAAAATTTATAAAAGTTATAATGATGAGATGAGATAGGTTGATAGTGTTTCTCAATCTAAATTGAACCTAAAACTTCCACCAAAGTCTACAATTCTAAAGAGCGAAACCAAAGTTACTAGGGTGAGATTTCGAAAATTCTGCAAGTGAAATTAAGACTAGGTACTCTCAAATATGCAAGTCCACTGAAAATGAATATATGTAATTTATAGATGCAAAGAACAATGAACAAAACACCAACCACTCATGTGGGGCCTCAGGCCTTCTTGACCACGATGTCCACCAAACAGACTAAAAATTCCAGTTTTAAATATCAAGTTTATTAATGTGTATACCTCGATCTCCCTTAAATGGATCATCCACATATTCTGGCTCTCTTCATCACATTACGGATAATAATCGTGCGTTTTTCTTCATTCCGAGCTACATCTTGCTTCACACTCCATCCTTGACCATGATGTCCTCTAACCTCCGTCATTAGAGAAGCCAAGGCTTCCAATCGAGAGCGTTACCGTCTTATTTGAGCCTATTGTCGCTCAGCGATAACACAGAGGACATCAATCAATATTATGCACTCCTAAATAATTAAAGGAACTTTGTCAAAATAATACTCTATCTCGACTTGGGATCGTGAGGATACTCCCACAATGGCAATTAGTGGATTTTTTTTAAAAAAAAAGATAGAATAGAATAAAAGTAGGTAGGGTTGTACTGACAAATTCCCTAGATATATAATTAATCAGCAAAAGATGCTTTACATTATCCCTAGACTTTAGCTTTATAGCAATACATTCTTTGGAGCAAACTTGCATAATAAAAGCTTCCCGGTTCAAGAACATGCAATCGACAGGACAAGGAGTTATTAACTGACATAAATTCATCACGAACTACATACCATCTCTGCTCCAAAAAGGATAAATAATAAAAACTTCCCACAACCTTGAGAAGTACTAAAACAGCTTCTTATATCAAATTTTAAAACATAATAAACTTATTGAATCATGGATTGTATGTTAGTTACTGCATGGAGTCGTGGAGTCGTTAGAGCGAGGAAACGGCCAATATATTTTTTTTTTTTTGGGGGGGGGGGTGTTGGGTGGAATAATTTACGGGCCAGCCACATGCCTAGTCCACCTGGATAGAAACTAGGGGACAAGAGAGTCAGGAGCTAATGGGGTGTGGGGCTGTTAGGAGGTAACACGGGTGTTGTGGGGAGGTAACATGGGTGCAGGGACTAGCAGAGGGGGCGCAGTCAGACCTGCAAAACAAACTTGGCAGGCGCACACGAGAAAATGGATTATGATAAACAGAGGAGGAAGTTCTTCTTTTTCGGAGGCTTCATCATCTTCTTCTTCACTGCTTCTTCTACCTCTTCGATGGCTCCTTCAAATATGGGAGTTCCAACAAAGGCTTTTTCTCTAGTAAATTTCTTTTCATCATTACCATTGTATAGTGAGATATGAGAGACCATGAGAGACTATAAACAAGAATATTATAGTGGATTTCTCCTCCCAAATGCTCGTGAACGTAGGCATTATGCTGAACCACATAAATCCATATGTTCATCTCTTTTATTTCTCTGCACTTATGTTTTCCATTCACCGCCATGGATGTACGCATCCCCCCCGTACAACTGCACTGGAACACATTCGGAAGCTCCAAACAACACCGAACGAGGCCTAAGTCGCCCTAGTGGGCCGGGAATGACTCTTTCTCCCCTTTCGGCCTATTGAGCGATTTTTACCGCATCAACAAGGGCGCCATCTGTGGGATCTGATTTTCTCTCTCAGCCGGAGGTGGGAGAATGAGGATTTTTCAGCACACTGAATAAATTACCGGACGGACAGATAACACCCTCCTAAATGAGTATGCCCAATTTCTTTAACGCTTATATTTATGAAAAATTGGTGGATCGTGGGCGAGAAAGGATTAAATCTTTCTTGCCCAGGCGAGGGACTCAGTCAACCTGCACTCGAATCGCTCTACCACAAACAAAAAAATATATACACTGTTCAGACACTTGCACTTCCGATTCATTAGTGGGCAAATAATGTGCTTCTAAAAGTACTCAGTAGCCACGAGGTGAGGCACAGTACTCGGGTGGGCATTGTACACTTAAGTGCACAGTGCTGCCCTCATAGAGGTCATGCATGGCACTATGAACAGTGCCATGCATGGCAACCAGATGGGTGCACGTCCTGTGCACCCGTGGGTAGCGCCATGCCCACTCCGTGGCTCCACCAGCCGGCACTCCGGGCTGTCGTGAGGGCCACAGACATTCTCTGTCGCAGCCCTGGGGGTCACCGTAGCTACTGGCCATGCACAACGGGGCAACATGTAAATGTTGCCCAACGCCCTCAAAAAAGCTTAAGGCTGGCCACAGTGAGCCCGTCTGACTTTCTGGCAGCCACCACTTGGGTCACCGGGAGTTTCTATCCGTAATGACGTGATCCCCCCTCCCACGGGGCCACACTCAGTGGTTCGTCTCCTCACCATGTCGCATGTATGCATAGAGAGGTCACGGCCTCGCTGTGGCCGGACCAGGGGCTGTGCTGGTAGTGTCCATGCCAATCGCTGGCGTCGTCAGTCCCCTTGGAGATACCCATGGCTGCCTGTCCATGGCGGAGGCCTTGCAGAGCCACCGGCAGATGCACCTCGACTCGAGCACACATCCTCCTCCTTCTCAGCTAGGCAGACACCCCCACGAGGTCCTCCTCCTCACGATTCTCCACCTTGGCTCAGCAGCCATCCAGCACGTGCCCTTCGCTTGCTCACGGTCCACTGTAGTCCCTTGGCTCAGGCAACACACTGCACGTGGTTTGTTCCACTCAAAAATATGATCAGGAACATGACTTGGGGTTTGGGAGCACCACACGACATCTCCTCAGCCTGGACCCAACCCCTTAGCTCGGCAACACACCTGTTCGGGAGTCCCACCGCAAACTGCAAGTCACGTAGCTCGAGAGTCATACCCCAAACTTGCCCAGCTCCTCGGCCACCTAGTCCGGACCAGACCACTCGCCGTACGGAAGCCAACATGCTTAGCCCAGGACCACCAACTCAGACTAGGCATGCGTAGAGGTCGAACCAGCTCAACATTCCTGTGTGTACTGGACTCAGCACCTCTTCCAGTTGCCATGCACTGCTCGGTTATGTGGGACTCGACAATTCGTCACTTGCATAGCTTGGACAACGCCCCACCTACACAGGGATCGGCACAATTTAGTTCAGACCAACGTGAAGACTTGGCATGCTTCCAAAAAATAAAAAAAAAATAAAGAGAAAGAGAAAAGGGACAGACAGCTGAGGACAATTTTTGGCCAAGCAAGGATGACTACAGCAACTAGAAATTAACCGATATTATCTCACAAAATTTACGTGAATTTATATCTATTAACGAAATTATTTATTATAGTGCGGAAACACCGATCATGTGACCCCGCGCTCTGGTGAAGCAATTTGGCACGGACGAGCACCCCTATCCAACAAAGCTGAGTCCCTACACTCGCAAGAAGACGGGTCCCTTGACTAGCTGTGGGGTAAGGCCAAGTCCCAAGACTTGCCGCCAACCCCCTAACTAAGCTGAGTCCTTACACTTGAAAGAAGACAGGTCCCTTGACTAGAAAAGCCGAGTCCTTACACACGCAAGAAGACGGGTCCCTTGACTCACTATGGGATAAGGCCAAGTCCCATGACTTGCTGCCGACCCCCCGTTCAACTAAGCCGAGTCCTTATACTCGCAAGAAGACGAGTCCCTTGACTCAATAAAAGTCAAGTACACTTGCAAGAGGACGAGTCCCTTGACTTGCTGTGGGGTAAGGTCCCAACTCCCCGGACTTGGCACCGACCCTCTGTCCAACAAAGCCGAGTCCTTACACTCACAAGAAGATTGGTCCCTTGACTCGATAAAAGTCAAGTACACTCGCAAGAGGACGGGTCCCTTGACTCAAGCCATAACCGCCTTGTGTGGGTAGCCTTCGGGAACGAGCCGATGGGCTCAACAACCACCTAAGGTGGACCCAGGGGCTTGACGGGACCTCAAACCACTTTGCGTGGGTTAACTCACACAAACTCCAACAATAACAACAAGATAAAGGCCTCAAATGAGCATACACTATTCGAATAAATGACAAAAATCCGAGCTTCGTGCTCGCCCCATACGCGGTTGAGCCCATCTCCCGCATTAGCTGAGCTCTGCGCTCACACCATACAAGGTCGAGCCCATCTCCTGCCTTAGCCGAACTCCGCCATCGAGCCCATATCTCGCATTAGTCGAGCTTTGCGCTCGCACCATACACGGTCGAGCCCATCTCCTGCCTTAGTCGACCTCCAAGGTCAAGCCCATTGCCCTCCTTAGTCGAGCTCCATGCCTGCCCTCTACACGGTCGAGCCGATCTCTCGCCCTAGACCCGCACAGGCTACCTACCCGTACTCTACGTAATCAAGCTCATATCTGAAACCTGAATTCGAAAATATTTACTGTTTGCACCAGGGGAACAAATGAATGGGGACCAACCTCCAGAATTTACTTCCCTGTGCATCCGGGCAGATCAAGTCTACAATATTTTTACCTCTAAAGATTCTCAAGGTCCTTACTTGCCCTTAAGAATCGTGGGGTACTATGAAGGGGAAAAATAAAGAAGCCCATATGGGCCCAGCCACCAAGCCTGGCCCACCTGGATAGAAACTAGGGGACAAGAGGGGGTCAGGAGGTAATGGGAGTGTGGGGCTATCAGGAGGTAACGTGGGTGCCAGGGGGCCAAGAGGTAACGTGGGTACAGGGGCTAGCAGAGGGGGCGCAGTCGGACCTACAAAATAGGCTTGGCAGGCGCACACGAGAAAATGGATTCAGATAAATAGAGGAGGAGGTTCTTCTTCTTCGGGGGCTTCATCATCTTCGTCTTCAATGCTTCTTCTTCCTCTTCAACAGCTCCTTCAAACAGATAGCTCCTTAAAACAGGGGAGCTCCAACAAAGGTTTCTTCTCCAGTAAATTTATATTTAGCATTACCATTATACAGTGAGATATGGGAGATCATGAAAGACTATAAACATGAATATTATAGTGAATTTCTCCTCCTCAAATGCTCGTGGATGTAGGCATTATGCCGAACCACATAAATCCATGTGTTCATCTCTTTTATTTCTTTGCACTTATGTTTTCCATTCACTTTTATGGACGTACGTATTCTCACCGTACAGCTACATCGGAACACTGCCGGGAGCTCTAAACAACATCAAACGAGGCCCAAGTCACCCCAATGGGCCGGGAATGATCTTTCTCCCCTTCCGACTTGTTGAGCGATTTTTACCTCATCAACAGTGGCGCCTCAACAATATGTATCCATATTCCTGATCTTTCATTTGGGTTGTAATTCCCTTCCAATTTAAATTGTTCAGTATACTTTTTCTTCTTTTTGTTCTAATTAGTCTCCCAAATAATTTTTAGAAACTACTATAAATCCACTTGTTGAAAATATTTTCAAAATAATTATATATTATATATTTATTACTAATAATATTTTGGTATTGGATCAGGGTTTATAGTAGTGTGGCAATGAAGATTTGGCCCCTTTTTGTCCATAAAATATTCAGGCCCCATTTGGATGGTGAAAATATATCATCTCATCTCATCATTATAATTTTTTTAAATTCTCACATAAAATATAATAAACAATTCAATTTTTTCAACTCTCAGAACAATGATAATATTAAAAAATAATATTCTAATAATATTTTGTTCAATTTTTAACTTTTATCTCAACTCATCTCATTTTAATTCATTATCCAAACCACACCTCAGTTTTGGGAGTTGGTTGAGATGGGGTCATCGGCACCTATTTAATAAAGGAAAAATCTAATTGTAAGCGATTTTGCGCACTAATATGCGCACACATTTAATATGATTGGACAGAAAGTAGATTTTATTAAAAACAATGTTAATTTGAATTTAGAATATGAAGGCAACAACATTAGTACGCAGATTGGTACTTAAACTTGCTTGTACATAGTAAAACTTATTTATAAATATCTCATTATCAGTCTAGATGGAAAGTGTTAAGGATAAGGATAAAGCTGCTATAGAAGCCGTAGAAGACTAGAAGATTAACATCTGTAGAAGATCAGAAACTCAGTCTCATTAGCCGTAGTTATCTTGATAAGAATATTCTGTTATTTCATTTTAAATATTTGTTACGAGTCCGACAACTATTAGATCTGTACTCAACAACTTTACCTATTAATAAGAGAAACAACACACAGAATGCAAGGTTGATATTTTCCTCAACATGGTATCAAGAGCCTAAGACTAACGTCGACTATGGCAGATTCTAATACTCCTATATCAGAGACTAATCTCTCCTCTCCCTTCCCACCCATATTTACATCAAATCCCTTTCCTGCACCTATTACCTCTCTTCCTAACTTCACACCTATTAAACTTACGAGAGACAATTACCTGTTATGGAAAGCACAGGTTGTCCCCTACCTCAAAGGTCAACATCTTTTTTCTTTCGTTGATTGGTCATCTATCTGCCCTTCACCCATGATTACTACCGCCACCAACCAAACAGTGGCTAATTCGGCTTTTATGCAGTGGATCTTGCAAGACCAGCTGATCCTTTCTGCGTTAAACTCCTCCCTTTCCGAAACAGTGCTTGCTTATGTTACGAAATGTCAAACCTCTCGTCAAGTATGGTCAACACTGGAACGAATGTTCACTTCCACATCTCGTACTCGTTCAATGAATTTTCATTATCAATTAGCTACACTCAAGAAAGGTAGCTCCTCGATCTCAGATTATTTTCACAAGTTTACTACTCTAGCCGATACGTTGGCTGCGGTTGATCAACCTCTAAATGATTTTGAGTTGGTCTCCTTTTTACTTGCTGGCCTTGGACCGGAATATGATTCGTTTGTCACCTTTGTGACAACCCGAGTTGACCCACTCTCCATAGACGATCTTTATGGCCATTTAATTGAACATGAAATACGCCTGGAACAACACCAAACGGACTTCATCTGGCCGGTGCTAATTATGCCTCACATGGTTCTCGTGGCTCTCGAGGTGGTCGAAGTTTTGGCAGTGCATCTGGGTACAATTATGGGCATGGATATGGCCGCACCAGTCATGGCAGAGGTCGTGGTCGCAGTTTTAACTCCTCAGACTCTCGACCTGTTTGTCAAGTGTGCAATAAAGCAGGTCACATTGCTTTACGATGTTACCATCGGTATGATGAATCATATGATCATAATACCGCTTCTGTGCAAGCTTATTTTACAGGTTCTTCTCAGTCCAACAATCTCAATTGGTACCCAGACATCGGTGCTATGCATCACTTGACTTCAGATCTCTCCAATCTCAATATTACTGCTGAGGAATACACTAGACCCGATAAAATCCGAGTTGGTTACGGCACTGGTTTAACCATCACACACTTTGGCACCTCTAAACTCTCCACTCCTACAATTTCTTTTCTTCTTCATAATGTTCTTCATGTGCCAAAAATTACCAAAAATTTACTATCTCTTCAAAAATTTACGGCCGCCACTAACACTTTCTTTGAATTTCATCCCTCTTGTTTTTTTGTGAAGGATCGAGCAACAGGGAAAATTCTACTGCACGAGCCGAGTAAGAATGGGCTTTATCCTCTTTCAGCTTCCAATAAATCTTCTTCTTCGTTTGCACTCATTAGTGAACGAGCATCGCTTTCTCAATGGCACTCTCGAATGGGCCGTCCAGCTTTCAAAATAGTCCATTGAGTCTTATCGCAATTTTCTCTTCCAGTTGTTTTGAATACATCTAGACTATCATGTCCTGCTTGTCTAAGTTCTGAAAGTCATCAATTACCATTTTTTGAGTCATGTAAACGTGCATCAGCACCACTTGAATTAATTTATAGTGATGTTTGGGGCCCGTCTCCTTTTATTTCTCATAATGGTTTCAGATATTATGCTACTTTTCTAAACTCATACAGTCGATACATATGGTTTTATCCCATAACCTGCAAAAGTGATGTTATAACCATCTTTCATAAATTCTATCCCCATGCAGAACGACAATTTAATTGTAAAATTAAAGCTGTTCAATCTAACTGGGGTGGTGAATTTCGATCACTATCTTCATTATTAGTCTCTCTCGGCATCTCTCATTGACGGTCTTGCCCTCACACTCATCAGCAAAACGGTACTATTGAACGTAAACACCCTTACATTGTTGAAACTGGTTTAGCTCTCCTAAATCATAGTCATGTTCCTCTTAAATATTGGGATGATGCATTTGATACTGCTTGTTATTTGATTAATCGGATGCCATCACCAGTCTCTCACAACACATCACATTTCCATCGTTTATTTCTAATTGATCCCGATTATTCATTTTTTTGTATTTTTGGTTGTGTCTGTTGGCCCAATCTACGACCATATAATCGTCACAAGTTACAACCTCGATCTATTCAGTGTGTCTTCCTTGGGTATAGCCATAATCACAAAGGTTATAAATGTCTCAATCTTCTTACAGGCAAGATCATTATCTCTCGCGATGTCATTTTTGAAGAATCGGTATTTCCATTCCAATCACATTCGGTTTCATCCTCTCCTATTCCACAAGTGTCTCCCGTAGTACCCTTTGTGATACCCATTACGAGGCCCAATACTTACTCTTATCGTGCAGCAGAACAACCCATGCGTGCATTCAGTCCATCACATTCACGGCATCCACATACCCAAGCCCATCCAGCCCATACACATCCATCTTCCTCTTCCCTCGCCCCTGAACCATCTCCCTCAATACCAGACCCGATTCCCCCAATCTCCAATCCCCCATAACAAATTTCCTCAATCTCAAACCCGTTAGACCAAAATTCCCCAATCTCGAACTCACCAGAAATTCCCTCTCAGCCAACCTCAAATACCCAACCATCTCAACATCCCATGCTCACCCAATTGAAGAATAACATTACCAAGCCAAAAACCCACACCGATGGCACCGTCAGATATCCCATACCCAAAGCTCTCATTGCCGAAATAGAGTCTATGATGGTTGAACCATCCTGTTATACAACTGCGGTCAAGCATCCTCAATGGAGAAATGCAATGAACCAAGAGTTCGATGTGTTACTTAAAAATGGTACCTGGATTCTTGTACCCCATACGGATGCCCGAAATATTATTGGTTCAAAATGGGTCTATCGAATCAAACGAAAAGCTAATGGTGATGTGGAACGCTACAAGGCACAATTAGTAGCCAAGGGCTACCTTCAACAAGCTGGAGTAGATTTTTCTGATACCTATAGTCCGGTGATAAAGCCCACAACGGTAAGGACAGTTTTATCAATTGCTATTTCTTCAGGTTGGGAGACTAGACAAATTGATGTACACAATGCTTTTTTACACGGCACTCTATCGGAGGAGGTCTTCATGTCCCAACCTCAAGGGTATGTTCACCCACAATTTCCAAACCATGTATGTAAACTGAAAAAGGCACTATACGGCCTGAAGCAAGCCCCAAGGGCCTGGTTTTCACGTCTCAATACTCGCCTTCTGGACATAGGCTTCCATGGGTCATGATCGGATACGTCCTTGTTTATTCACACTTCATCTAAGTTCACAATGTATATTCTTATTTACGTTGATGACATTCTGATCACTTGTTCTGACAAGCATGCCATTGATGAACTATTAAATACTCTACATTGTGACTTTGCAATTAAAGATATGGGCAGCTTGAATTTTTTCTTGGGTATTGAGGCTCTTCATTCAAAAGGACAGATTATATTATCTCAATGTAGATACAATATGGATTTACTTCTCAAGACAAAAATGCATGAAGCCAAACCCATTAGTACTCCTATGGCCACCTCCGCTAGTCTCAATGCCTTTGATAGTGAAGATTTCAGTGACCCCACATTATTTCGCAGCATGGTTGGAGCCCTACAATACTTGTCAGTTACTCAGCCAGACATAGCCTTCACAGTTAATAAGTTATCTCAGTTCATGCACTCACCCAAATTAGATCACTGGTAAGCAGCAAAGCGTCTACTTTGGTATCTAAAACAAACCATCAGCTATGGTCTTTCTTTTAGCAAGTCAGCTAGCATCACTCTACAAGCCTTTTCAGATGCTGATTGGGTAGGTTCTCATGATGATCGATGCTCAACAGGAGGTTTTTGTGTATTTCTTGGGCCAAATCTTATCTCTTGGAGTTGCAAAAAGCAAGCCACAGTTGCTCGTTCAAGTACTGAAGCGGAATACAAAGCATTAGCCAATACAGCTGCTGAACTCCAATGGCTTCAGTCCCTACTACAAGAACTTGGCATCAAAGCCTCAGCTCTCCCTACTTTATGGTGTGACAACATAGGAGCTACATATCTATAAGCCAATCCAGTTTTTCATGCTCGAACAAAGAATGTAGAGATTGATTTTCACTTGTATGTGATATGGTAGCCAAGAAACTTATTGAAGTCAAGTTTTTATCCTCCAAAGATCAACTAGCAGATATTTTTACAAAGCCTCTATCTTCATTCAGTTTTGCAACACTTCGTTCCAAGCTCAATGTAGTTTCATCTTCATTGAACTTGAGGGGGCATGTTAAGGATAAGGATAAAGCTGCTATAGAAGCCATAGAAGATTCGAAGATTAACATCAGTAGAAAATCAGAAACTCAATCTCAGTAACCGTAGTTATCTTGATAAGAATATTTTGTTATTTCATTTTAAATATTTATTACGAATCCTACAACTATTAGATCTGTACTCAACAACTTTACCTATTAATAAGAGAAACACCACACATAATGCATGGTTGATATTTTCCTCAACAGAAAGAAACATAGAGAGAATACTTCAGCTTTCGAGAATTATGATTGGGATCCATGCTATGACATGCAATTCTTGGGTTCGTTTCATCTCTATATAATCAGTTAGGGATAGATTGCTTTGGCCATTGGTTTTGGCCCTAAAGAACTTCTTGGTAGGGTTGAATCCTTCAACTCGAAGTTCTATGATCTAAAGATAAGGGCAACATACGAGTCTAACTTCTTTTAAATATAAATAGCCATAATGAATAATAGGATTATCAAAATTATGGAGCACAAACGAAAGCATAATTTGTATTTTTAGTTAGGATTGCGAAATTATCGCTCATCCCTAAATTAATAAAAATATGTAAATTTAATTATTTAATTAAGTAAGTAGAGTATAGAGTTAAAGATTAAATTCAATTTTATGTGACAATATATTATTATAAATAATTTAACTTTAATTTAATTTAATTTTTATTGGTAAGTTAACTAAGCACCCATATACACGGTTTTGAGCCTTCCCAGAACCTGCATGCGTAAAGAAAAAATTTAACTGTAAACGATTCTGCATACTAATATGCGTATTCATTCAATATGATTAGTCAGAAATTAAATTTTATTAAAAATATTACTAATTTAAATTTAAAATATGAAAATAATAATATTAATATACAGATTAATATGTAAACTTATTTGTACATAGAAAAATTCATACGTAAAACATACGTCCAGATGAGATCATCCATGCGCATTTATATTTTCCACGTGGACTTTGGATAGATCGGTGCTTTTTGACTCTTTCTATATTGATTTCCTCGTATTTTTCATTTGATAACGGTACCTAAATTTTCTTTATTATTATTTTACTATTTAATTATTTTTTTCTTTAAATTTAGGTTGAAAATATGAGAAAATTATCTTCTTACATAATTTAAAAAATAACTTCAATCATTCAACATAATCATATAATTTAAATTTAAATCAATTTTTATAAAATTAAATTTATTTTTAATTAAATTATATGATTATATTGATTACTTAATTTTTTTTCAAAAAAATTATATAAAAAAAATCAAGTTTTAGAATTTTTAATTAAATTTTAAATAGAAAAACAGAAAAAAATAATTTAATAAAAAAAAAATATATAATATCATTATCTGGGGCAGTTAATACCCATTACAACACATAATTTCTACCTCTTTTGTTTGAAGTCCATCCCATCAATGACTTTAATTCCCACCCACCATTTTCTCCTCCTAAATTAATGCTCTGCGTCCTTTCGCGCAAATGTAATGCTACGTGTAATTCTCTTGTTAGATATAGAGATACGTACTTGTGAACTTGGATTGATATGAATAATGCATATAGTAAGTGTTTTTCTGCCTCCATCTTAGAGCATTCTCATTGGATTAGTTAAAAATTAAATTCAATGAGAATTTAGCTATTAGGTCAATAAATTACTCACATTGAATTGGAATATAGCTACAGTAATATCCAAACTAATTTCTAAATTTGGAACACACTATTCATTCATCAAATCCTTTTTATATTATTTATTTCTCTCTCCTTTTAATATTAATTATTTATCTCTCTATTTTAAATGACAATTGAAAAAATATAATTAGAATACAATTACAAATTAATATATAATATTATAAATAGTAAAATATGATAAAATAAAATAAATTTATAATTAAAAAAATTAAAAAATTTTCAAAATTATTAATTACTCATTACTATATAATGAATAAATGGATAATTCAATTTGAAAATTTGATGTGAATAGTCAAAATTAAATTCATCTTAGATTATTTTATTGTCATATAATAAAAAAATGGCTATTCCAATGTGGAGATTTATAAAAATGGAATAGCTAAAAGTTAAATTCATCTTACATTCATAAAAAATGTATTTTAATTTAGCCATTCCAATGAGAGTGCTCTTAGTGGGTTTGAGAAGGACAATTGAAAAAATAAGAAGCGAAAGTTAGTTTTGAATTAGTAGACTCTTTGACTCGATCTATAGGTAGGCCCCCCTCGATATAACCATCATGAGGAAATGTACCGTAGGAGATGTGAGTCGTTGACCTGAAATCTCGAATAACGCTTAGCCCTTGAGTGTCTGTCTACATAGACAGATAGAAAGCAAGGAGGACCCTCGATCCTCTAACAAGAAAGTATTGACGGACCACTAAGGATGCCAATAAAGTAAGGCAAATCGAAAAACTATGCCGCATTAATGACACCACTACTTGAGCTACATGCCATATCAATGAAGCCGTTGCAGAGACACGCAGTATTAAATGACTCTGACAAAAAGAACAGTGAAAGAATACGGACTCCATAGGGGTAGACATGCACGATCTATCTTCTAGACTCCTGGTATAAATAGTAGTTTCTAGGTATGAGAAAACTTTCTGATCTCTAAACTCTCTCACTTATTTATAAACTTCCAAGATACTTTACTAATTTTGGTATTGAAGCCTTCGTAACCCCAAGACCACCCTCTCCTAGCCATTTCCTCCTTCATTTTCACAGGTCCAATTTGAAAGATCTGAGTTGTTGGAACCTGACTTAAAGGCGTACAAAACACGATGTTAATACATATTAATCATAATTTCTCTACATTTCATGCTCTTTTTTATATAAATTCAACATCCAACGTCAACCTCCCTAGTATATATAATAAGTAACCTTTATGTGTATTTTGTCTTTATATTATTTTTTATATATCTAATATTGGACGCTGGATACAAAACTTATCCTAAACAGCACGTACACTTCTTATCATGGGCGGAACTACGTTAATTAAGCCATGTTTTGCAATCAAGTATTTTTCAAAATTTTTTAACATTTCTTAACTTTTCTCATAACTTCATTCTCAAACATTAAATAAATACAAAAATAAAAAAAAAATCGATTTCAACTTGTTATCTAATCATTACTTAAACATAAAAATCAATATAACAGTCAATTTTTACAAATTCCAAAATAAAAACTCAAACAACTTGTCAACTTTATTTATTCACTTTAACAAACTTCAATATAATACTTATTTTAAAAGTGATTTTTATTTAAAGTTTTTTGTCTCAGTTTTCAAAACCTAATCTCAAACATATTTCCAAAATTCTCAAATATTACTAAACACTTTTGTTAACCAAAAATGGCCGGCTCAACTTCGAAAACTTTTGAAAAATAAATTTTGAGGTACGTATTTCTAGAAAGAAAATTTTGTATAAACTTACTCTTGCCCCCCAACCCATCAAAGTTGACTTCCTAGCTAGTTAGTATCAAAGTTGTCTATGTGGGGCTTGTACCTATCATTAATCTTTAGAAAATTTAAAAGAAAAACTCCATCTGTTTCAATTAATCGCCATAATGTGGGATGATTGACGGTTGACCTGCTGGTCAATTAGCACGGCTGGTGTTTGTTGCCACAAAGTTGCTGAGAAGTTTCTACCCACTTGTTTCGTTGCGAGAAGCACTCTATAATTGGACCTCTTGGTGAATAGTAATCGCGCATACAGAGAGGATGATCACTTCTTCCATGGCCTTTCAATCAGAAGCAGCTTCTTCCTCTTATTCTTCTATCGATACATGGACTCATGATATATTTTTGAGTTTTAGAGGTAAAGATGTTCGTCGCAAATTTATTTCTCATCTATACCATGCTTTAGATCAAAGTGGAATCAAGACTTACATGGATTACTTCGACCTTGAAAGAGGAGAGCAAATTTCATCGGAACTTTTCAAAGCTATTGAAAAGTCAAGGATTTCAATCATTATACTCTCTAAAAACTTTGCAGAATCCAAATGGTGTTTAAATGAGCTACTGAAAATTCTCGAGTGCAAGAAAATAATCAAACAAATTGTTTTACCGATATTTTATGAGGTAAAACCAGCGGAAGTTCGAGATAAAAAAGGAATCTTTGGAGAAGCATTCACTAAACTTGGAAAGAAAATCAAGGATGACATAAAGCTGCTGCAGTACTGGAATGAAGCTTTAGAAGAAGTAGCCAAATTGTCTGGGTTGGAATATTTAGCGATCAGGTAAGCTTTGCCTATATCATGTTCTGCATGTGTGTGGGGTGAACATATATATCATGCTATTGAGATATTATGGGAAAATTAAATTGAGACAAATTCAGGATCTAGGGAAAGTTGGTGAAGATAAAATACAATACAAAAGGAAAAATATTTGATCTTTATGATTATTTTGGAATTGAATTTTATGCAAAACATAATCGAATTCAATATATACTTTAACTCAATCATATTTATATGTTATTTACTTGTGAAATGTCTGACTCTTTAAATTTTTTCTTCTCTTTTTTATTGATAGGGATGAATCAGAATTTATCCAAAAAATTATTCGGTGGGTGGACTCAAAAATAGTAAACCAAACACCTTTAAGTGTTGTCAAGTATCCAATTGGAATAGAATCTCGTATACGAGACATTTATCAGCATTTAAATATCGGAAGGAATGATATTATACGTGTGGTGGGGATATTCGGAGCCGGTGGAATTGGTAAGACAACTATTTCAAAAGATATCTATAATAGGATTTCTTCCCAATTTCAAGGAAGTTGTTTTTTGAAAAATGTTAGAGAAACTTCAAAACAAGCAGGGGGTGTAATTCAGCTGCAAAATACACTTCTTTCCGAGATCTTAGGAAAAAAATTCGATATTAATGATGTTGATAAAGGAGTCAATGTGATTTGGGATAGACTTCGCACCAAAAGGATTCTACTAATTCTTGATGATGTGGATGAGTTGGTCCAACTAGAAAAATTAGCTGGAGATCGTGCTTGGTTTGGTTCAGGAAGTAGAATCATCATAACAACAAGAGATCAGCAATTATTAAAAATCTTTGAAGTTGATTCAAAATACAAGCTGAAGATTTTGGATGACAATGAAGCTCTTCGGCTCTTTAGCTTGCATGCTTTCAAGACAGACGAACCACTTGATGATTACGGGGAACTCTCTAAACAAGTAATAAAATATGCCCAGGGTCTTCCACTAGCTTTAACAGTGCTAGGATCGGATCTAAAAGGCCAAAGTATACATCAATGGAAAAGTGCATTGGATAAGTATAAAAACATTCCCAACAAAAATATTCAGAGAGTTCTTCAAATAAGTTATGATGGTTTGGAAGATAGTGAGAAAGACATGTTCCTTGATATGGCATTTTTCTTCAAAGAAGAACCTTTGGCTAATGTCATGAAAATATTTGATAGTTGTGGTTTTTCTCCGGTTCATGGTATCAAGAGGCTTATAGACAAGTGTCTTATTGCTATTGATGAGCAGAATAAATATTTTTCAATGCATGACTTGCTACAAGATATGGGTCGAGAAATTGTTCGTCTAGAATCACCCAGAGAACCTGGTGAAGGCAGTAGATTGTTTTTTCACGAAGATGTTCGTCATGTGTTGGAAGAAAGCACGGTAAGAATAAGAGTAAAAAGATTTAGTTTCACATTTATTTCCATTTTTAAAAGTGAAATTTAGTGAAAAATATTGGCCTTATGAATTATTATATAAATTTATATGTAAATCAAAATGAGTTTTTAATTAAATATAATAGATTCTGCTTAATTAAGATGATTCAATAAAAGTATCATATCTAAATGTCCTTTTTCGTTTCTAATATCCTAACATCTCAGTAATGAGAAAATACTAGTTAATTTTAGAATATCTGCAAGAAAAATTGATACTTAACTTTATGCAATAATTTTGCTAACACTTTTGTGCATTCGTTTACGTACCAGGGCACAAATAAAGTTGCAGGCATGATAATAGAAATGCCCAAAGGCGAGGATGTGATAAGGTTGAGTCCCGAAGCATTTGTACGGATGAAAAGACTTAGAGTATTTATCAATCGTAATGCAAGTTTTTCGAGTGGACCTAATTATCTCTCCAACGAGTTAAGAATGTTTGATTGGTTTGAATATCCGCTACAATCTTTACCATCCAATTTTTATGGAAATAAACTCATTATCTTTAGAATGCGTGGTAGCTTCATCAGGGAGTTAAACTTCATCAAGTTTAAGGTACGTGCAATTATAATCTTTAATAATTTTGTTTCTTTAATCTTTATGGCAAACTCTTTTCAATTTGTTATTTTTTTTTTCCTTTTTAACAGAATTTGACAACTATGGCTTTCGATGATTGTAATTTTTTAACAAAAGTTCCTGATCTTTCAAGCATCCTAAATTTGAAGGATATGATTACCAGAAGGTGTACAAGTTTAGTTGAGGTGCATGATTCCGTCGGATCCCTGGATAATCTCTCTCATTTGAGCTTTTTCGGTTGCTCTAGCCTCAGAATTTTTCCAAGAGTCCTCAAGTTGAGATCTTTATGCCAGCTTGATCTTAGTTGTTGCTCAAGCCTTCGTGACTTTTCTGAAATTGGGTGTGAAATGAAATCTTTAAGTAGATTATATCTAGTCCACACCGCAGTTGAAGAACTTCCTTTATCCATTCGGAACCTCACTGGACTTGAAGTTTTGTATCTGCACTGCTGCAAAAACCTTGCGCGTCTTCCAATTAACAGCATTCTTCAGTTGCAACATTTAAGCGAGCTTGGGATTGGTGGTTGTACAAATCTGGTAAAGAAGATGGGGGATGATGGACAATCGATTCTGGCTATTGAGTCTCCAATAATGGAAGACGAGATTTTATCAAGTGAAGAACAACTCCAGGAATTGGCACCTCCAACGAATTCAAGCAATGGGAATAGTGCATTACAAATGCTGGATCATAATAATTGTTTCCAATTAGAATCAAATTTCTTTCCAATATCAAGTCTCTTTACCATGTTTAATTCCTCGGCCACTTTGAATTCGTTATTTCTATCCGAAAGTGAAATTGTTAGCCTTCCCACCAGCATCAAAGGATTTGTCGCACTCAGTCACCTAGACTTGCGGGATTGTGAGAAACTTGAAGAAATCTTAGAACTTCCACCAAATATAACATCTGTATATGCTACGGGATGCAAGTCGTTAGAAAGATTTGGAGAAGTATAAAAAATATTGCAATTCAATGGAAGTCACATCAGATCGCTAGAAATAATTCTCTTGGAGGGCTGTGACAAAATGCACGAGAAGATTTGGAATTATAAAGTGCCAAATCCCTTACTATGGAAGGTATGTATGTATGTATGTATGTGTCTCATTCTCTCTCTCATTTCTTTAAAATTGACAATGATGATGATGTTGATATTGGTTTAACAGGGACATTATGATGCCAATGTGTTACCGGAAAATCAGATTCCAGAGTGGTTTCGATATCAGAAAGGATTTCTAGAAAATGAAATTGTTAAGAGGGGGGATGGTGTTGCCCAACTAAGAGGAAATGAAGAATTGGTAATGAATATTGAGGGGCCACACTATTTGGAGGATATAAGTGGAATTGTAGTCTATGCCCTTATGTTTTATAAAAAAGGTCGTGGTATCATGGATTTGTTTGATGATGCTAAGATAACCAGTAACAGTTCAGATCATGTATGCAATACCAATCTTAATAAAGCCGTATCATTATTTAATTGTGATCTGAATAAAGTTGGAGGCGGATATATAGTAAGGGTTGGGTACTCCGATTTAGAATCATTTGGGGTAAATGTTTTGGACAATTTGAGAGTTCAAATTCTTTCCACTTATCGGGATTATTTTCCGGCACCAATTTACAGAGCTTGCGGAGCCAATGTTGTATACAAGCATGAAAGCAGAGCACACAAAAAAAGAAAAAATGGATTGAATTGATGATCCTTTTGTGTATCTTTTACGAATCTCTTGCCAACGTCCTTCAGTTACCTTGAATTTTCAGGTGAGATTTTTCGCTCCTTTAACTTGTTTCGTAGATTTTAATAATTTGTCTGCTCTTTTCTAGGATGATTATTTGGATTGCTTTGTTGGTCAAGAAAAATTTGCAAGATGAGACTCAATAATGTCATTTTTACTCAAGTATATGAAAAAACCACTTGGTATTCTTCAACTAGGGGCATCGAACTTCCAGATCAGGTGGAGAAGGACGATGATGATTCAAAGGTAGATTTGGAGTTCGGGCTTCAACTTGGTATCAAGCATGGATTTCGAGCATTAATTAGCTTGTGTTAAGCAGAAGAATATGTAAGAATGAAGAAGTGTTTGAGAATATGCTCAGGACAGAGTCTGGTATTGCTTTCATTGTATATTTCTTCTTCAATTACAGTAGAGTATTTATAGCAGACTACAAGTAACAACTTTGATTCCTTTCCCATTTACAATATGACCGCTGTCCTATGGAAGGTGCGGTTTGTTACACATTATTCCTCTGCCATCGTAGGTCTGCTGTGCACATGTAGTGCTGCTGTGTTGTTCTGAAATGGTATGGAATGAGGGAGCAGCAGTGCTTAGTGCTGCAGCAGGAGCGAGAAGAGGCAGATGCCTTAATAGCCTGCAAGCTTTCCAATTTGTTCATCTACTTATAGCCATTAATTTTTTTTCTTGGATGATGATTTACTTATAGCCATTTAATAGTGATGTCATGGTGTTTCTTCAATGCTTCATATTGTATTCCAGCCAAAAATAGCTTGTATCCCTACTCTTATGTTTTTTTTTCCACTCTTAAATTTTTGTATCCATCTTCCAAAATTAGCTTGCATCTCTATTCTTTGCTTTTTCTTTTTCATTTTTTTTTTATTTTTTAAATATTACCCTGTTTTAGCCCCCATAAACTTTGTGTATGATGGACCATACATATTTATACCAATTTATACTTTGCATCTCTTGCAATGAAATCTGATTGTGAAGACTATTGCTCAAATGGAGGTTTACTTACGAGTAAGGATGTCATTTCGTTACTATCTGGGTTTTTCCTGTAGAGTAATACTTCATTATTTCCTTAGACGGAGTACTTCTTTCATTGATTTTAATAATCTGCCTTTCTAGGATGATTATTTGCATTGCTTTCGTGATCCACAGTGAATGCCAAGGGCAGACTCATGGTCGTCATTATACATAATTTTTTGACAAAAAAAAAGTCACTTTCTTGTCCATTCCTTTTGTCCAAGTTTCCAACTAGATAGGAATTGTAAATTCAAGATTTTGGCTAGGACTAGGTGACTAGATGGATAAAGATTATTTGATATTTTTGTAAGTTGGATGAATGTAAAACACTTTAATTTTATCTATAAACATTTGAAGTGTATCTAGAAGTTATTAGATAATGTTTTAGATAAGTCAAGAGTATAGGCATCCGAATTCTAAGGAAATTATCTTGTGAAGAATTTGAATGAAAACTATATCTGCTGAGAATACTTAGCATTATGTGTGGACATTCGAGTCAGCAAAGTCCTTCCATCAACAGAGTCCTACTACAGATCAAATTTCAACCAGACTCATTCCGTCAATAGAGTTCCACAGCAGATCAAATGTTGTTCTAAATATTTATGATTGGGACTGCGACTGGAAGATCACCTTTTGATGATTGTTCTTAGAACTTGGAGAGATTGAAGAGTGATTCACGTGCTTGACAATTTTCTAGTTCCTTATTCCTCATTTTTTCATCGAGTGTGTGCTTACTCCATGTTGAAGATTGACTGATCAAGTTCAGCTGCTAGAGTTCCAGTAGAGAAGTCAATATTTGAATATCGTCAGAGGTTCTGACTGCTACTGTGGTAGAGCAAACAAGTTGTTTGTCGGGTCACGTAAGAGAGTCAATTAGTAAAGGTTTTGTAATTGAGAATTACTTTTAACTAATCTTTAAATAATAAAATTAATTTTTTTGAGTTTGGCTGCCCTATAGGGTTTTACCTTTGAGGAGTTCTTCAAAGGGTTTCATTTCGTAACCAAATTTAGTGTAATGCACTTTATTTACTTTATGTATTTGATTGATTATCAAATTATTTCATTATTGATCGCTAATTAATTTGTTAGTTGAATTGATAAAACGCGGTAATATAATACAGGGGGTACTTGGGTAATTTTAATTAGCATTAGAGCATGGTTTACTCATTTGAGTGTGATCCGTGTCCCTGTTGACCATGTTGTCATTGACAGCCCCGCCACACTTTGATGGAAAAAATTATGCATATTGAAAAGTTCGTATGGGAGCTTTCTTTAAATTGTTGGATGAACGTGTGTGGTATGCAGTTGGGTGATGATAGACAAAACCCGAGACAACCATTGATGCATGGACAAGAGATGAGATTAACAACTGCAATTAGAATAGCAAGGGACTTAATGCTATTTTTATGGCAGTATAAAAGAATTTCTACGTGTGGGTAGCTAAAGAAGCTTAAGATATCTTGGAAGTTACGTGTGAGGGACCAAGAATTGTAAAAAATTCTAAATTACAAGTACTAACCTCAAAGTTTAAGGAGATTAAAATGCTGGAAGACAACAACTTTAATGATTTTTATGTTAAACTTAATGATATTGTAAATTTTAGGTTTAATCTCAGTGAGAAGGTAGAGGACTCAAGAGTAGTGAGGAAGATCCTAAGATCTTTGTTTGAAAGATTTCACCCAAAAGTGAATGCCATAGAGGAAATCAAGGACTTGGATGCAATTAAGGTTGAACAACTAGTAGGTTCCTTACAAACCTATGAGTCTTCACTTCCTCAAACAAGAAAAAGTAAGTCCATTGCTTTAAAAACTGTGAGAGAAGACCGTGAAGATTTTTCTGACGAGGAGAATCTAAACGATGAGGATACAACACTTATTGCAAGAAAACTCATGTTTAACAAAAGGGCAAATGGAAAGCTAAATAGAGGTAAGGAATTCTTTGCTAAGAAAAATGATTCTGAAAAATGGGATAAAGAGAAATCTGAGAAAAAAAAAATAAAGTTAAGTGTCATGAATGCTCAGGTTATGGTCACAGAGAATTAAATGTCCAAATTTTTAAAGAACAAAGGAAAAGCACTTAATACCACATTAAGTGACAGCTCAGATTTTGAAAATTCCAGTTCAACATTTGAGGATGAAAGCTCATTTATGGCCTTCTCTACTATTATTATGCTAACAAAACCTGAAAGTGATGATGAGCTCTAGTTGAGACTAATCATGAGCTGAGTTTACAGGAAGCCTATAATGATTTATGTGAAGATGTGGTCAAGTTAGAAAAACGAAATAAGAAGTTGTACAACAAACTCACAGTCGTGGAGAATGAAAAGAATAATCTGTTAGAGGCATTAAAAATTTCTGAAGTTGATGTATCAAGATTGAACACTCAAAGAAGAGTACTTGAGAAGGAATTGGAAAATTTTCAAGAATACAAGAAAAAAAATACAACTCAAAAGTTAGATAAGATGTGGAGCCTTCAAAAATTCAGTTGTCATTGCACAGGTTCGGGTACATGATTTTCCAAAGCAAAGAACTTCAAACCTCATCATCCTCTGCCACTTCATCAAAATGTATTATCTTTGTTAAGTGAAGCCAATGTGAGGATGCTTCAAAGAAAGCCATGTCAAAATCTAACATTCCGAGAGCCTTTCATGAAAGATCAACGTCAAGGAAGCTTAATAGAGGTAAGTTCGAAGGTAAATTTATTCTTACTTGTCATCATTGTGATATTCTTGGCCATATAAGACTACATTGCTTTAACTTGAGAAAAATGCAGGAAAAAGAAAATTACAAGAAAGGAAAAGAATTTAGAAAATAAGGTTGATGACTTGAGTCTTCAAATAATTGCCATCAGTCATACACTTGGTAAAGTAGCATATTTTTGTCTTCTCAACAAAGAAAAAATTGTGCAAAGTGATATGGACAAAACCAAACTCAGAGCAAAATGGGTGATTAAAGAGAATGTCGTGTTTTTAGTTGCTCACACAACACTCAAGGCAATGGACAATTGCTTGTGGTACTTGGACAGATCTTGCTCAAGAGATATGTCGGGAGATTGAGTCCACAAATGGACGAACCGTGACCTTTATAGATGGGAGCAAGGCCATAGTTGAAGGAAATGAGAATATTGAAGTAGCTGGACTGCCTACCCTTCATAGTGTTTAATTTGTGAGTGGCCTTAAGGGTTTCATAAACATATGAGTATCGAACACTTACTTTATTATTCTCTTTAAGACCAAATAATTTCCTTGTGGGTACTAAATTCTTGGTGTATGATGGTTATAACTCTAAGTGCAGGTGTTTACAGGTGAGGAAATTGTGAGAATTTGTAACAAATTGAGATGGAGATGGCTGAATTGAGGTTTTTCGGTGCAGGCTTTAGAGCTAATGGATAAGAAAAGTAGACCATGGAAGAGAGGTGGTGAAGAGGCAATCAGTTTCAGTCTGTTAGCAATGACTTCGATACCGGCTCTTTCTAAATCCATTAGCAACCTATGCTGAGTGGTAATAGCTGCAACTGTCGATCCCACTGACTTCCTACTTAGAGCGCCGGCTACAACATTAGCTTTGCCTGGGTGATAATTAATGGAAGGGATTGGAAACGGGGACAAACCTGATTTTTGTGTTTCCAAGGATGGAATTTTGAGGTTTAGGGGTAGAGTATGCATACCTGCTGATGATGAACTAAAAAGGTTAATTCTTGAAGAGGCACACCGTTCTTTGTACACTGTTCACCCAGGGAGTACCAAGATGTATCGGGATTTGAGAGAGTCCTTTTGGTGGAATGGCATGAAAAGAGAAATTGCTAAATTTGTAGAACAATGCCTGACTTGCCAACAAATGAAGGCGGAACATCAGAGACCTGCAGGATTATTACAGCCACTTCAGATTCCAGAGTGGAAATGGGAACATATCTCCATGGCTTTCGTGACAGGTCTACCAAGGACCGTAAGCGGGCAAGATGCTATATGGGTGATCGTGGATCGCTTGACGAAGACCGCCCGTTTTGTGCCCATTAAAGTTTCTTATAAACTAGAGAAACTAGTGGAATTGTATGTACGGGAGATAGTGAGGTTGCATGGAGTACCGGTATCCATTGTGTCAGATAGAGATCCTCGTTTTACCTCTAAGTTCTGGCGAAGCTTACAAGAGGCAATGGGTACTCAGTTAAGTTTCAGTACTGCTTTTCACCCTCAGACAGATGGACAATCAGAAAGAACTATTCAGATTTTAGAAGATATGTTGAGGGCATGCTTGATGGATTTCAAGGGATCTTGGATGCAACATTTACCATTGGTCGAGTTTGCTTATAATAATAGTTTCCAGGCTAGCATTGGGATGGCACCTTACGAGGTTTTGTAGGGCAGGAGATGTAGGTCTCCATTGTATTGGGATGAAGTAGGTGAAAGAAAACTTCTAGGGCCAGAGATTATTCAGCAGACCACAGAAAAGATAGATACTATTCGGGCTAGAATGAAAGCAGCTCAAAGCCGACAGAAGAGTTATGCAGATAAACGCCGCCGTCAGTTAGAGTTTGAGATTGGAGATAAGGTATTCTTGAGAATTTCACCAACGAAAGGAGTTATGAGATTCGGAAAGAAGGGTAAGTTGAGCCCTAGATACATTGGACCGTTTGAGATTCTTGATCGGATTGGACCAGTGGCATACAGGGTGGCTCTACCACCGGCATTCTCGGGAGTGCATAATGTGTTTCATGTGTCCATGTTGAGGAAGTATATCCATGACCCCACTCACATCATAGATCATGAACCCTTGCAGATTCAAGAAGACATGACCTACTCCGAGGAACCATTACGGATTATGGACAGGAAAGAGCAAGTGTTGCGGAATCGAACTATTTCCTTGGTTAAAGTATTGTGGAACAATCATGCTACCAATGAAGCATCATGGGAATTCGAGGAAGAGATGCGAGTCAAGTATCCTCACTTGTTCGAAGAGAATTCTTATAGCTTGTAGCGAATTCCGAGGACGGAATTCTTGTAAGGGGAAGAGGATGTAAGGCCCAGTTTCTTCATCAGTGGCCCGGATCAGTGCGTGTAAATGGCCCAGCCATTTTAATGTCTAGTGAGACCACCGAGCGGCGTCGTTTTGGGAGGTATGTTTATCTCCTCTGTTTTCCGTTTCTTTCTCCCTTCTCTTCCGCAGTTTCGGTTTCTCCCGCACGTCTCTCGCGCACGTCTCCTTCTTTTCTTTCGGTTTCTTCTTATTTCTTGTTGCTACGTTAGTCTATGGGTTCCGATTCTCTGCCCAAGTTTCCTCATTGTTGCGGTTTCTCTCTTGCACTGCTTATTATTCCAGTGAGTTGCCGTCTGCTACACTCTGTTTTCTCTCCATTTTCACGTTTATGTTCTTCCTCTGCAAGTCAGCGAGCAGTACCTCTCTTTCCTCCATTTTTCGACTGGTAAGTGTTTCCTTCTCATCCCTTTAGGTTTCGGTTTCATATACTGAAATTGTGCAGATTCTGATCCTTAGTATTTGGTTTGTTTTATCCTCTGTTTCTGCAGTTTCTGTTTTGGCCGTGAGATTTGGGTTGCGTTTGTGTGTCTGATTATTGTGTGTGGTGAGTCTTTGGGTTGGTGCATTTCGTCGGCATTGAAGCCTTGCTGGAAATTATTGTTGCCGTGGGTTTTGGGTAGCATTTTGTGAGTTTTCTGGTTGCTGTGCGTGGGAGTATTTCGGGTTGGTGAGTTTCGGGTAAGCATTGAAACCATTGCTGGTTTTTCTCATTGCCGTAACGTACTCATGCAGTTTTCCTCTTAGAATTTATTTTGATTCTATCCTCATTCTGCAGTTTGTTGTTGCCGTGAGTTGAGTTTGCTTTTCGTCAGTTCCTGGACTTCCGTGGCTTGTGATTCCTAGTTCCTGGTAATTTTAAGTGAGTAAGCCAACACTTTTTATTGGAATGGTCTTAGAATTTTTGATTATTGGTGTTGGACGTTGGCTTTGGAGGGTGTTTTAGTAAATATTAGAATTCGCAGGCTTTAGGAATAGCCATGAGGTGTGGTATTTTAGAGGTCTATGAACTAAGTTCATGTTGATTAAGGTTTAGTTTAATAACGGAGCCTTCTTAAGTAGTTAAATAGGTTTAAGTATTAGTTTTTGGAAATTGACTATTACTACGGTTATATGTACTTTTCTATTCTCCTTTATGAGTATTCTTATAGTTTTGAATTATAATATATACGTCTTGTTTTTACAAATACCACTAAATATTCTATGTTCTTATAAAGTATATTTTTTTTTGAAGCGTTGATTAAAAATTCAAGTTATTTTGTCAGGATGCCATCTCGTCGTAGAGAACGAAGCATGTCGGATCTGAATGCGAACGAGAACGAAAGGGAAGCAAACCCGAGTGCTTCCGACGTATTACGAGCAGCTGCACATCAATTAATTGATGACCTTGTGCAGAATCCCACGGGTCGCCAGCGTAATTTCAATGAAGGGGGTTGTACTGTTGAGCAATTCAATCGAATGCACCCTCCTTTATTTGATGGGAGAGGCGATCCAACTTTGGCGGAGGATTGGATTCAGGACATTGAGGAGATTTTGCGAGTCCTAACCTGTACTGAGGAGCAAAAGGTGGCATACGCCACATTCAAGCTTACTGGGGAAGCGAAGAGGTGGTGGATCTCTGAAAGGACCATCAGAGAAGCAGAGGGGACAGAGATAATCAGTTGGCTGCACTTCAAGCAGATCTTTCTGGAGCGCTTCTTCCCTAGCTCTTTCCGTGAGGACAAGGCTATGGAATTTGCCACCTTGGTTCAGGGAACTATGACGGTACATCAGTATGCTGCTAGGTTTACTGAGTTATCCCGTTTTGCTACTTATTTGGTTCCCGATGAGGAAAAGAAGGCACACAAATTTGAGCAAAGACTGAATGAGAAACTGTATGTGCGTGTGGTGGGTTTCCAGATTCGGAACTTCTCTGAGTTGGTGAATAAAGCAACAATTTTTGAAAGAACCCTTCAAAGAAGTGTTGCGTTGCATGAGCAGAGGAAGAGGACTACTCCTACTGGGTACCAGTCTGGCATGGACCAGGGACCATGGAAAAGGAGGAGTGAAGGTAGTAATTCAGGAAAAAGGCCGGTTCCGAGTAATCAGCAGCCCTACCAGTGTAGGACATGCAATCAAGTGCACTCCGGAGAGTGTAGAAAAGGGGCGGGATTGTGCTTTCGTTGTGGCAAATCAGGACACTACATCAGGGATTGCCCAATGCAAAATAGGAGCAACCAGACGTTCATACCGCCACCTCAGAGGAATGAAGTATCAGCCCGGGGCAGCAATCAACGTCCTACTGCGCCTGCTCGAGTTTTTGCACTGACACCTGGAGAGGTTGAGGGTAGGAATGACGTGATCACTGGTACGACTCTTTTGTTTTGCTTTAAGGATTTATAATTTCTATTATTTTCTTTTTCTTTGATTGGTTCTGGTTAAGACTTTGAATATTCTTGGTTCATGGATGAGTTTGCATGTGATCACAGGTACTCTTTCTTTGTTTTCTAATAATGCTATTGTGTTATTTGACTCGGGAGCGACACATTCTTTTGTTTCCACGGTGTACTCTAAATTTTGCACTTTAGATGCTGAAAGGTTGAGGAACAAGTTAGTGGTTGCGACCCCAACAGGGAATTCTGTAGTCTGTAGTGAGATGTTACCTGGATGCCCTCTTTCTATAGAGGGAAGACTGATGCCAGCAGATTTAATAGTTTTCCACATGGTTGGGTTTGATGTGATTTTGGGTATGGATTGGCTGGCTTCCTACCACGCCAGTATTGATTGTGCTAAAAAGGAAGTGGTGTTCAGGCCCCCTAATGAAGGTGAATTTCGGTTCACAGGGTCGAAAGTGAGGTTGGCTCCAAGCCACCCGGGTTTGGGGCGTTACAATGCATGCGTGAAAAAATTCAAATTATTCATTTAAAATAACATATCTAACAGTTTTAGAAAAAAAATTATAATCAAAACATATTTAATATATATTAAATTTAAAGTGGTGTTTTGAGAAGGTTTTCTATTCTCGTTTATCACAATCGCTCGATGCTTTTACTGCTAGACTGTTTGCTTAGTGGCTGTTGAATATTATTAGGAAGAGCCTATAACGGGCGCAATGCGCACATCGTTATTTATGCTAAATTTTATAACTCTAAATAGTTAATTATACATAATCACTATCACAATTATTAAAAAAAATGTATATCAAATATATATATATATATATATTATAAAATGGAGTACGCATATATAAAAGAGTTCACTTTACCAATAAATATTTCATGGTCAATTTACAATTTTAAAAATGTAATATATATATATGTATATATGTATATATATATATATGATTGTTCAATTTAAAACAATGTAAAATAGATACAAATAGTATGAGTCACGATTCTATATTTATATTTTACATTTATAAAAATTATATTTTAAAATATTATATCAATCTACTATTTTTTCTAGACTTTTCTTTCTCCACTTGGATGTAGCTTGAGTTTTATGATTCTCTTCCTCTGTATCTGAGTTAATAAATGTCTATATGTAAAACATTTTAATAATTATAAATATAAAATGATAGAAAATATGATTAAATACCAAATCGTGTAATTTAGTTTTACCTTTTTAATTGACTTTGATTTTATAAATTCGGAATAAAATACTATTTTATTCTCTTGTGTCTTTTTGCTGCTATCAATACTATTTTATTTTCAATTTTTGCCATCCTCCTGGTAAGTGCTTTCACGTGCATTATTTTTGGAAAGTTTATTGTTTTTATTGTTATTTATATATATATTTTTTAAAGCATGCACCACTTCGTTTATTTACGTATTGAAATTTCTGACATTTATGGGCACCCAAGCAGAGTATGGGAAAATGTAATAGACACATCTATCAAGCTGTTTCTTAGAACAGGAAATACCAATGCATTTCTAGATAAACAAAAATATCATTCTGAGAAACAAAAAATCACTAACCGCTATAGGATCAAAAACAAAAATTACTGAGATGAGGCTACGACGCCTTCACACTCGAAGTTTAGGAAGTATGCGCACTACTATCCCAATATTGTTGAATGAGAATAAAAAATAAAAATAAATTTTATCTAAGTGCCTCATCCACCCATGTTCATAAAATGCTCAACATTAATTATGTCAAGAATTGAGGAAGTTGATAAAAAAGAAAATCTTGAAAAAGAAAAAGAAAATGAAAAACATTAAAGAATTGATCACATTCATTTACGCTTCCCCAAATAATGAACCAAACACCACACCCCCAACCTATTTATTTTGTTAATAATAACAGTATTTCGCCTGTCATTAACAAATGAGAAATGGTACTTGCAGTCGTGAGTGCGTAAATACCGTGCAGTCGCTTTGAAAAAAGTGAATAAATACAGGACCCACATAAAAAGAAATTAATTTTTTAATAGTAGACCTCACTATTTTTCAAAGTGACTACACGACGTTTGCATATTCCACGACTGTATATAGCATTACTCTTAATTTATTTGTCTTGGTAAAGCCGACTGCTGCCTGCAAGTAGTCGCTCTGTGCAACTTCCAACTCTTCTTCCACTTTAGATGCTGTGTACACCCTCACCTTCATTGGAAAATAACTATATAAATGTATGTTTCGGGACTAGCTTACTCATGAAAAAGGAATTCATCCATATTTTCACTACCAAAATACCTTATGGAAGTTACTATAAACATGATGATAATTTATCAGAATAATTGAGTTCAGATATGCCAAGCAATGAACTAATTATATTTTGAGAAATGATACTTGCAGTCGTGAGCATGTAAGCGCCGTGCAGTCACTTTAAAAAAAGTGAATAAATATGGGACCCACATGAAAAGAAATTAATTTTTTATGAGTGGACCCCACTCTTTTTCAAAGCTACTGCAAGGTGTTTGCCCATTCTATAACTATATGTAGCATTACTCAACTTGTAGGGTACTTCTCCAATTGAAAATCAACCTTATGAACAGTCTGAACCCATGAATTATACTCTCATGATCCAAATAATTAAAAAAAAAAAAAACTTGGGACTTCCCCCACAAATTAAGAATACAGTTTTGCGGGGCATGCAAGCGGCAGGTAATCGGCATCCTACGTGGAATAAAAAAATAAAATAAAAAGTCAAAAAGAACTTTTTTTATGCACAACAAATCAATAATATTATATAGAACGGTGTCTAGCTCCGCCCCCCACTTCTTCTCTCTCTGTTTTTTTTTTTCTTTTTCTTTCTTTTCTCCTTGCTTCTTTCTCCTCTGCCCGTAACCCCTCCCTTCTTCATTTTTTCTCTTCTGCGTCCGCCGCCCAGCATCAGCTTTACCTCTGCGTCCGTCGAGTTTCCCTCTTGCCCAGCACCAGCTTCACCCACCACACTGAAGCTCTATCCACCACCAGGCGGCCCACCCTTCCAGCGGCACAAGCATCAGCTTTACTGTCCCTCTCGCCCAGCATCGGACCCACCACACGAGCACCGGCCCACTTGGCCCATCCATCCAGTCGCACGAGCATCGATCATAGTCTAGACCGGCATGTGTGCTCCCTAGACCACTACTCATCGAGGGTCAAAGAGAGGATCTGTGGGTTTGTGGGTTTGGTCCAGGGACAAGGAATGAAAAATGTTTCTCAGAAATGTAGAAGAAGAAATAGAGACGAATGTAATGTTTATAATGGGATCATCGGAGAAACACTGCTAACTGGTAGGGATCCATGGGGAGAGACTAGAGAGGGATTGTTTCCTTAATCCAGTCTTTTAGTTACTCTGTGCGCAAATGCAAACAAAGAAACACCGAAAAAGAAAGAAAGAAAAACAATAGTAATTGAAGTTAAGAGAGAAGGAAAAATGAAAACACTGGCGTGGCTACGCCGATTGTAAGCCGTTTACACCGTGCGCTTGCAAGTAGCATTTTTCTTAAGAATATCTCTAGGAGTGAATACAATCTTACAACAGGAGAGGAACAACTTCCATAGGAGAGTGCAAATCTAACTAAGGGTTCAAACCATTCCAATCCAAATATGATGCGTGCTTTCATCTCATCATTTTTGCTTTTGTGCATGTATGTAGAAGAATGAAAATAAGTAATTTCAATCCTGCCAGACATAGAAAAAAAAATTCAAGCAGGAACCATAAAAATTAAGTTGAGAGAATGACTCACAAATTTCAAATGAAAAGGCAGTGTTAGTGAAATACACAATAATATAATAAAAATTACAATGAAAATAGCATTCAAACGAAACCAGTATGGACTGAGGCACGAAAATATCGCTCTAAGGAGATTCAAACCTTCTGCGGTGTACCAAATCTCAAATTAACTGGTGCAGCACAACTCCTATTGACTTGACTCCTTCAGGATACAACAACCCAACTGATCGTCATATAACTGGAATAAACTTTGCACAAGTTATTGAGCCCAAAGCTCCTCTAAAAAACACACCTCTTTTTTGTCTGGAAAATTCTCGAAAAAATCTCAAAGCACTCTTAATACTCTATACGGTGAGCTCCCTTGAATTTTCCTTCTTACCTCTCTATGCCTCCAAGAGGCCAAACAAAAACACACACACACACACACACACACATCAATTACAAACCTTTGAACAAAGTCTTAGAGTGGATTAGGTACTCTATTCCCAATAAAAATGACTTGATTCATAGGTTGAGTAATGCTGTGTTCTTCTCCAAATTTGACCTAAAGTCAGGATTTTGACAAATCCAGATAGCCGAGTCAGATAGGTAGAAGACTGTCTTTAATACCTCTTTTGGTCACTACGAGTGGAATGTGATGCCTTTTGGCCTAAAAAATGCCCCTAGTAAATTCCAAAATATCATGAACGATATCTTCAATTCGTTCACTCTGTTCACCATCGTCTACATTGATGATGTTCTTATTTTCTCCAAATCTATTGACGAACACTGGAAACTCTTGAATTTGTTTCTTGACATCATTAGATTAAATGGTCTTGTTGTTTTTGCAAAAAAGATCAAATTGTTCCAAACCAATATTAGATTCATTGGTTATGATATTTTTGAAGGCAAAATTAGACCCATTCAACAGACTATTGAATTTGTTGACAAATTCCCTGATGTCATCACTAACAAAAAAAAAATTGTAGAGATTCTTAGGCTCTCTCAATTATGTTGCTGATTTCTACCAAAACATGAGGAACCAGTGTTGTCCTTTGTTCGAACGACTTCTACAAAATCCTCCCCCTTGGTCAGAAGTTCATACTACTCTAGTAAGGAAAATGAAAGCACATGTCAAAACTCTCCCGTGCCTTGGTATCCCTACTTCTGATTCTTTTAAAATTGTTGAGACAGATGCCTCCAACATTGGTTAAGGTGGTATTCTGAAACAAACTGTTTCACCAGGCTCTTCCAAACAAATTGTTCGCTTCCATTCTGGAGTCTAGAATCATGCACAAGAAAACTATAGTACTATTAAAAAAAATTTGTCTATAGTACTTTCTATTTCTAAATTCCAAAGTGATTTACTCAATAAGAAATTCCTATTGAGGATTGATTGCAAAAGTGCTAAGTATTTTTGCATCAAAACATCTTTTTGCACGTTGGCAATCTATTTTAAGTGTTTTTTATTTTGATATTGAATTCATCAAAGGCACTAATAATTCTATTCCTGATTTTTTTACCCATTAATTCTTGCAAACACCCAACCATGAGCAACAAAAACGGCAAAGAAAAACAAATAAATGCTCCTTTCATTTCCACTATCTTTGGTCCTAGTTCTTCTTTAGACTCATTGGTTTGGGTCATTTTGAAGAAAATATGGCAATTTCAGGTTTTAAATCAAAATCCTGGAAATTGTTTTCAAGTAAATCTATATCATTTTTCTCCAGATGAATCATTGTCAGATGATTCTTCTGTGGTTTCCACAAGAACTTCTTCTTTTTCATTGCTCGTTAGAGCACTATTAGAAGGTTGTTCTTTTTTTAGGTCAGCCAACATAACATTTGATCTATTTTATCCATTGTCTTGGCCTGTGAATCTTTAAAATCAATTTTAGGCCGATTATCTGGTAAAATAATAAAAAGGTTTTTCAATAATTTTCAAATTTTTCTTTGGCTGATCCTTGGGAGGAACCAAAGGATTTTCAATTTTGAAAATAGGATTTGAAGTAAAAATAGGCTTTTCAACATTTTCTTTCATCCTATCTAATTGTTGTCCGATCGTATGAAGAACAAGGTTTAATTTTCTTTGTTTCTTTTATAACCTTGTCCTTCTAAGGATCTCTGGAAACAGTTTTAGGGATTTTGAAAGGGGAAGCAGCTACTTCAGATCCTTTAAAAGGAATAAGTACTGTCTCTAAAGGCGTATGGCTAGATTGAACTACCATTCTACCTTCTTCCTTGACAAAATTAGTATTAACAGCATTTAAAGTATTTTTAGAAACATAATAATTTTCAACAAAGTCAAAGAAAAGTATATGCCTTTGTAGGGCATTCATTTTTTCTTTCCATTTTCGCTTAACACGTAATTGTTCAGCATTAGAAAACTTTGCATGATAGGCTTTACGCTTATCATGGTTTTCGTTTGAAGCATACTCATTCACAAGAGCGATTAAATCAAACTCAAAAGGTTTGTTTAAAATAGTCAAACTATGATGAATAGGAGCAACATGGGCAACCATATCCAAAGTCGTTGGTGATAAAGATGAATTATGTTCTTCTTTATCAGCTTCTTCATTTATGAATTTATTCTTAAAGGATTCAGCATCCTTGGCAGAATAAAAAGCAGATGTAACTTGGGAGGATGTAGACAATCCTTTCAGTTTTAAAACAGGGTTTTCAGGCTAGGCTGTCCTGACTGAATCTTCCAGAAATTATTTGAGATGTTGGTCTCGTCTTACTGGATTTTCAGAAATAGAACCAGCAAAAAAGGATCTAGATCTAGCAAAAGAATTTCTTCTTAGGCTAGGATTACTAGTCTGATCAAAACTAATTTTAATAGTCCCATCTAAATATTTCCGAATATAATCAAGATTACATTCTGCGGGAATATTTCAGACAAGAGGAACTTCTTGTTCCAAAGTCCATTCATTGGGAAGAGAAATATATTTCCAATAAATCATTTTTGGAACTTGTATATTAGCATCTAGGGTCGAACTCTAGATCAAGAGAGTTTTTCCACCAGTAGGTTTTGGAATGGCTTTTGGATTTAAATTCGTTTTTAAAAGACGATAGTAAACCCGAAAAATAAGAGCAAGAAGTTTACTTCCCTCAAGCGTGTCATAACCGGAGGTTAAAATATTCAAAGTCAGAGTTTTAAGAATATTTTTATCATCCAAAGCAAAGTTAAATCTGGAAAAGAGGAATGGGTCATTCCAAGGATATTAGTTTCAAAATGATTGAATCTAGCATCACGCAAACAAAATAGAACAGATGCATTAATGTCTTTCCTAGTTAAAGGTTTGGCAGCAATTAGAACTGAGCCAATGTGTAAATATTTGTAATCATTTCTTACAAAATCATCAATATTATCCTTTTTAAAAAGATAACATTTTTCTTGTGATTTTGAAAGAGAATAAGTTTGTTCAATAGTTCTAACTTTAAAAGCAGTTTTAAAAGTAGTTTGAACCCAAGAGGTTCGGTAAATAGAGTTGAAATCAATTTTTGGAATCATCCATGATTCCAGAGCAGGAGAAACTGCCTCTTCGAAAGAGCAATCTTCTTCATTAACTATGTCAGGTGGTATAGTCGACCTAGAACTAATGGTTGAATTAGATCTAGAAATTCTATTCATTTTGTTTCTAATCAACACAGTCCTTCACACCTCAGGGTCCTGCAAACTTACCACTTCTAACTCACCCCTATACCTAATTTCCCTCACGCACTCTTGGCAAACGGGTCTTTCAAGGTTCTGGGTCTCTTGGCAGGTTTGGTCTAAACCATGTCCAAAAATATTACTGTAAGCAACTGAAGCCTCTGATGATGCTTCTAAATTTTCTTCTTCAGAATTATCTTTTTCCAGCGACTTCATAACCAATTTTAGTAAATCTTTTTTATTAAGTCTGTCAAGGGACAAAGCCAACGTCCAAGATGTAATGAGGGCTTAACGGTAAAAAATAATAAAGTAAATTAAAATTCCATAACAAATGGTTAAATGAAGACAAGCCCGTGAACCAACAGCTACTAAAACCAACGTAAAGAAAAATATTATTAAAAATACTAACATTTCCCCCACTGTTTTTAATAATAATAATATATATATATATATAAAAGATATACTTCCAGATAAAGAAAGATTATTATGTATCATGAAGGTATGCTATGCATTGAACCCTCACTTAGTGAAATAATAATTTTTTACTCCAGAGTTAGTAGTAGTATCAGACTTGAACTATAACTTCTAAAAGGAATTAAAAAATTATTGCTCACACATAACAGTCAAGGCATTGACATGAGTTTTATTAGCCAGCACATTACGGCCTTGTGCAATTCCCGGTTTCATGAGTGTATTTGAAAACAAGTCCAATTCTCATAGAGAGCGGCCCCACTCCCACACTCACATAGGTGAAATTGTCAAGGGCGCTCCTATAATTCTTACATCATATAATTCGTTTTTCCCATTGAACCTAGTTCTCAGGATCTCTAGTCCTCAGGTTGGGTATCCTCATACACGGCTCGGGAATTTATGAGTTTTAATCCCATTCCCCTCGATGTATTCCAAATCCTTTCTCTTGTCAAGGCTTTAGTGAGTAGATTTGCAAGATTATCACATGATTTAACATAATCCACATTAATAACACCATCAGTCAAATAAGATCTCACAGTACTATATTTTCTTCTTATGGATCTGGATTTATCGTTATAGTAACGGTTTTGTACTCAACCAATAGTAGTAGTACTATCACAATGAATTAAAATAGGTGGAACTGGTTTTTCCCATAAGGAAATCTCATGTAATAAATCTCTTAACCAGTTTGCTTCCTCACTTGCTGAAGCTAAAGCTATAAACTCAGCTTCAATGGTTGAGTTAGCAATAATCGTTTTTTTTTTAGACTTCCAACATACAACACTGCCACCCAAAGTGAAAATATAGCCAGTAGTTGAAAGAGAATCACCTGACAAGGTATTCTAATCAGCATCACTTAAACCTTTAAGTACAACAGGATACCTTTTATAAAACAAGCCATAATATTTTGTACCAGTTAAATATTTTATATATCTGATATATCGCATACCAATGGTCTCTTCCAGGCTTGGTAGTAAATTGACTAAGTACTTCTGCCGCATAACCAATGTCAGGTCTTGTACAATCGGTCGCATAACGTAAAGTTCTAATCAAGCTAGCATACTCCACTTGATTAATCACATCATTATCATTTTCAATAGAAAATAAATGAACACTAGAATTGTGTGGGGAGGCCCATCCCGGAAGGGCCCGAGCCTAGGAAAGCCCAACCATGAAGCCTGGGCCGGAAGAGGGGAGCCAAAGACTCTGGGCCACAGAATCGAAGGCCGAGAGCGCAACACCTTGTAGAAGGGCCCAAGATACGAGATTATACGTCCAAGGGAGGAAGTTGGGAGCCCAGGGCGAGAGGATCGGGAAGTGAGCGTAAACCCAATCAGGATTGGCATGTCGACTCAAGGCTCGGGAGGATCAGGAGGAACTCTTTGGGGGTCGACGAATTAACAAGCCGAATCACCAGGCCGGACGAGCACTACATTGGCATGCACCTGGTCCCAGAGTTAAGGACCCAAGGCACAAGCCTACCCGGGTCAGTGTCAGGGAATTTGGAGCGCAACGACACGTCCCACGAGCCAAGGATAGCTCGCTCACGATTTGACACCGACTGGCATGGCAGGGAAGTGGTGGCCAGACAGACGTAGGACGACTGGCACGTCATGATCTCCCGCTAGCCCGCGGACAGACAACCACTAAAGCAACAGAGAATGAGTGGTGGCAAGCCTGACGTCTGACACGCCATGATCTCCCTCAACAGAAAAGCCCGAGTCAGGTACAAATAAGGGAGAACTCCCCTACGGGAGGCTCTCGATTCAATCTGCAAAACAATTAGACCTTGTTCTATATTTCCTTCTTCTTCACCAGAGAACTATCCACTGACTTAGGCATCGGAGTGACCTCGAAGGCCACAGGAGCCTTCTTTCTTCTTAGATGCAGGCACCAAGGAGCTTGGGCTTTGCGAAACATGACATCAACAGTGGCACCATTTGTGGGATAGATTTTTCAATAAAATCGTGTACTTCGCATGCTGGCAGTGACGCAATCCTAGGCTACGAGAAGGGAAGATCGTGAGGAAGAAATGATGGAAGCGCGACTCGCAAGAATGGAAGAGACCATCAGGAAACTGACGGAGGAAGCGGAGACGCTCTGCTAGGAGAACGCAGCCCTCAAGTTTGCAAATGAGGAGCTGATGGGAAGGGCAAGGCCAAGCGGCAACGACCAGGAGGGTTCATGAAAGGTTCCTACAGACACTATGGCGGAAGAAGAAAGGCGCAAAATGCTCCTTAAAATCTGAGAGTTGGGGGACAAATGTGCAGAAATGGAGAAGAAGACAGACACCTCGTCAACTGTAGACCAGCTGCTGGTCAGCTCCAACCTCCCATACAGTGAAGAAATCTTGGCTATGCCCTTTCCTCCCAAGTTCAAAGTTCCTCAGATGGAAGCATATGATGGGTCCAAAGACCCGCTGGAGCACCTGGATACTTTCAAGGCCCACAAGACCTTACACGGCTTCCTGGGAGAGGTCGCCTATCGGGCCTTCCCCGCTAACTCTGAAAGGAGCAGCCCAAAGCTGGTTTGGGGGCTTGTCATCAGGAACGATAGAAAGCTTCGTGGAGCTCGTCTCTCCATGATGCAATTCCTGGCTAGCTATAAGAGGAGACTCCCTGCGGCTTACCTGCAAACGGTCAAGTAGTGGGATGGCGAAAATCTGAAGTCGTACCTCTCGAGGTTCAATCAGGAACGCATGACCACGGATGATCAAGATGAGAAGATCACGTTAGCAGCGCTCCTGGGGGGTATCTGGTTGTTGAACTCGTTCATGTCCGAAATAGCACAGAAGACCCCCACCACGCTAAGAGAATTCATGGACTGGACAAATGAGTTCATTAATGTAGAAGACACTCTAGAGGCTTTGACTGGCCCTCGACGGTCTGAGCTAGAGCGGGCCAACATAAAGGAGTTAGGACAATGTCCCAACCCCGACAACTGTGGAGGGGAGAGGGGGCGAGCATCAGATGTGAAGAGGAAGAGAGAGGCACTAGCTCGGACCCAAGGAGCGAGCCGTGCCCACGCCAACTTGGTAGTAGAAGGGAACCATCGCTTGGGTCCCAAAGGAGAGCACCCTCGGGAGGTGGAGAGCCAACAATTTTGTGAGCATCACATGAATAACCGGCACAGCACACGCGACTGCAACACCCTGAAGAAGAACAGAAGAACCAGGCGCGTTGGGCGAGGAATGAAACGAACCGGTTCGGTGGTAGGCGTCCGAACTTCCAGTAGGAAGAAGTCCCAAGAAGACAAGAGGTCAAGGACGGGATGCAAAGAAGCCCCACCATGGAGGATGGGCCACTCAAAGAAATCAGCACTATCACAGGAGGGTATGCAGGAGGTGGAGCCACATCATCGGCCCGGAGGGCACACGCCCGGAAGGCACGTTACAAGGAAGTCTTCAGTGCAGAAATGGGTGTAAGCAGACCGCAAAGACATGTTGGAGGCATTGCAATAACCTTTGACGAAAGAGATGAAGAAGGCATCCTCTACCCGCATGATGATGCATTGGTGATAACGATGCAAGTGGGAAACTTCAGGACCCGGAGGATCCTGATCGACAACGGCAGTTCAGCCGATATCCTATTTTGGGATGCTTTTATCAAAATGGTCATTAACCCGGATCATCTACGCCCTGCCCCAATGCCCCTCAAGGGCCTCACGGGGATATCATTCATCTAGTGGGGGTCATTACTCTCTCAATCTTGGCGATAAGTGCACCCAGAATCGCAACCACTATGACCGATTTCTTGGTTGTCAAGGCCTCGTCCTCATACAATGCCATACTAGGACACCCAACCCTGAACAGCTTGAATACAGTGACATCTACCTTTCACCTTAAGGTGAAGTTTCCATTCGACTCGAGAGTCGGCAAAATTCGGGGTGAACAGGTCTTGGCTCGGGAATGCTATGACAAGGAAATTAGACAAGAGGCAAGAGTCATGGCGGCCATTGAAGTACCAGAAGAAACCCTCGAGCCTGGATCACCCCCAGTCAAGACCGAGTGGGACGGGGAAGCTCGTGATGAACTGGCCCTCTGATAGGCAATGCCCAACGAACCCCTAGAGCTCGTGATAGTAGACCAGTAGGAGCCTAAAAGGCAAGTGTAGATATGATAGTAGCGCTGTTATCTCTCCTTATCGATCATCGAGATGTGTTCGCTTGGAGCCACGAAGACATGCCCAAGATTGAAAACTCCATTATTGAGCACCGGCTCTGCATCGACCCGATGGCATAGAAAGTCAAGCAGAAACAACGCAGCTTCAGCGTTGAGAAGTACAGGGTGATAGCCGAAGAGGTGGTTTTACTCCTTGTTGCGGGGTTCATCCGAGAAGTTCAATACACAGAATGGCTCTCAAATGTAGTTTTGGGGAAGAAGCCTAGTGGCAAGTGGTGAATGTGTGTAGACTTCACCGACCTGAACAAGGCCTGCCCAAAAAATAGTTCCCTCTATTGCGCATCAACCTGATAGTGGATTCAACAGTGGGACATCCCCTCCTCAGCTTTATGGGTGCTTATTTCGGGTACAACTAGATAAGGATGAATCCGGATGACGAAGGGAAAACGACATTCATTATCGATCGAGAGCTCTACTGCTACAGAGCAATGTCGTTTGGACTGAAAAATGTGGTGGCCACCTACCAATGGTTGGTCAACTGAATGTTTAAATAGCAAATTGGCCACAATATGGAAGTGTACGTGGATGACCTGTTAGTAAAGAGCAAAAAAACCCAGAAGCACTTAGCAGACCTACGAGAAGCATTCTTCGTCCTCGTTCCCTTTCGTCCCGGCCAGTTGGTTTGCGGCCTACAGAGTCAGAAAGCAAGAAAAAATGGGGGGGGGGGGTTCAGTTAGGAACGATATTAGCCGCAAACAAGAAAGAAGCAAGTGTGGAAAAGGTAAGCATACTTGGGCGAATAGGGGCCTCAACAGGCGGCCTAGGCGCTCGGAAGCATTGGCTTGGGCTTTATCCAGACCCGAGGTCAGAGGTAGCGAACCCTCTGCTCCTGAGGAGGACGAGGGACTAGTAGTCACCAGCTGCCAAGAAAAATTGGGGAGAGACTCCCAAGTTTGGTCACACGGTCCGGGCACCACGGGAGTCAAAGCCCAGGAATTGTCGTCTTCGCTTAGGTCGATAACCTGAGGAGGATCATCCGTCATGCTTCGGACCATAGCTGGAGAGGCATCAAGATTCGAATCCTCACCATCGTCGCTTCCAGCACTCCATCCTTCTTCATCCTGAAAGGGGAACCCACCTGGCCCCCCTTTAGGGCTTTCGGCCCTAGACGGACCAGGCTCTGTCTCTCACCTACCCGGTTCTGGAATCAAGTCACCTTCGTCGCCCATTTCGCCCTTGGGAACATTTGTCTCGACAGGGACTCGGGAGGGCCTTGGCGCAGGGGTCGACTCACTGCCTCGGAAGCAGAGGCTGGCAAAGAGCTTCGCTACCCCTCATAAGGCCCGGACCTCGGGAACATCTCGTCTCCCTAGTCTTCAGTTTCTTCGAGGGCGGATCTCCAGAGGGAGGCAGCTTTACAGTTTGTTGCTCGATTGACAAATCTGGCATAAGGGACCCGGTGGCAGTCTCCTCCTAAAAAGTATCCTCAAAGGAGGAGAAGGTTGTAAACGAGCTAGGCTCTTGGGGAAAGGGGTGTGCCAGAGAGGCGAAGAATGCTGCCTGGAGATCACAAGCCTCCAAGTCTTCTTCGAAGCGAGGCAACAGGCTTTGGGACGATTCCGCTGCTCGGGAACTGGTTGAAGCGGAGGGGCCTTTAGCAGGACTGGGACCCCTCGAAAAGGATGTGGTCCCCCATGATGAGGGTGCTGGAACATCTGCGCGGATGGACCCCTGGCCATGAGATGAGTGGGAGCGCACTCCGGACTCTCCAACCAGACCCTTGGAAGGGGTAGAACCCCTGGCGACACAGCTCGGCGGGGAGAGTCGTGGCACACCTTTGGTCGTTTGGCTTGACCACTGGAAGGGCGCGCAACTCTTGTTCGATGAGGGGGTGAACCTCGAGAGGGGGGACATTGCCTAGGAAATTTCTTTCCACAGCGTACAAGCGGTCAAGAGTTGTCAAGTAGTCGCGGATGTTTTCATCCGAAAGTATCACGTCGGTATTCGACTCTCCCGGGTCAGCCCTCACCCAGGCCATAACCAACTCATATCGAGCCTCCTCCCTCCGGTTGAGGGTAAGCTCGAAACTCTCGGTTGATGGAGGATACCCCCAACATGCCTAAACAGGAAACTCTTTGTGAAGGACCTCCCCTTCAAGGTATTTCCAGGCCAGGCCGGACATGAAGAAGAACTTGTGCGACCATTCTTTGATGCTCAAGTGACGCTGCTCGAGCGAAGCAATCTTGCGAGCACAGGATCGGGCTTGCAAACTAACAATGTTGCCCAGGCAGTAGACGAGCCAATACGCATAAAAGAATTCCCGTGGCGTTAGGTCGGGATACTATTCAGGGGTCTTGCTTAGAACCATCGTGTATATAATGCAACTGGAAATCAAGAGGGCCACATGTTCGTATGGAGCTGCGCCGGGGCCAATCCGAGGAAGTTCAAGACTTCTCGAACAGGGCGGCAGAACGGGAGGCGAAGGCCATTGGCGAACATGAGCTAAAAGAGAGCGACCCTCGATGCAGTTTCGTCGGAGCTAACTTCATGTTCACTCCTTGGCATCTCCAAAACCACGGAGGAGGGAATCCCATACTTAGAGTGAAACACTCTAAGGTCGGCGCCAGTAACAGAGGAAACCCAACATTTCCCCCAGAACAACGGAGCAGCAATGTAGGCGGGAGCCATTGAAAGTGCAAGGCAAGAACTGTCGAACGAAAGGAAAGAGGAAGGGAAGAGTAGTTGGGAAACTGAGGAAGAAGAAGAAGCAGGGACTGAGAAGAGCGAACAACAGACATGAAGATGAAGGTAGAGGAAAGAAATGAGGTAGGAGAATGGCTTAAATAGGAGAGGAAAGTGGCAAGAGGAGGCTCTGGAAGCGAAAAGACACCAAGGTCAGTAACATCATCAAGTGCCACGTGGCACGGGTAGCAGCCGATGAGGTAGAGGAGTGTGCGACATGCACCAGTAAGATGTCAGAATGGCCAGAAGAATAGTTTGCTCATCTCATCAGTCCTCGGGAAATGGGACGATCACCAAGAACGAGAAGGGCTAGCTGTTGTGCACAATTTGAGGAAATTGCTTGTGTGACATGATATTTGGTAGAGGAAGTCTTCCCATGAGTTATGGTGCTGACAGATGGTGTATTAACATGTCCCCACAAGTTCAATGGGAGTGAGCGGACATTGAGATTGTCTCATAAAGAAGAAAATTTTGATATGATCAATGGTTTGTTGAGGACATATGTTGGATGATATTTCTCGTAAATAAAACAAACCTTCAATTTCCGCAGAGCTACAAGCTCACAGAAAAACTACAAGTTGATAACCACACGATTAGTACGAGCATGAAAAGCTATATTGGTGGAAAGATAAGTGGCATCAATGTTGTCACACCACAAGGTAGGTGGCTGGTGAAGGAAAATACCAAGATCCTTGAGAAGAATTTGTAACCATATTAGTTCAAAAGTGGAGTTGGCTAGTGCCTTGTATTCACTTTTAGTGCTTAAGGAAGCAACAATTTGTTGTTTTCTAAAGCTCCAAGAGATAAGATTGGTGCCAAAATAGATGAGATACCCACTGGTAGAACGACGATCATCAAGGCACCCTGCCCATTCTTCATCGAAGAAGGCTTGTGATTGAAATGATGAATTACAATTGATGAACAATCCACGAGTGTGGATGCATTTGAGATTGCGAAGAATTCACTTGACGACAGTCCAATGGTTTACAGTAGGATAGTGCATATATCAACAAACTCAATTGACTGCAAAAGATAAATCAAGTCAAGTGAGGAGAATGTATTGTAAGGCTCCAACAATACTTCGATAGAGTGAGATTTGAGAGGGAATCACTGTCAAATTGAGAGAGAGATTGAGATGAAGAGATCGACATGGATATAGGCTTTGCGTTAGACATGTTGGTCTTTTGAAGAGTATTAGAGATGTACTGAAACTCAGCAAGGAAAAGACCATCAGGTTGCATAGATGTCACAATACGAAAGAAAACATTTAGGTGGCCAAGATCTTTAACTAGAAGATCAACAATTAAAGATCAGCCCGAAGGTAATGGAGGGGATTGTCAATAGCAAACCTTAAAGGAGTCGGTAACCAGAATCTAGTCCAGATTTCCACTAGCTTAGTTCTGTAAATAAATAAAGAAGTATTAGGTGAAGCTGTGAAACCAAGTTCTAAAAGATGATGATTGAGCCTTTAGTACTAAGCATGCGGTGCTTGCTTAAGTCCGTAAATGGCATTTTTGAGTTTGCACACGTAATGGGGGAATTGAGAAAGGAGAAAACCTTGTGGTTGAGCCACTTATATAGCTTCAGAAACTTCATGGCGCAAAAATGCATTTTGCATGTCAAGTTGGCAAATAGGCCAACTACGAGTTACCGAGATTGAAGTAACCATGCAAATGGTTTGTGGTTGGATCACCGGACTATAAGTTTCATTGCAATTGATGTTAGTTTGTTGCTGTGTGAATCCCTTGGCCACAAGACATGACTTCTGATGCTCTATACTGCCATCAGCCCATCGCTTTAATCGAAAAGTCCATTTCAAGCCGACTAAATACTTGGAAGGATGGTAAGGCACAAGAGACCAAGTTTGATTTTGTAACAAAGCATCAAATTTGGTGGTCATTCCTTAGCGCCAAGCGAGGTTGTTAGATGCAGCAGTGAATGAGGTAGGTTTCAATGTGCAAGGCTTAATTGCAACAATCATGGCATGGGAGGAATATGCTATGGTGTCGTCAGTATAGCATCGTGGCTTAAAAATGTTGTTCTTGAGAGGGTGACCATTTGATGGATGGATAGAATGGCGAGTGGTAGAGATGGAAGTTCAGAAGAAGTTGGTAGAGGGTAGACGACAATCAGAGGAAGCGAGGCGTGCTTAGTGGAACCTTGTTATAAAGTTAGAGTGTCAGTGGGTTGAGAGAAAACGACAAGTGAATGTCCATAGAGGCATAAACTGAAGTAGTAGGGGGATTGAAAGAAACATGTTGCATCAGTTGAAGAGGTGGGTGACTCACTGAATACGTGGCATCATGTTGGTGGGCTGGTGGGTCTGAGGAGGATGCATGGAAGTGGCCCATTGTCAAAACTCTTGGTTGTGTTGGTTGTACCTACAAAATAGGAAGATAGACAACATAGGGTTGAACCATAGATGTGGTAGTAGGCTGGGCCAAGTGGGCTTCAAGAAAGGGGAAGCGGGCTTAATCAAAGTGGACATCCTTGAAAATATAAGTTCACCCTAAAGGTTGATTAAAACATTTGTAGTCTTTATGTAAAGGACTATAGTCCATAAAAATACACAATTTAGATCAATAGTCCATCTTATGAGAATTATAGGGACACAACTTGTGCTGTTAGACAAATCCAAGAGCTTTAAAAGACTTGTAGTCCGGCTTGGCATTGAAGATACATTGAGTGGGTGATTTGTTTTATGTAATTGAAGAGGAAAGATGATAGATTAGAAAACATGCAGTTTGAAAACATCAACCCAAAAATGCTTTGGCACACCAGTATGAGCCATAAGAGAGAGCCTAGTTTTGACGATATGCCTGTGTTTTTGTTCGACAGACTTATTTTGTTCATGAGTATGTGGGCAAATTAGACAATGAGAAATACCAATTGAGCGAAAATAGATATTTAAATGAAGATAATCACCCCACCAATCTATTTGGATTGCCTTGATTTTAGTCCCAAATTAACGCTCCACAAATAATTAAAAATGATAGAAAGTTTTCGCAATATCAGATTTTCGAGTGAGAGGAAACAACCAAGTGAATTTACTAAAGTCATTAACAAAAGTGATATAGTAATGATAATCATCAAGAGAGGGAATGGGGGAAGGTCCCCAAACATAAGAGAAAATTAATTCTAAAATATGTGTGGATCTAGATGGGGACAAGTAAAAAGGAAACTTGACTCTTTGCTTGTTGATAAGAGTCACAAATAGAAGGAGCCTTATTCGAGGATATTGGAAGCTTATTTGAAAATAAGATTTTCTTGACCAAGCGAAGAGAATGATGACCAAGTCGATTGAGCTAGATTTGAAGCGATGCTCTTTCTCCAATGACAGCAACATTAGTCTTGGATGGCAAAAAGTGCAGAGAGAGAATAAAAACCATCTTTAGTTGGTCCATGGAGAAGGAGGTTCCTCGTAGTGAGATCCTTGACACAAAAAAATTGGGTTGAAATTCAAAGAAAACATTATTATCACATGTAAACTTACTGATAGATAATAAGTTTTTCTGAATCAAAAGAACACGAAGAAGTTGTTTTAAAATAACGGTTTAGAAGGAGAGGAAACCCTAGAGATGCTAGTGTGTGAAATGGGTAAACCTGGACCATTGCCAAGTTTGATATGATCATTGCCCACATACTCCACATATTCATATGCACAAAGGGTCAAATTATTAAAATCAAAAGTAAGATGCTAAGTGGCTGCTGTGTTAGGGTACCGATTTTGATTAGGGGCAAAGGAATTTGCAGAGATGAATACCTGGTACTAATTGGGTTGTTCTGCCTGATTTGCTTGGTCAAACTTGTGACAGCATTTGAGAGTTATGTGACCTGGCTTGTTGTAGGCTTGGCAGATAAGTCAAGACCCATTTGATGGTGCTGGGCCACGACCATGTCTTCTTCCACGTGATTGAGAGGATTGCTGGAAATTATTTTGAGTATTAGAACTAGAATAGTCAATGTTGCGAGAAAGCCCTTAAGGTAAACAGCCTTTGGAAGTAGTGTTTCGCCATTGCATTGGTGAGATCTGGAGTGGTGTGCTAACATTCCAATTGTAACTCAATTAAGAAGGTGACCATAAACTTCTTGAATGGTCTTTGGATCAAGTCATGTTATAATGGAAGTGATCAAGGGGTAATATTCTAATCCAAGTTCTGCAAGGACATAACCGACTAGTACTAGTTCATAGTCAAAGAGCGGTTGATCAAATGTAGCCAAGGTGTCTCCAAAGGATTTCATTTTCTAAAAAAATTTTGCAATGGAAAATGTGCCTTTGTTAAAGGAAGCAAGGTTATACCGAACATTCATCACTTTGGCATGGGATCACATTGAGAATGTTTGCTCTAAATTTTTCTAGACTTCTCGTGAAGTATGAAGTCCTACAACTTGAGAGAGTACATCTTAAGAGTGAGGAAATGAGAGTTGAGAGTAGAAGTTGGTCTTGTTGATGCCAGGCGAGATAAGCTGATCGTGGGAGATGGAGGTGGATGAGTTCCATTAACGAAGCCATAGAGTTGCTATCCTTTGAGGTAAGGATCAAAGAGTTTAGCCCTACAAAATAGATCATTCTCAAGGGTTAGTTTTAAGGTGATAAGGTGGGTAATATTGGTAAGAGGAGATGTGGAGTTTAGTGGAGTAGCATAGACATTTGTGCTAGAGGAAGAAGAAGAAGCCATAAACAAGTATGGCAGAGAGAAAAAAAAGACGTGTGTCAGTGAGACTTGGATAGCATAAAACAAAATATGGCTTAAATAATATTATTATCCCATGCCTGCAAAAGTCTCTACTCAAAGTACAACATATACAATATAAAACAATAAATGAGTCACATGATTACTCAAATATGTCTAACATATAATACAATAAAGAGAGCTAGTTGTTATGTATAATTTGAGGAAATTGCTTGTTGCCTTGCATGTGTGACATCATCTTCCGCAAAAGAAATATTGTCTGAGTTATGGTGTTGACAGATGGTGTATTAACACTAGTAGGCAACTTCCAGTATTTTCATTTGCCGAAGATGAAATCTCCATTGGTGTAGGCAAGTCTTGTTGGGCTAGATTTTCTTATGAAAAACTTCCTAATTTTTGTTATGGGTGTGGTCGTCTAGGCTATGCAAACAAAGAGTGTAGTGAATGGAAACAAAAATCCATGCAAGCTGAAGGTGCAATGTTTCCATGTGGTGCATGGCTAAGAGCTTCAAGATTTGGTGATAGTAGAAATGGCTTAAAGAAGAGGGAGGCTACCCAAGACAAACCAAAAGTTCCTCTAGCGGGGTTCTCTATGTCGGAAAGGGATAGTGGAGAAGGTGTGGGCGTTACAGATGGAGTGGCTATGACAGGAGGGGAATATGGCATGAATAACGGTAGGGATAATTATGAAGGGTTTCAAACTACAAGGGAAAATGAGATAATGGTCTCCGCGAAAAAAGATAATCAGTTGGCGAATTTAGCACTCTGAGTAGATTGACTATGTGAGTAAAGAATGGTCCTCTGAATTGAACGATGAGATAAATAGTTATGGGAATGGAAGAGAAGAACAATTAATCAGTAAGGGTGGGCTAGACTTAGATGGACCGACGATTATGGATCTCTCCAAGGGTGTTTCTGAGACTACGCAATCGAGTGATGGGCCCCTGGTGGCTCAAAGGCCCACGATGAAGGGCTTTGGTGTGAAGGAGAAACTAGAAGGGCTTAGTAGTAGGAAGTGGAAATGGGTGTCATTTCTTCATGAAACGGTAGACCAATGGAAAGTGTCAAAAAGGTTGGTTTCTAGTTCGAGAAAAAAGAAAGGGGGTGCTAGCAAAGAAGAAGAGACAGAGGAGCTCAAAGTCGGTTTGGCCAAGCGGCACATCATCACCTTGTCTGCTGCGGACAAGGAAGAGGTCTCTATAGTAGATAGATCGGTGGCAGCTGGGGTCCAACACCGCTGGGTGTAATGAAGATTATGAGATGGAATGCACATGGGCTCGGGAACCCACGGGGCATTCGGACCCCCTGTGATTTGATCAAAATGGAAGGTCTCGACGAGTTGTTCTTGCAGGAAACTAGACTCACAGTCCATGAGTTTGAGAACTGTAAGTACAAATTAGGATTTCTAAATTGTTTATCGATTGACTCTTGTGGAAGGAAAGGGGGTCTTGCAATGCTATGGGGAAGGGAAATAGATTTATCTATTATTAAGTTTTCTAATTCGCATATTGATGATGTGCTAAAATGTGATACTGTAAGAAATGGGTTCTGGTTTTTAACTAGCATATATGGAAATCCAAACTCAAACCTTAGACAGATCGTGGGATTTGATTAGGTCATTATGCAGAAACAATGGGGAGCCTTGGCTGATTCTTGGAGATTTTAATGAGATATTATGTCATCATGAGAATAAGGGTGGGAGGCCAAGACCTGAGTGGCAAATTGCATCTTTTAGGGAGTTGGTGGAGGAGTGTGGTTTGAGAGATTTGGGTTTTAAAGGGTACCTTTTACATGGTGTAACCATAGAGAAGGGGCTCAGTGTATCAGCGAGAGACTAGATAGGGGTCTGGCCAACTTTGAATGGTGGCACATGTTTCCTAATGCTAGTGTTACTCATGGATTGGTGGCACATTCAGATCATGCCCTTATATGGTTGGACTTGGAGGGGGTAATGCAGATTTCAGAAAAAAAGGAGAATGTTTAAGTTTGAAGCTATGTGGGTGGGTGAGCCAGCATGTGAGGATATTATAAAAAATACATGCGGTAGATGTGATTCTCAGAAGAATATGATTGATGTGATGGTGCTAATATAATCTTGTGGTAATCAGCTGGTTGTATGGAATAGATATTCTTTAGGTCATGTGCAAAAAAAGTTTCTTCAAGCAAAATAGCACATGTCAATGCTTCATGAAAAGGTTCATTTGAGGGCTAATAAAGAGGAAGTTGATTTGGCAAGGGACAAGGTGTAGAAATGGCTTGAAAGGGATGAGGTTATGTGGAGACAAAGATCAAAGGCCTTGTGGCTCAAAGAAGGTGACCAAAACTCAAAGTATTTTCACATGAAAGCTTCTCAGAGGAGAAGAAAGAACAAGATAGAAAAGCTTCAAGATGCTAATGGGGTGTGGTCGGAACTGGAAGGCAGGAATAGGCTCATCATGGATTATTTCATAAATTTATTCAAAACTTCTAGTCCAAATGGTTCATGGAACTTTTTGGAGCCTCTTGCTGGTAGGGTGAGCAACAGTATGAATGAGGAGCTATGTAAGGAATATTCTGCTGAAGAGGTAAAAGCAGCTCTGCGGCAAATGAATCCCACAAAAGCCCCTGGCCCAGATGGCATGTCGCTGGTTTTTTTCCAAAAATACTGGAATGTGGTGGGTGGTTAGTGACTTCAATTGTCTTGGATGCATTAAATATAGGTTCTTTTCCCGCCTCATTAAATCATACACACATTATTCTTGTCCCAAAAAAAAAAGTCTCCTTTAAAAGTTTGTGACTATAGGCCCATTAGTCTTTGTAATGTGACTAATAAACTGATTGCAAAGGTGATATCCAATAGATTAAAATCTGTTTTGTCCTGTATTATTGGGGAGAGTCAAAGTGCATTTGTGCTTGGCCTTTTAATTACGAATAATGTTCTAATTGCCTATGAGTTAGTTCATTATCTAAAACAAAACAAAACAAAACAAAACAAAAAAAAACAAAAAAAAAACAAAAAAAAAGGAGGAAAAATGGATTATGTCTTTGAAACTAGATATGAACAAGGCACCAACCTTGCGAGCAACATTTTTCGGTTAGTGTTGATGTTTTCTTCTCGAAATAATCATAGAATTTCCTCTCGGTTACTAACTCCTTCTCGGTTACTAACTCCTTCTCGGTTAGTGTTGCTGCTCGCAAGGTTGGTGTCTTGGGGTTTTGGTGTTTGACTTTTTATTTGTATAGGTTTTGTTTTCTCAAGTATAAATTTGATAAAAATAAAGCAAAATGAGTCACCTCTCTAATTTTCTCTCTGGAAAATAGAGGTGGTGTTGTGAGTTCGGAAACGAGAAGGAGTGAGGTGTAGCTATGGAGGATCTCCAGGAGATGTTGGAGAATTTTCAGTTGAATGAGGAAGAAGGTGCGGCAATTGATATTGAGGGGGAGGGGACACCAGAGATTCTACGTAAAGGTGATCGCAGTTTGATTAGCAAAATATGGTCCGAGAGACAGCTCGGGAAGAATATAGTAGAAAATACAATGGCTAAGGTTTGGAGATTGAGTAAACCTGCGGTGTTTACAGAGATGGGGAGGAATATCTTCATTATCACGTTTGCTACCCATGCAGATAAGAGTCGGGTAGAGAGTGGTAGGCCATGGCATTTTGATGGGAATATGTTTGTGATGAATGCATTTGATGGGTTTACCCCATTGAATAAGATATCCTTCGATAAAGCAGTTTTGTGGGTCCAGTTCCATAACTTGCCATTGGTAGGGATGTCCAGGGAGTGCGGGATGAAGCTGGGAAATTCTTTAGGGAGGTGAAGGAAGTGGAGGCGGATGAAGACAACGTGGGGTGGGGTAAATTCCTTAGAGTAAAAATTCTGATGGATTTGAAGAAGCCTCTAGCCAGGGGACGTACTATTACATTGCAAGGGGCAAAAATTTGGGTTCCAATCAAATATGAGAAGTTGCCGTGTTTCTGTTTGCAGTGCGGAAGAATTATACATGATGGCGTCGACTGTCAAGTCAAAACTGTCAAGGGAGTGCCAAAACAGTTTGGTAGCTGGCTTCGAGCAGACGTCGGAGGTTGTCGTCTTCAGTTTTATTCTCAGCAGGAGTATGACTCGACAGTAAAGAGCACGCCAGCGGAGATGGGGAAGCATACGGAGGGGGAGGGTGGCGAAAATGGTGGAGGTACAGTTCCAACAGGGAAGACGGACGCTTGTAATTCAAATTGGAATGGTGCTAATTTTTCGGAGCAGGGTGTTATGGATAGCGGGTTTGTAGGCAATGTTGAAGGAGTAGATCATGGGGATTGTTCTCAAAATACAAATAAGGAAAAGGAGGGAACGATGGAAGAGAACAGTTGTCATGAAAAGTCTCCGTTATCATCGACAAGATTGGATGAAGATCTATCCGTTTCACAAAATTCGGAGGGAAGCAGATTTCACGGAATTGTAAAAGATGGCCATGCAAACAATACCACGGTGGGCCTTGTAGATGATAGTTTTTCTCCAACTAAAGGATCAAATGAGGCCCATCAACTTTTAGTGCAACCAATTAGAAGGTCTACTCGGAATACTTGGAAAAAATGTGCTCGTAATCCATGTATGAAATCATACATTTATGCTGAGAGTTCAGGTAATAAACGTCCCATAGAAGGTGGTAGTTGTGACAATGCACTAATTGGTGGAAGTAAGAAAGCTAAGACGACAAGGGTGACTGAGATTGATCAAGATAATGTGTTATCGGCAGAGGCTGTTGAACAGCCCTGCCGAACCCAATGATTTTTCTTAGTTGGAACACCCGTGGGCTTGGGAACCCATGGGGTGTTCGAGCTCTCTCTGATTTAGTCAGGGAAGAAGGTCCCAAGGTCTTGTTCCTACAAGAGACCAAATTAAGTGAGAAGGGTATGGAAAATCTCAAGTATAGGATGGGGTACGAGAACTGTTTGGCAGTAAGTAGTGAGGGGAGGAGTGGAGGGATTGCTCTCCTGTGGAAGAATGATGTTAATATAGTCATTAAGAATTACTCTCGAAGTCATATTCATGCATCTATTCAGGACTCTACCACTGATGATGATTCTTGGTTTTTTACTGGGGTGTATGGTCAACCTGACTCTAGTAGGCGTCATGAAACTTGGAGCCTTTTAAGATCATTAAAGGTACCAAGTGATAAAGGATGGTTATTGATGGGTGATTTCAATGAGGTGTTAAGTCCTAATGAGAAATGTGGTGGGAGATTTAGAACTGATAAACAGATGCAGGATTTTTGTGAAGTTATTGATGACTGTGAACTGTTAGACTTGGGTTTTTAGGGCAATCCATTTACTTGGTGTAATAAAAGGGAACCTGCTCACTGCATTAGTGAAAGGTTGGATAGATGCTTGGCAAACCTAAAGTGGAAGGCTTTATATACTATGGCTTGTGTAAGCCATGGTAGTGTGGCATATTCTGATCATGTGCCAATTAAGTTGCAGCTACAGGCAAACAGAATGCAAAGAAAAGGGAAGAGGCTCTTTCGTTTTGAGGCAATGTGGGTGGAGGATAAGAGTTGTAAAACTATTATTGAAAAAGCTTGGGGGGATGGATCTGGGGAAAGATCAATGCAGGGGGTGATGAGATAGATAAAAAGGTGTGGAGAACAATTAGAAGGCTGGAATAAAAACAGCTTTGGCCATGTTCAAAAAAATCTAAGAAAAGCAAAATTACACCTAAAGATGATAGAAGATTCTGATCCCAGGGGCCTTATGCAAGAAGAACTAAAAAAAAGCTAGAATTGAGGTTCATAAATGGCTGGAGAGAAATGAGATTATGTGGAGGCAAAGGTCACGAGCTCTTTGGTTGGCTGAGGGTGATAGAAATACCAGTTTTTTCCATCATAAGGCTACACAGAGAAAGAATAAGAATAAGTTAAGTGGCATTAGGGATGCTACTGGTAATTGGCTAGTGGAAGATGCAAGAGATGAGGTGATCCTCAACTATTTTGATACTCTCTTCACAGCTTCTGCTGACAGAGGCAATATGCAGTTTTTAGATAACCTTGCTGGTAGGGTGAATAATGAGATGAAGCAAAGACTAGAGGAGGCATTTGTGGAAGCAGAAGTGGAAGCACCTTTAAAGGAGATGAAGCCTACAAAATCCCCTGGACCAGATGGTATGGCTCCTTTGTTTTTTCAAAAATACTGGTCTGTTGTGGGAAGGGATGTTACCCAAGCTGTTTTAACTGCTCTGAATACGGGTAGTTTCCCCTCTCAGTTAAATCACACTTTTGTTACTTTGATTCCTAAGAAGAGAAAGGTTGAGGTGGTGTCTGATTTGAGGCCAATCAGTCTATGCAATGTCTTATATAAATTGGTGTCAAAGGTGCTAGCAAACAGGCTTAAGGTTGTGTTACCCGAATTAATTTCCTCTTCTCAAAGTGCTTTTGTACCTGGAAGGTTAATAACGGATAATGTGCTCATTGCCTATGAATTAGTGCATTTCCTTCGAAGGAAGAGGCAAGGAAAGAAGGGATTTATGTCCCTTAAGCTCGACATGAGCAAGGCTTATGATCGCATTGAGTGGGACTATCTTGAAACTGTCATGAGGAAGATGGGGTTTGGGAACAAGTGGATTGAGTTGTTAATGCTATGTGTGAAATCTGTCTCTTTTTCTATTCTGGTGAATGGTGAGCCAAAGGGTCCTATCTTTCCAACGAGAGGTTTAAGACAAGGGGATCCCCTTTCCCCCTATCTTTTCCTTCTCTGTACAGAGGGGCTCATCTCTCTACTCAAAGAAGCTGATAGAAAAGATGCAGTGGAGGGGATTAGAGTGTGCAGAGTGCACCAAAAGTAAACCACCTTATGTTTGCAGATGACAGTGTTTTATTTTGCAGGGCTACACTACAGACAAATAGAAACATACTTCATCTGCTGGAAGTTTATGAAAAAGCCTCGGGCCAAATGGTGAATAGAGAAAAGACTTCAATGTTATTTAGCAAAAATGTTACCTCTAGACAACAAGAAGAAATCATGAGGTTCTGGGGAGTTCAGCAGCACCAATCTTATGATAAATATTTGGGACTTCCTCCCATGGTGGGAAGAGGAAAATATCAAGCTTTTTCAGTGTTGAAGAGCAAGGTGTGGCAAAAATTACAAGGGTGGAAGGAGAAGCTTTTATCTCAAGGGGGCAGAGAGGTGCTTATCAAAGCCGTGGCTCTCTCTATCCCTACTTATATCGTGAGTTGTTTTAAATTGCCTGCCTCTTTGTGCTCTGAGCTGGAGAGTCTAATTGCAAAGTTTTGGTGGGGACAAAAGAAGGATGAGAACAGAATAAGGTGGATCAGTTGGAGAAAGTTGTGTGAATCAAAAGCACATGGGGGGATGGGGTTCAAGGACTTGAGGTGCTTTAATATGGCACTATTAGCTAAGCAGGGTTGGCGAATCCTTAAAGAGGAAGACTCACTGCTTCATAAGATCTATAAGGCCAGGTATTTTTCTTCTTCTAGCTTCATGGAGGCTGAGTTAGGTTATGAACCTTCTTATGTGTGGAGGGGTATTTGGGAAGCAAAGTCTTTTTTATTAAAAGGGTGCAGATGGAGAGTAGGAGATGGGAAGGCTATTAACATTTGGACTGACTATTGGCTGCCTAATCATAAACTGGTACCTGCACTTGACTCAATTACTCAGACTCAGCTGAATTGGAAGGTGTCTGAATTGATAGATGATAATACCAACATGTGGGATGTAGAGAAGGTGAGGAGATTCTTACCACCAAGGGAAGCCTATGAAGTGCTGAATATGATGCTTACTCTTGATCAAAGAGCCGATTGTATTGTTTGGGAACATGAGCAAAATGGACTGTTTAGTGTCAAGAGTGCATACAGATTGTTTGCATCTTTTGATGAGGAGAGGCAATCGGGTGAAGGGTCAGTTAGAGTGGGGCAATGCAGAATGTGGAAAAGAATTTGGAAGCTGCAGGTTCCTAATAGAGTAAAAATTTTTGTTTGGAGGGTGTGCAAAAATGGGTTACCATCATTGAAAAATCTCCAAGTTAAGAAGGTTGTGACAGATGCTAAGTGCAAGTGGTGTCAAGTGGAGATTGAGGACACAAATCACGCCATTCTCAATTGTTCAAGCTTCAAAGAGCCTTTGCAGCTTCAGCTCAACTTCCTGCAGGGCAGTAGCTTTCCACGAGATTTTGTTCAAGTTATGGAAGAATTGGTAAGAAGAAATAAGTCTGGAGAAATGGAGTCTTTGGTCCTTTGTGCTTGGGGTTTATGGAACAGAAGAAATAAACTCATGTTCGAGAATAAGAAATTATCCCCAGAACAGGCCATAGACCATGCCCTTTCATTGTACCAAGAGAACTTATCTGCAACTAATGAGCAAAAGAGAGGATTGATACCTCAATGCCGCTGGCAGCCTCCACCTGCAGGAGTTTTGAAGCTTAACATCGATGGTGCTACATTCCATGAGCAATGCAGATTGGGAGTAGGCATGGTCCTTCGAGATGAGAGGGGGAAGGTGCTCTTAACAGCAAGCAAACCAGAACATGATGTAAGTGATCCAATCGAGATAGAGTTCTTGGCTGTTCTGAGAGGCCTCCAAATTTGTTTTCCTTTGGGAATCAGTGAGTTAGAAGTGGAGAGTGATTCATTGCTGGTGGTCCAAGAACTTAACAAAGTACAAGAGTCTATGTCTATTTGGGGAAACTTGGTTTCTGAGATCAAGCGGATGTTACAAAGATTTCCTAAAGTAATAGTTCAACATAAAGGCCGTATGGCCAATGCAGTTGCCCATTGTTTGGCAAGACAGTCATGGTGTATTGATGAGCTAGTGGTTTGGTGGGACTCTTTTCCTGAAGATGTCTCACAAATCATATGGCATGATGCCTTGATGTAATCTCTTTTGGTTGATGAATAAAATAGTATGCATTGTTTTATAAAAAAAAAAAGATATGAACAAGGCATATGATAGAGTGGAATGAATTTTTATAAGATCAGTCATGGAGGTAATGGGGTTTAATCAAAATGTTATTCATATGAACATGTACTGCATCAGCTCAGTATCTTTCTCTGTGTTGATAAATGGTGACCCAAAAGGGCCAATTGTTCCAGTACAGGATTGAGACAAGGGGACCCTTTGTCCCCTTATCTCTTTCTTATTTGTACTGGAGGCTTGACTACTCTTTTAAAAGAAGCTGGGATGAGAGGGGGGATCTTGGGATTGAAGATTTTTAGGGGTGCTCAAATTATAAATCATCTGCTATTTGCAGATGACATCGTAATTTTTTGCAAAGCCGAGGTAGAGGAGAACAAAATAGTGTAGGCTGTTTTAGAGAAACATGAACTTGTGTCTAGTCAGAAAATTAGTAAGTTTTGTTTTCGGGGGAGACGTAAGAAAAAGGTTTTTTTTTTTTCAGCTTGGCTTGGCTTGGATGCTCAGAGAGAAATCTAGAAAAAAAATTGGATGGTCGCCGTTTGCTCTATTTTTCTTTGGAGATTTTTGTTGTCTGCTACATTTATGGGTAACTAAATTCTCAAGTAAGGCTAGGGATAAACTTGAACATTAGATGGTATTTTTAATTTATTTTTTATTTATGTATTTGATTTTCAATTACTAAAACTCTTTTGTTTTATCATTCTCAAATCATTGTTGATATTTTCTTCTCGAAATAATCATAGAATTTATTCTGTTTATGGATTCAGTCATGCATTTTCTATTGAATGGATTAGCTCTTTGATTATGTTTGAATCAATTATTTATCTATATTGATTTAATTTTTTACTGCAATATTGCTTCCTGAGCATATTGTCGTTGTTGGATTTTCTCAATAGTGATAATAATTTACGTATTTTAAAAGTGGTGAATGATTTTCAAAGGGTTACATTTGGTTTACTTTTGGTTTATAAATCTATACCTTCCGATTAAGAATTTTGAGAATTGAGTTTCCAATTGAGTTATTCAATGAATTAAAAATAATTAAAATACCAAATTTTTGCAAGAGATTCCCGACGCTTTACTGTTTGTCAAATTTGAGTACTTTTTCCGTTAGCCACTTTGCTTCACTTTAATTTGCATTTAAAATTAATCTTTGTCCTCCATTAATCATTTAATATTTGTTTTTAGTTTCTTTGTTCCTTTTATTATTCTTTTAATTTGTCTCTCTGTGGAATTGACACCCCAAAGATGTGCTACAACTACCACTTTGTTCTTTGGGTGTAATCAAAAGCTCCGCACACTTAATTTGGAAAAAACTGACAAATCTGGAACCTAAATGAAGAACAAACCGACATTGTTTTATGGTAGACCTCTCCTTTTTTCAAATGGAGTACATGTGGTTTGCACATCCTATAACTATATCTAACATTACTTGATAGATATTCATATACGCAAAATTTATTAATGTGTTCAATAAGATATAACATGAAGTATTCAATAGTGTGTGTGTGTGTGTGTGTGTGTGTGTGTGTGTGTGTGTGTATAGCATATCAAATGGATGTACACTAGGCAATCTAACCTTAGAGGCTAATTTCCTACGATTGGATATTGATTGGACGATCCAAGAGGTTGTCTCTCAAATATAGTTTATTGAGCAAGTAAATCTAACTAAGGGGTGATAGGGAAAATGTATCTATATCTGGATCAAGTTTCCTCTCGACTCTAGTACTTTCTAGCGAGGAGGAAGAAAATCCGTCACTCTGGTGGAAGGTTTTTTTTGCCTAGGGCAAGCTTTGAGATCAGAGGTGCAGTGTATGAGTCTTAAGTTACATACTCGAACTGACCAACATAGATAGTTTTCAAGATGACTGAGGAATTAGCTGAGTTATGGAATAAACTTTCATTGACAAAGGAAGAAAAGAATGATATAGTTATAACTGGAAATGATATCAAGGATACCATGGAAAAAGGTAAGCTGTGTTTAGTGGAGAAACTCATAGCTGATAAGAAAATTAATCGAGAGGCCTTCAAGAATACTATGAGTAAGATGTGGAAATTCTATACTGATATTAAGATCATAGAAGTGGGCGAGAATTTGTATATTTTTGAATTCCAATCTGAAACTGACTTAAATAGAATATAGGATGGTCAGCCATGGATGTTTGATATGAACCTACTCTGTTTGAGAAAATTTGATGGCTACACACCACCTACTGAACTATCCTTCACTCATACTAATCTATGGGTTCAATTACACAATTTACCTTTGGGATGCATGAACAAAGAAGTTGGAAGCAGAATTGGATCTTCGATTGGTACTGTTTTAAAGGTGGATTCTGATTTAAATGAGAATTGTTAGGGAAGATGGTTAAGGGTTTTAGTTGAAGTGGACCTAATGAGGCCTTTGGCAAGAGGGAAACTGATGTACTTGCTTGGTCATAAGGGTTTTGTGCATTTTAAATATGAAAAACTTCCTAAGTTCTGTTTCACTTGTGGTGTTATTAAGCATGACTTGAGTGGCTGTGTATGTCAAAATATTCAAAGAGATACATCCAAGATGTTTGGTACTAATCAATATGGTGTTCGGCTCAGAGCTGCTAATTCTGGAACAAGCCTAACTAATTTTGGAACCAGTTCAAGTTATGGTAGCAGCTCAGGCAAACAACTTATCAGTGTTAATCAATCCAGGTCTGAAGAGCGGGATAAAAGGGGAACAGACGTTGACTATGTCTATGGCCAATATTGATAAGGATGGTGAGAAGTTTGAGATGCAAATAACAGCAAATGAAGATAAACAAGAAAGCAGATCAGAATCTCAACCACTATATGATGCTTCTAAGCTGGCTCTGGAGATGGAAAATAATCTGATGAACAAATCTGTTATGGAATTCACACCAAACTTGACATCTAGCCAGTTGGAGACCACGTCTACTTTAGAAATGACTCTTAGTAATCCTAGTGATTCATGTCAGTTCGCTGAGGTAATTGAAAATAAGTGGAAAAGGAGGGCTAGGGGATAGATTAATAGTGAAATGGGGACTATGACTCATTATGCTACAAGGAAAAGAAAAATAGACAGTGAGAACACTCTTTTTGCATTGGAATCTAATCAAGAGGCTAGGGGTAAAAAATCAGCTTTGATAGTTGTTGTTAATGAATTGGCGGAGGCTGTTAATCAGCCCCGCCAGGAGTAATGAGGCTACTTAGTTGGAACTGCTGAGGGCTTAGCAACCCTCAGACAGTTTGGGACCTTAGCCTTATGGTTAAGGCTCATAAGCCTAGCATCTTGTTTCTCATGGAAACTAAGATGCATAAAAATAAGATAGAGGCTATCAGAATCAAGTTGGGTTTTAAGAATGTTTTCTTTGTTGAGGGGATAGGCAAAAGTGGTGGTTTGGCTTTGTTTTGGGAGGAGGATATAAAACTCATGATTCAAAATTACACCCAAAGACATATCAATTCCTGGGTTGATGAAAATGAATTCTCTTAGACGCTAACATGCTTTTATGGCCATCCTAAAACAGAAACCAGGCATATGGGATGGAGTATTTTGAGACATCTTAAAAGGTAGAATCCCATAAGGTGGCTTTGCATAGGAGATTTTAATGAAGAAATCCTCTTCTAAGGTGAAAAGTTTGGAGGGGCAAGAAGAGATGAAAAACAGATGGAGGCTTTTTGAACAATGCTGGAAGATTGTATGCTTACTGATCTAGGCTCAACAAAAGGTAAGTATACATGGAATAATAATAGATCAGATCATACCTTTACTAAAGAAAGGCTGGATAGAGCAACTACAACTGTTGGATGGTGTGCAACATTTGGGGGTGGAGAAGTGCAAGTGTTAGCTAATTCCACCTCAAACCATAGTCCTATCATTATGACAATTGGTTAGAAAAATAACAAGATCAACAAAATCTCACAAGTGGGAAGATATGAAGACAGTTGGTCCACGTTTCCTGAATGTGAAAATGTGATTAAAAGGGCATGGTAGAATGGAAGAGGCAATTCTTGTGACCTGCAGAAAATAAAAGATAAGTTAGAAACGTGTATGAGAGAGTTAAGGTGGTGGAGCTGTAAAAAAGACTATGAAGCAAATGAAAGTTTAGTGCAGAAGACCCATAGGCTGCAACAAATGCAACAATCTATTACTGCAGATACAATTCAACATACTAAACAACTTCAACAAGAAAGAAATGAGATGCTGAAGAGAGACCACCTGAAATGGAAACAAAGAGCCAAGGTGACATGGCTTCAACATGGGGATCGAAATACAAGATATTACCATCTGTGTGCAAGTCAAAAGAAAAGAGAAATACAATTGAGCAAGTTATGGATGACAATGGTGTTTGTATAACAGAATCTGACCAAATTGGGAAGGCATTTACTCAGTTTTATAAAAAATTGTTCTCATCCTCAATGCCTACCAACATTGACAACTTTCTTAGTGCAACAGAAAATAGTGTCACCCAACAAATGAATGAAAGGTTGCTATTACCTTTCAGCAAAGAGGAAATACAAAAGGCTGTTTTTCAAATAGGTCCCTATAAGGCTCTTGGTCCAGATGGCTATGGTGCTTGTTTTTATCAAAGATTTTGGCCAGTGTTGGGGGATGAGGTATGTGAGGCAATCTTAGCTTGTTTGAATTCTGAGCAAGCTATGTCTAGCATAAACCGTACTTACTTTGTGATTATTCCTAAGCATAACAGTCCAAAACGTATCACAAAATACAGACCCATAAGCCTTTGTAATGTGCTTTACAAGATAATTACAAAGATGTTGGCCAATCGTATTAAGGATATTTTGCCAGCTATTATTTCTCAAAATCAGTGTGCTTTTGTCCCTAGAAGATTAATTACAGATAACATATTGGTAGCATATGAGACTCTTCACACAATGAAAACAAAATTGTATGGACAAACTGGTTATATGGCATTGAAACTAGATATGAGCAAGGCCTATGATAGAGTTGGGTGGTGTTTTCTTAAGGAGGCAATGCTCAAGATGGGGTTTAATACAAAATGAACTGATTTGATTCAAAGATGTATTTCTTCTTCTACTTTCTCAGTTCTAATCAGTGGAGTGGCTCAAGAAGTGTTTAAACCCTCTAGAGGGTTGAGACAAGGCTATCCTTTATCCCCCTTTCTTTTTATTATCTGTGCTGAGGCTTTGACAGCTAGGTTATACCAGGCAGAACAGATGGGGTTTATTTCAAGAGTTCCAATAGCTAGAGGAAAAATTAAAATGAACCATGTATTCTTTGCTGATGATAGTCTACTGTTTTGCAAGGCTTCTATGCAAGAATGGACTATAATAAATCAAATTCTCCATGGTTATGAGCAGGCATCAGGACAGCTATTAAATAGAGAGAAAACCTCACTGTTCTTCAGAAAAAACACCAAGCAAATTACTAGAGACTATATCATGACAATAGCAAGTTTAAGAGGTTCTTCTAGTCTGGAAAAATACTTGGGTTTGCTATCCCTAAATGGAAGATAAAAAATAAGGGAATTTCATGGTACAGTGGAAAGGGTCAGCAGAAGATTAGAAAACTGGAAAAATAAGTTTCTTTCACAGGCTGGCAAAGAGATTTTGATCAAGACAGTTGTTCAATCTATCCCAACCTATAGTATGAGTGTGTTCTCTTTACCAAAAACTTTGTGTAACAAGCTCAATGCTTTAATGGTAAATTTCTGGTAGGGAGCCTTAAGAGAACCAGCCGAAGATTCATTGGAAAAATTGGAGTAGTTTGAGCCTGAGCAAAACAGATGGGGGAATGGGGTTCAGAAATTTGGTTAGTTTCAACTTAGCTCTTCTAGCAAAACAAGTTTGGAGAATTCTTAAGTCTCCATCATCTCTGGCAACTAGGATTTTGAAAACCATTTATTTCTCCAATTCTTCAATTTTACAGGCCAAGATAGGTTCAAGACCCTCTTTTGCTTGAAGGAGCATATTAATGCGTGGAAAGATAAGTGGATCCCAAGATCTGGACTGAGTAATATTCAATCACCAATACAAGTTTTAACAGAAAATGCAAAGGTGGCAGATCTGATAGATCAGTCCAGTGGATGGTGGAACACACAATTGCTCAGAAATACCTTTTGTCAGGAAGATGTTAAACAAATTTTGAATATACCTGTCTCACAGTGTTCTACTGAGGATAAGATAGTGTGGAAAGACACATAAAATGGAGAATTTTCAGTTAGAAGTACATATCATCTGCATAATCAACAGCAAAGAAGTAGTATGGGGGAGTGCTCATCAATAGAGGATCAAGGCAAACTGTGGAAATTGGTATGGAATTTGCAAACAAAGAATTCTGTTAAAGTGTTTATGTGGAGAGCTTGTAATGATGCATTACCTACAAAACATAATCTGTTCAAGAGGAGGGTCACTGCAAATTCACTTTGTCCCATTTGTCAAAGATCGTGTGAA